>NC_081408.1:674055671-674655671 GCF_030272615.1 Cryptomeria japonica | reverse complement strand
ATGGTGTCAGGAGACACTATATGACCCCTTAGGACACAATATGACCCCTAACGATACCTAAGGGGTAATATGGTGTCCTAAGGGGTTATATGATGTCCTAGGAACCTTTACGACATAATATGACCCCTTAGCACACCATACAACCCCTAATGACACCATATGGTGTCCTAAGGGGTCATAGGACACCATATGACCCATTATGACACAATATGGCCCCTAACAACACCTAAGGGGTCATATTGTGTCCTAAGGGGTCATAGGACATCATATGAACCCTAACAACACTATATGGTGTCCTAAGGGTTCATAGGACACCATATAACTTGTAACGACACAAAATTACACCTAACGATACCTAAGGGGTCATATGGTGTTCTAAGGGGTCATAGGACACCATATGACCCCTTAGAACATCATACAACCCCTAATGACACAATATGGTGTCCTAAGGGGTCATAGAACACCATATGACCCCTTAGGACACCATACGATGCATAATGATACTATATGGTGTCCTAAGGGGTCATAAGACACCATATGACCCCTTAGGAGACCATACGACCCATAACAACATAATATGGTGTCTTAGAGGGTCATAGAACACCATATGATCGATAACGATGCCATCTAGTGTCTTAAGGGGTCATAAGACACAATATTACCCCTTAGGACATAATATGACCCCTAACGATGTCATATAGTGTCCTAAGGGGTCATAGGACACCATATGACCCCTTAGGACACCATACAACACCATACCACCCTTTACGACACCATATGGTGTCCTAAGGGGTCATATGGTACCCTTATGACCCCTTAGGAAATAATATGACCCCTAATGATACCTAAGGGGTCATATGGTGTCCTAAGGGGTTATATGATGTCCTAGGAACCTTTAGGACACAATATGACCCCTTAGCACACCATACAACCCCTAACGACACCATATGGTGTCCTAAGGGGTCATGGAACACCATATAACCCGTTAGGACACAATATGACCCCTAACAACACCTAAGGGGACATATTATGTCCTAAGGGGTCATAGGACACCATATGACCCCTAAGGACACTATATGGTGTACTACGGAGTCATATTGTGTCCTAAGGGATCATAGGACACCACATGACCCCTTAGCACACCATACAACCCCTAATGACACCATATGGTGTCCTAAGGGGTCATATAACACCATATGACCCCTTAGGACACCATACAACACATAATGACACCATATGGTGTCCTAAGGGGTCATAGGACACCATATGACCCCTTAGGAGACCATACGACCCATAACAATATGGTGTCCTAGAGGGTCATAGAACACCATATGACCCATAATGACACCATGTGGTGTCCTAAGGGGTCATAAGACACAATATGACCCCTTAGGACATAATATGACCCCTAACGATGTCATATAGTGTCCTAAAAGGTTATTAAAAACCATATGACCTCATAGAACACCATATGACCCCTTAGAACATCATACAACCCTTTACGACACCATATGGTGTCCTAAGGGGTCATATGGTATCCTAAGAGGTCATATAAAACCATATGACCCCTTAGAACACACGAAGACCCATAACAACACGATATGGTGTCCTAAGGGGTCATATGGTGTCACGAGACACCACATGACCCCTTACGACACAATATGACCCCTTACGACACAATATGACCCCTAAGAATATCTAAGGGGTCATATGGTCTCCTATGGGGTTATATGATGTCCTAGGAATCTTTAAGACACAATATGACCCCTTAACACACCATACAACCCCTAACGACACCATATGGGGTCCTAAGGGGTCGTAGGACACTATATGACCCGTTAGGACACAATATGACCCCTAACAACACCTAAGGGGTCATATTGTATCCTAAAGGGTCACAATACATTATATGACCCCTAACGACATTGTATGGTGTCCTAAGGGGTCATAGGACACCATATAATTGTTAGGTCCCAGAGACAACTGAGAGGGGGGGGTGAATCAGTTGTCAAATAAATTCAAACCAAAAACTAATTAACCAACTTGATACTTAATACCGGTAAACCAGTTAAGCATGTCGGTAGACAGTGTTAACAGTAAATTATTATACCGATAAGGATTAATGCATGAAACATAAACATAAAGTCATCCACAACACATAACACCAATATTTGTACGTGGAAACCCTGTAAGGGGAAAAACCACGGTGGGAAACCTTACCCACAATCAGATGATACTATTGCAGATAGTAAGTGTACATAAATGGGGTATGCACATGCAGAAAGGCCAACAGCCTAGAGCTCACTGCTCAAACACAAAATGGGAGTCACACTAACTATAGTTGGATGGTTAAATCCAATAAGAATGTACTACACAAAATAGCATCTTCATATGCTGGATTCAGTACCGGTGTAATGCTGACATGCTTCTACAAAAACCTAGCTTCACCTTCAAATGATGTCTTTGTGTATACCTCTTCTTAATCTCGCATATACCTTCACTCAATTCTTTTTCCGCATTCCACACTTGATCTTACAAATAATATCTTACATTTATACCATACCCTAAGACCAATTTTAGTAGGTTGGCTCTACAAGATATTACAATAAAAAAAATTTACATACAATATAATATCTGATGCAATAACCGATTAAATATGTGTTAGAATATTTAATCTTTACTTAGCTTAGGTTTATTTTTATTTAGTTTAGGATATTCCTTTGGAATTCCTACATGTAATTTGTCCTCTAGTACATGTGTGAGGACAAGTCATTTCTTTTATTTTCCTTTATTAAGGAATATTAGATTTCCTCCATAAGAGGATGTGGACACATGGCACACACATTTTATGAATGGTGGCATTCATAGATTTGGGAGTTACTTTGTAACTCCTCTCCTCATCTCTATTTAAGAGATGCCTCCTCTCTCATTTCTTCTTAATGACAATATTGTAAAGAGCTTCTCTCTCTCTCTCTCTCTCTCTCTCTCTCTCTCTCTCTCTCTCTCTCTCTCTCTCATTTTTAGGCATTGCCTCATTCATAATATCACAAGGGGTTTTTCTTTGCTTTTCCCCTTTCAAAAGTTCTTGTGCCTCCTTCTTCACATTTGGGTGTTGCTCCAAGTTTATTGCTTTTCTCTTGGTAACAATTACTTCATCATAAACTTTCTTGGATTAATTTTCCTTTCCTTGCTCTTTTATTTCCTTTCATGGTATCAGAGCAGGTTTCTAATCCTTGTTTTAAGTTAACATTGATGAAGGTTACCATTCTGTGGAGTTCACCTTGTTGGAGGCATTCTTGAGAGGAGAAGAAGTTCTTTTACTAATATTTTCTATTGTGCAGGTTTTAGTTTCAGATTTTAATTTTTTTTTCAAACTTGTTAACAAGTTTGCCTGCAGGTTTAATCTCCTATTCTAGTTAGTTTTTTATTAAAAAAGGGCTTTGGAAGGCTTGCCGCCAAAGTTCCTCCTTTTTTAGTTTAAATTTGTATCTTTGGAAGGCTTGCTGCCAAAGTTTCTGTTTTTTTTTAGTGTGCATAGTTTGGAAGGTTTACCGCCAAACTTAGTCTCCTTAATTTATTTGGTCGGCTTGCCGCCAAAACTAATTTATCATTAAACTTCATTTCTGATTCACTTGCAGATTTTAACCTTTTTCTTGCTTACAACTATTCTGATTCAATTTGTTTAAATCTGCCATTCAGTCCTAACATCTTTATTTGCAGGTGTTATTGATAAATAAAAAGGATAATCTTTATTCAAACTTAAATTTGTTGAGGATTAAACTCAAACTTAAATTTGTTCTTCTTGTATGTTAGTATCTGTTTTGTTTTTCATAGTTCCTTCAAATTTTATATCTATATATCTAAGTCAGTTGGGTTTCTTAGTCTCAAATTCTTCAAACAATAAAGAAGATTAAAAACACTTTAAAGGAAGTCTTGTCCATTCTCCCAACAGTCTTCTGCAATATCAAACCACAGGATTATTTATTTGTCCTCTGCAATACTTTAAAAACAAGAAGAAGAAGATTACAAAAGAAAATATATTTATTTGGACTTCTGGTACTCCGTTAAATGTTGTAGCATCAGTTCTGTTGGTGTTACAAGCACATAAAACAAAGTCTTCTGTAAAAACTTCAAAAGCTGTGTTTTTAATTTAGTTTTTCTAGTGGTTCCATGTTAGGTTCAATGTGAATTAGTTCTTAGCTTTGCAATCGCGATTTTCTTTTTCAGGCTGTTTAAATTAGGTGGGATGCTTTGAAGAAACACCCATTTGCATTTCTTCACCAGATTTCATAGTTTTTTCCCTTAACAGTTACCTTACAGTCAAATATATATGCAATACCCGGAATAATTTATAAAGAATTGAGGGATTCTTTTGATAGAATCACATTACAGTTCATCACATTGCAATGCACTGAAGAACTCATAAAAAATTAACGGTTTCTTTTGATAAAATCACATTACAGCTACTCAAAAGAAACTGCAAAACTCATGCGGCTTGTTATCCTTTCACTGTAGCGAGAGGAAGGTGGTTGTTGCTCTGTCAAACCAGCCTCACGCGTTCCCCTCCACTTTAGGCTATAAGACAATTCCTCCAGCTACTCAAGGATGCATTGGTTGTTTATCTGGTAGAGGTGCTTAGCATTAGTTTATAGTTATACAGCTGAAATCGCTACTTCTCCTCGGCGCTCTCTTCTTTAGCGAAATAACTTAGTTTGCGGATCCTGAACTATACCTTGTTCCATAGCTTGGTGCCTCCACGCAGGATCAAACTGTGGAAAGTCTGTAACCCAAGCTTCACTGTTTTTTTTATCACCTCTCCAGCTCTCAGCGCCCATAGGGCTCTCTGCGCAGCAACCCTAGAAACTCAGGTGGTGAATTTAACAAATAAATATACATCTAAGCAACCCTAAAAACGAAGCAAAATAAAATGTGAGAACAGGAAAAAAAATGAAGCAGAATATATTTAGCCTTATACTGCATTAAAACGTTAGTTAAATTACTGCGTTTTGTATTCAAACCTGCGTTACCACTGGTTAAATGCTTAGAGCCTAAGGGAAACTAGTTGAGTTAAAAAAAAAAAAAGAATAATAGGTTGGTGTTACCTACCTGATCATTCCTCTGTCATAACGTTTCTTCCCTTTGGACCAGAACCTAAATCTAGCGCCTTAGACCAACTCGGCCAGCTCAACACAGTCATTTTTTATCATTCTTCAGCCACGTTTTGTTTGTCTTCTGCTACATTCTTATTTCTTCTTTGTTTTCCAACTGCCTTCTTTGTTTTTTAATCTGCTTTCTCTGTTAAACGTTTCTTTATAAAGTTTAAAATAAAGTTTTAATATATATAAAAATATATAAAAGTTTATATTTTGTTTAAATGTTAATATATATCTTTTTTTTATATAAAAAGTTTTTAATATAAATTGTTTTATTATTAATATTTTAAGTTTTTAATATAAAGTTTTTTAAGATTTGAAAATAATATTTTTTGTTAAATAGTTTTTTTTTTAAATTGTTATTTTAAAAAAAAGTTATTATTGAATTTTAGTCAAAGAGGTTAAAATTTTTTTTCATTTTAATCCAAGAGGGGATTTTTTTTTCAATATTAAGCATAATTTTGATCATTATTTTTTCTATCATGTCTACATTAATTCCAGAAATTAAATTAAATAGTTCCAATTATCATTCATGGAAAACACATATCTAGTTTATTTTTCATTTCAAACACCTTTTGGATGTTGCGACTGATAAAACCTTTGAACCCGCTACATCTGCTCCTCAAGCCGACCTAGATAGATGGAAGGCTCAAAATGAGGAAGCACTTGGTTTAATTGGTATTTCAATGGTTCCTGATTTGTATGTTTTAATTGGAAATTGTACAAAAGCGCATGAAGCGTGGGAAATTTTAAAAACTACTTATGATAGCTCAAATGAATCCCGAAAAATTCAACTTCAAGATCAACTTGAAGATCTAAGGTATACGGATTTTAAAACTATGGATGAATTCTTATTAAAGTTTGATTCTGTTAATAGTCAATTAACTGGTTTAGGAGTTACTCTAGCTGATTTACATTTAATTCATCTTATTCTTAAAAAATGTCTTCCTCGTCAATTTCAACAATTTATTACGAATATTCATGCTCAACTTGCTATTCCTAGCTTAGCTACTCAATTAACATATGATATTTTTCGTAATTTATTGCATCAAGAGGAAGCTAAATTAATTCAATTTGGTACTCTTAAAAGTAGTGAACATGCTTTTATGTCTAAAAATCAAAATCATAATAATAATTTTAGATCCAATAATAATAAACATAATCATAATCATAATAATAATCATAATAATAATCACAAATCTCCTATTTATCAATCTCATTCTAAATCCTATCATAATAATTTTTATAATAATAATCATAATAATAATCACAATAATCAAAGGAATAATTCTCAAACAAGACCCCATTGCACATATTGTGGGAAAGATGGACATATTACTAATAATTGTTTTAAGAAACAAAATGGTAAAAAGCCCATGAATCAAAATAATCAAAATAATCAACATAAACCTCATTATAAGAAGGGTAATAATAATAATGGTAATTCATCTCGTCATGCATTTACATGTACTTATAATGTTTCTCAACCACTTGAGTGGATTATTGATTCTGGTGCATCTCAACATGTTACTTCTCATAAAGAATGTTTTGAATCTTTGCATCCCGATACTTCTAATATTCCTGTTCAATTAGCTAATAATCATAGTTGTAAAGTTGAAGCTATTGGTGATGTGAATGTTCCTAATGGGAAATTACATGATGTTCTTTATGTTCCTGAATTAAAATCAAATTTGATTTCAGTTCCTAAACTTTGTCAAGATTATAAGATTAACTTTTATAGGGGCGTATGTTATATCATTGATCCAAACACTAATCATGTTATTGCTACTGCTAAAATGGATAGTGATAACTTATTCAAGTTCTATGAATTTGCTCCTCCAAAGTATTCTTTGCTTACTACTGTTGATTTTACTATATGGCATGAAAGACTTGGCCATCTCAATTCTGATTATATTTCATTGATGCAAAAAGCAAATATGGTTGATGGATTGCCTAGTATTGTTTCTTCTCAAATTGTTTGCAATGGTTGCATGAGTGGTAAGATGCATAGGGAACCCTTTCCTCATGGTCAATCTTGGAGGGCATACACTAAATTGCACCTCGTTCATAGTGATCTCTTGGGTCCCATGGAGAATCCCTCCATCCAAGGTTCAAGGTATGCACTTACCTTTGTTGATGATTTTTCCAGAAGAACATGGATATATTTCCTTCATAGTAAGGATCAAGTGCTTGATGTTTTTGTTGAATTTCATATGTTTGTAGAAAGGCAATTTGGTTCTAAAATTAAGATTCTTCGTACTGACAATGGAAGAGAATATGTCGATAATGCATTTAATGCTTATTTGAAATCTTTTGGAATTAAACATGAGCTTACCGTTCCTTATACACCACAACAAAATGGTGTGGCAGAACGGAAGCATAGGACAATTGTTGAAATGGCTAGATGTTTATTGCATGCTAAAAATATGGATTACAAGTTTTGGGCTGAAGCTATGGCTTGTGCAACATATTTAATTAATAGAACACCTACCAAAGCCTTAAAGGATAAAACTCCTGAAGAAGCTTGGTCTGGTAGAAAGCCTAATTTGCAGAATTTAAGAATTTTTGGTTCCATAGCTTATGTTCACAAACCTAAGGAGAAAAGAAAAAAATTAGATGCTAAATCTTCTCCTTTTATTTTTGTTGGTTATGATGAAAATACTAAAGGTTATAGAGTTTACAATCCTATTACTAACAAGGTAAAAGTTGCAAGAGATGTTTGTATTGCAGAAAAAGGCATTCATGATTGTTCTAAAGTGAAGGATGATGAACTTGGTCAAACCAAAGTTGTGCTTGTGGAGGACCAACCTCCTTCTCTTAACCCTACTCCTAATGCATCTCTTTCTATTCCTTCTAGTGATAGTGATGATGATAATAATAACTCTACTCCTCATGACTCTTCTTCTAGTGATGAATCCATTACTTCTAAAAGAAGACCTAAATGGTTTAAATCTTTAATTCAAGATAGTGATGAATACTTAGCTAGAATGGATAAACTTCAAGCTAGGAGAGTTAATTATTGTAATTATGCTTTAATGACTACTATTATGAACTCTAATGATCCTAAAACATTTGATCAAGCTAAAAATCAACCACATTGGCAAAAAGCAATGAAGGAAGAATATGATACTCTAATTTCTAACCAAACTTGGGATTTAGTTCCCTTGCCTCATGGTAAAAATCTTGTTTCTTGCAAGTGGCTTTATAAAACTAAATTGAATGCTAATAATCAAGTTAGTAAATTTAAAGCTAGATTAGTTGCTAGAGGTTTTTCTCAAATTGAAGGCTTAGATTATAATGAAACTTTTGCTCCTGTTGCTAAAATGCCTACAATTAAACTTGTGCTTGCTTTAGCTTCTAGAATGAATTGGCCTATTCACCAAATGGATGTTAAAAGTGCTTTTCTTAATGGTGATTTACATGAAGAAATTTATATGTCTCAACCTCCTGGTTTTATTAAAGAAGGTAATGAACACTTAGTTTGTAAATTAAAGAAATCAATTTATGGATTAAAGCAATCTCCTAGGGAGTGGTATTCAAAGATTAATGAATTCTTTCTTTCTCAAGGCTTTATTAGAAGTAAAAATGATCCTAACTTGTATATTAAACATAGTGAAGATGATATTATAATTATTATCTTGTATGTGGATGATTTGATTCTTACTTCAAGTTCCAATACTTTGATTTCTGATATTAAGTTTCAACTTAATCAAAAATTTCAAATGACTGATTTAGGTCTTTTACATTATTTCTTAGGAATGCAAATTTGGCAAACCTCTAAAGGAATTTTCTTATCTCAAAGTAAATATGCTCAAGATCTCATAGATAAGTTTAAAATGAATGATGCTCATCATGTTTCAATTCCTATTGAATTAGGCACTAAATTAATGCTTGATATGCAAACTCCTCTTGTTGATGCTACTTTGTATAGACAATTAGTTGGAAGTTTAAATTATTTAACTCTTACTAGGCCAGATATTGCTTATAGTGTTGGTTTGGTTTCAAGATTCATGTCTAAACCTCAACAAACACACTTTAAAGTTGCTAAAAGAATTTTAAGATATATTAAAGGAACAATTAATGTAGGTTTGTTTTATGATGCCAATTCTGATTTTACTTTAAAAGGTTTTACTGATTCCGATCTAGGTGGAGATCCCAATGATGGGAAATCTACTTGTGGTTATTGTTTTTTTGTTGGTTCAGGAGCAATTTCTTGGAATAGTAAAAAGCAACAATCTACCTCTCTTGGATCCACTGAAGCTGAGTACAAAGGATGCACTAATGCTTCCAAAGAAGTTTTGTGGCTTAGAAGATTACTTGAAGATTTGGGTCTACCTCAACACGAACCAACTCCATTGTATTGTGACAACCAAAGTGCCATTGCCTTGGCTAAAAATCCAGTTTTCCATGCAAGGACAAAACACATTGCTCTCCAACACCACTTTATTAGAGAACAAATTGAAGACAAGCAAGTTTCACTCCTCTATTGCAAGGGGGAAGACCAAGTTGCAGATATTTTGACCAAGCCACTTTGTAAAGAAAAGTTCCAATTTCATTGTAAAAATCTTGGATTACAACCCATTGAAGGGTTTGATGTAAGCTCCCCAAGTAAAGCTTAAGGGGGGGTGTTAGAATATTTAATCTTTACTTAGCTTAGGTTTATTTTTATTTAGTTTAGGATATTCCTTTGGAATTCCTACATGTAATTTGTCCTCTAGTACATGTGTGAGGACAAGTCATTTCTTTTATTTTCCTTTATTAAGGAATATTAGATTTCCTCCATAAGAGGATGTGGACACATGGCACACACATTTTATGAATGGTGGCATTCATAGATTTGGGAGTTACTTTGTAACTCCTCTCCTCATCTCTATTTAAGAGATGCCTCCTCTCTCATTTCTTCTTAATGACAATATTGTAAAGAGCTTCTTGCTCTCTCTCTCTCTCTCTCTCTCTCTCTCTCTCTCTCTCTCTCTCTCTCATTTTTAGGCATTGCCTCATTCATAATATCACAAGGGGTTTTTCTTTGCTTTTCCCCTTTCAAAAGTTCTTGTGCCTCCTTCTTCACATTTGGGTGTTGCTCCAAGTTTATTGCTTTTCTCTTGGTAACAATTACTTCATCATAAACTTTCTTGGATTAATTTTCCTTTCCTTGCTCTTTTATTTCCTTTCAATATGTCGGCTTAATGCATTTACATCAATAATAAATCATCTCCATATCGTGCCATGCTGATCTGGTAAAGATAAACCTGTCGGTGTAACCCTAGATAACCCTGGACCTATTTGCCGGTAAAAGCAAATATGCAAATATGAATATACCAATGATCAATTCTTCAAAACAAAGTGTCCACATGATGTCTTCGATATTACCAAGTGTCTTCCATATCATTCCAGGTACCGGTGAACATTATATCCTGCCGGTGAACCATATACCAGTAACTGTGCAATAGTTACTTGCTTGCCGGTGAATGTTGCTGGATCTCCAAAGTGCTTGTTTTCAGTAGGTGTTGACATCAATGACAAAACCATACCAAAATACCAACAATATCCCCCTTTGGCATTGATGGCAACACAAGATGGAAAAACCATCAAAGTGCCAAAACAGAAATGCCAAATACCAAAAACCAACAATCTCCCTTAGACAATAATTTCTCCCCTTGGGAGCAACATGTGTTTATCCGAAGATTTATTTCCAATACAAGTCTCTCCTAAAAAGATAATGTGTTTTTCCATAGATATCTCTCCCCCTTTGACATCAAATGCCAAAGTTACAAAAATCAAGTTCATACAAAATACCAACTACTCCCCCTGAGAAGTAGCTTCCTCATCAAAAGACTGGAGTAAAAGATTTGTCTTTTAATTCTGCCGGTTGATGACAATCATCAACTGTCTAAGTCTCTACCGGTGGTGGTATGATTCCAAGCTGATCTTTGAGATATTCAAAAGTCTCCTTAGGCAAAGGTTTTGTGAAAATGTCTGCAAGCTGTTCTTTAGTATTCACATAAACCAGTTTTATCTCCTTTTCTTCAACTTTTTCCCTTAGAAAATTAAGTTTGATAGAAACATGTTTTGTTTTAGAATGTAATACAGGATTTTTAGATATATCAATTGCTGCAGTGTTATCACAATATATAGTAATGGGTTCCTTGCATTTTACCTTTATGTCTTTCAACATTTGTTTAAGCCATAGTACCTGTGTACAGTTAGTTGCTGCTGCAACATATTCTGATTCTGCTGTTGATAAAGATGTACAACTTTGTTTCTTACTCAACCAAGAAACTAATCTTTTTCCTAGAAAGAATGCTCCTCCAGTGGTGCTTTTTCTATCATCCACATCTCCTGCCCAATTTGCATCTGTGTATGCACATAGATCAAAATTTTCATCTCTAGGATACCATAATCCAAGATTTGTTGTGCCTTGTAAGTACCGAAAAATTCTTTTTACAGCTGATTCATGATTTTCCATAGGATTACTTTGAAATCTAGAAACAATACATACTGCATTCATAATATCAGGCCTGGTTTATGTCAAATACAGTAAACCTCCTATCATAGATTTGTATCTAGTTGGATTAACAGGTGTAGATTCATCCCTTTGAGATAATTTGTCATTTGTAGTCATAGGTGTGCTTACCGGTTTAGAGTTCTCCATCCCAAATTTCCTTAGTAATTCTTTCAAGTACTTGGATTGACTCAAAAATATACCTTTATCAGTCTGTGAAATTTGCAATCCTAAAAAGAATTTTATTTCTCCAATCATAGACATTTCAAATTCTTGCTGCATTTTAATAGAAAATTCCTTACATAATCCATCTTCTCCTCCAAAGATTATATCATCAACAAATACTTCAATAATCAAGATGTCATCATTAGTTATTTTGTAATATAAATTGCTATCTGCATTTCCTTTAGTAAATCCAATCTTTAAAAAATACTTATCCAACCTTGTATACCAAGCTCTTGGGGCTTGTTTTAATCCATACAGAGCTTTTCTTAACCTGCAAACCATATCATTGTCATCTGTTAAAGAAAATCCATCAGGTTGTTCAATATATACTTCTTCTTCAAGATCTCCATTCAAAAATGCACATTTAATATCCATTTAATAAACTTTGTAGTCCTTGTGAGTTGCAAAAGCCAAGAATAATCTGACTGCCTCAATTCTGGCTACCGGTGCAAAGGTTTCATTGTAATCAACTCCTTCTTTCTGATAATATCCCTTACACACTAGTCTTGCTTTATTTCTGACAACCTTACCATCTTCATTAAGTTTGTTTCTAAATACCCATTTGGTTCCAATTACATTTTTATCTTTAGGCTGGGGAACTAATGTCCAAGTATTATTTTTCTCAATTTGTCCTAATTCTTCTTCCATAGCTTTAATTCAAAATTTATCTTCACATGCCTCATTGATAGATGATGGTTCAATTTGAGAAATAAGACATACCTCTTCATTTGCCAATCTTCCTCTTGTCATAACTCCTTTAAATTTGTTTCCAATTATCTGATCTTTAGAATGATTCAATCTTACATACCGGGGTGTCTTAGTTTGTTGTTATTCTTCAATTGTTGTGGAATCCTCTGATGATACCGGGGTAACTGGATCTTCATTCTGTACCGGTGGATTCAGTGTAGGTTCATTTGTCACAAATTCTGTTGCCGGTTCAAAGTCTATATACCTTGAAGTTCCTCCGAATTGTTCATCAATCTTTACATTTGTACTCTCAACAATTTTCTGCAATCTCTTATTAAAACATCTATATGCCTTGCTCTTAGATGAATAACCAAGAAATATTCCTTCATCACTTCTAGGATCAAATTTGCCAATATACTCATCTCTTCTAATATAACATTTACTTCCAAAAATTCTGAAATACTTAAGAGTAGGAGTATTACCAAACCATAGTTCATGAGGGGTCTTACCGGTTTCACCTTTGATGTGAACTTTGTTGAATGTATAGACAGCAGTGCTAACTGCCTCTCTCCAATACACATGTGGTAGATTTGCTTCAGATAACATACTTCTTGCTGCATCCAAGATAGTTCTATTTTTCCTTTCAACAACTCCATTCTGCTATGGTGTCCGAGGTGTTGATAACTGTCCTCTGGTTCCATTCACTTCACAAAATGTATTAAAGTCCTTAGATGTGAATTCTCCTCCTTGATCTGATCTTAAACATTTGATTTTCTTACCGGTTTCATATTCAACCATTGCTTTGAATAGTTTGAACTTTCCAAGTGCTTCTGATTTATCTTTGAGAAAAGTAACCCAACACATTCTAGAATAATCATCAATAATTAGCATGAAATATCTATCACCTTGTAAGCTTTTTGTTCTAGCTGGACCACATAAATCAGTGTGAATCAAATCAAGAGCATTATTGGATTTTTCTGGAATACTTTTGAAACTATCTCTAACTTATTTTCCAAATTGACATTCCTTACAAATTGTATTATGAGGTTTCACAATTTTAGGTAGATCTCTTACTGCCTTAAAAGTACTGATTTTTTCCATGCAATCAAAGGTGACATAGTCTCTTATGCCATAACCAACTTTCATCTATATGTGCAATTAAGCATGCCTTTTCACTGTTATTCAAATGAAAGATATTACCTCTAGTCTGATTACCGGTTGCAATTTCCAAACCAGTTCTATTCATGATTTTGCATTTTCCATTTTTAAATTGTAACTGAAATCCCTTCTCAACTAATTGACCAACACTTAAAAGATTATACTTTAAACCTTCAACATAGTAGACATTGTCAGTGTTATGCTTACCATCAAGATATATTGAACCCTTACCTTTGATTGAACAGGCTTTGTCATCTCCAAATCTTACTAAACCTCCATTATATTCTTGAAAGTTCAAGAATTTCCCTTTGTCTCCTATCATATGATGTGAGCATCCTGAGTCAATGATCCATTCATCCTTTGCTTCAACTTTAGCTGCTAGGGCTTGTTCTACCGGTCGAGCAGTAAGTGTTGGTTGATCCTCTGTTATAGCAACAAAAACCCATCCATTATCTGCTGGATCCTCATCAGAATCATCAGTCACACCTTCATCGGCAATGTAACAAGATTTGTCTTTGTTCTTCTTAAATCTGTATCTCTGATATTCAGGATTAGGCTTGTATGTTCTTCTTGCTTCTTCTCTTAGTCTAGCATGTCTATCAGGGCATCTTGAAGCCACATGACTAGTCTTATTATAGTTAAAACATTTAAAGGGTGCTTTACCTTCATACTTACTTCCAACTAGACCTTTTGGCATTTTCCTTGCAAATAGTGCTTCAAGTTCTTCAAGTTCTTCATTCTCCTTCCTGGTTTCTTCAAGTTCTCTTGCATAAAAGGCTCTCTAGTCTGATTTGTCAAATGATGGAGCAGATGATGTTGATGATTGAAAGGCCAAATCAGTATTTATAGTAGCAACAGGACCAAATTCCTCAATTTCAAACACTGAAAGTTTTCCAATCAATGTATCCCTAGTTACTGATGTATTAGGCATTGTTCTCAACTCATTTATAGCAGTAACCTTCATTTTATATGCCGGTGGTAATCCTCTTAAGATTTTTGAAACAATTTCATCCTCACTCAAAGTTCCTCCACAACATTTAATACCGAAAACAATTTCATTTACTCTTTCCATAAAAGTAGAAATCCTTTCATCTTCTTCCATTTTCAGATGTTCATACCTGACTCAGAAGCTTTCAAGTTTTGCAATCTTAACTGTGGAATCTCCTTCATTTAGTGTTTCCAAATGATCCCAAATAGCTTTAGCAGCAGACCTATCTGATAATCACATGATTTGTTGATCTGATAATGCGCTCAAAAGTGCTTCTCTTGCTTTGCAATCATTCTCTTCATCTTTAGCTAAGGTAGTTGGAGCAGTCTGACTAGCTACAATAGCAGTATAACCATTCTTTGTAACTTCCCAGATGTCTTTACCAATGCAATTCAGATGTGTCTCCATCCTAATCTTCCATATCCCATAGTTGGTTCCATCAAGTTTAGGACTGTCCTTCCTAAAATAATTTGTAGACATTGGATCTCCTCAAGTTGTTAAACTTCTGCAAAAGAGGACTAAGCTCTGATACCAATTGTTAGGTCCCAGAGACAACTGAGAGGGGGGGGGGTGAATCAGTTGTCAAATAAATTCAAACCAAAAACTAATTAACTAACTTGATACTTAATACCGGTAAACCAGTTAAGCATGCCGGTAGATAGTGTTAACAGTAAATTATTATACCGGTAAGGATTAATGCATGAAACATAAACATAAAGTCATCCACAACACATAACACCAATATTTGTACGTGGAAACCCTATAAGGGGAAAAACCATGGTGGGAAACCTTACCCACAATCAGATGATACTACTGCAGATAGTAAGTGTACATAAATGGGGTCTGCACATGCAGAAAGGCCAATAGCCTAGAGCTCACTGCTAAAACACAAAATGGGAGTCACACCGACTACAGTTGGATGGTTAAATCCAATAAGAATGTACTGCACAAAATAGCATCTTCATATGCTGAATTCAATACCGGTGTAATGCTGATATGCTTCTACAAAAACCTAGCTTCACCTTCAAATGATGTCTTCGTGTATACCCCTGCTTAATCTTGCATATACCTTTACTCAATTCTTTTTCCGCATTCCACACTTGATCTTACAAATAAGATCTTACATTTTTACCATACCCTAAGACCAATTTTAGTAGGTCGGCTCTACAAGATATTACAATAAAAACATTTTACATATAATATAATATCCGATGCAATAACCGATTAAATATGTCGGCTTAATGCATTTACATCAATAATAAATCATCTCCATATCGTGCCATGTTGATCTGTAAAAGATAAACCTGTCGGTGTAACCTTAGATAACCCTGGACCTATTTGCCAGTAAAAGCAAATATGCAAATATGAATATACCAATGATCAATTCTTCAAAACAAAGTGTCCACACAATGTCTTCGATATTACCAAGTGTCTTCCATATCATTCCAAGTACCGGTGAACATTATATCCTGCCGTTGAACCATATACCAGTAACTGTGCAATAGTTACTTGCTTGCCGGTGAATGTTGCTGGATCTCCAAAGTGCTTGTTTTCAATAGGTGTTGACATCAATGACAAAACCATACCAAAATACCAACAATAACCCCTAACGACATAAAAATGATACCTAACCATACCTAAGGGGTCATATGGTGTTCTAAGGGGTAATATGACACCATATGACCCCTTAGCACAACATACAACCCTTAATGACACAGTATGGTGTCCTAAGGGGTCATATGGTGTTCTAAGGGGTCATAAAACACCATATGACCCCTTAGGACACCATACGATGCATAATGACACCATATGGTGTCCTAAGGGGTTATAATATACCATATGACCCCTAACAACACTGTATGGTGTCCTGAGGGGTCATAGGACACCATGTGACCCCTAACAACACAAAATGATGCCTAATGATACCTAAAGGGTCATATGGTGTTCTAAGGGGTAATAGGACACCATATGACCCCTTAGCACACCATACGACCCTTAATGATACAATATGGTGTCGTAAGGGGTCATAAAACACCATATGACACCATACGATGCATAATGACACCATATAATGTCCTAAGGGGTCATACGACACCATATAACCCATTAGGACACAATAAGATGCCTAATGACACCTAAGGGGTCATATAGTGTCCTAAGGGTTCATAGCACACCATATGACCCCTTAGGACACTATACGACTCCTTACGACACCATATGGTATCCCAAGGGGTCGTATGGTATCCCAAGGGGTCATATAACACCACATGACCCCTTAGAACACAATAAGACTCATAATGACACGATATGGTGTCCTAAGGGGTCATATGGTGTCCTAAGGGGTTATATGATGTCCTAGGAACCTTTAGGACATAATATGACTCCTTAGCACACCATACAACCCCTAGCGACACCATATGGTGTCCTAAGGGGTCATATGGTATCCCAGGAACCTTTAGGACAAAATATTACCTACAACCCCTAGCAACATCATATGGTGTCCTAAGGGGTCGTAGGACACCATATGATCGGTTAGGACACAATATGACCCCTAAGAACACCTAAGGGGTCATATTGTGTCCTAAGGGCTCATAGGACACCATATGACCCCTAACGACACTGTATGGTGTCCTAATGGGTCATAGAACACAATATGACCCCTAATGACATTGTATGGTGTCTTAAGGGGTCATATTGTGTCCTAAGGGATCACAGGACACCATATGACCCCTAAAGACACAAAATGACACCTAACGATACCTAAGGGGTCATATGGTGTTCTAAGGGGGCATAAGATACCATATGAGCCCTTAGCACACCATACAACCCCTAATGACACCATGTGGTGTCCTAAGCGGTCATAGAACACCATATGACCCTAAGGACATCATACGATGCATAATCACACCATATGGTGTCCTAAGGGGTCATCGGACACCATATGACCCCTTAGGAGACCATACGACCCATAACAACAAAATATGGTGTCCTAAGGGACCATAGAACACCATATGAGCCCTTAGAACACCGTAGAGCCATAACGGCACCATGTGGGGTCTTAAGGGGTCATAAGACAAAATATGACCCCTTAGGACATAATATGACCCCTAACGATGTCATATAGTGTCCTAAGGGGTCATAGGACACTATATGACCCCTTAGGACACAATATGACCACTTAGGACACAAAATAAACCCTAACGACACCTAAGGGGTCATATAGTTTCCTAAGGGGTCATAGGATACCATATGACTCCTTAGCACACCATATGACCCCTAATGATACCATATGGGGTCCTAAGGGGTCATATGGTATCCTAAGGGGTCATAGAACACCATATGACCCCTTAGGACACCATACAACATATAAAAACAACAAATAGTGTCCTAAGGGGCATATGGTGTCCTAAGGGGTCATAGGACACCATATGACCCCTTAGGACGCCATATGATCCATAACAACACCTTATGGTGTCCTAAGGGGTCATAAAACACCATATGACCCATAACGATACCATATGGTGCCTTAAAGGATCATAAGACACCATATGACCCCTTAGAACATAATATGACCCCTAACGATATCATATAGTGTCCTAAGGGGTCATAAGACACCATATGACCCCTTATGACACAATATGACCCCTAACAATGTCATATAGTGTCCTAAGGGGTCGTATGGTGTCTTAAGGGGTTATAGAACACCATATGACCCCTTAGGACACCATAAGACCCATAACGACACCATATGATGTCCTAAGGGGTCATATGGTGTCCTAAAGGGTCATGGGACACCATATGATCTCTTAGGACATAGTATGACCCCTAACAAAACCTAATGGATCATATGGTGTCTAAGGGGTCATACGATGTCCTGTCACCCTTTACGACACAATATGACCCCTTAGCACACCATACAACCCCCAATGACACCATATGGTATCCTAAGGGGTCATAGGACAACATATGACCCCTAACAATACATAAGGGGTCATATGGTGTCCTAAGGGGTCATAGGATACCATATGACTGCTAACAATCCTAAAGGCTCATAGATCACCATATTACCCCTTAGGACACCATAAGACCCATAACATCACATGGTGCCCTAAGGTGTCATATGGTGTCCCAAAGGTTCACAAGACACCATATGACCCTTTAGGATACAATATGACCCATAACAACACCTGAGGGGTCATATGGTGTCCTAATGAGTCATATGATGTCCTATGTCCCTTTAAGATACAATCTGACCCCTTAACACACCATATAACCCCTAACGACATCATATGGTATCCTAAGGGGTCATATGATGCCATATGGTATCCTAAGGTGTTATAAGATACCATATGACTCGTTAGGATACAATATGACCCCTAACAACACCTAAGAGGTCATAGGACACCATATGAACCCTTAGGACACAATATAACCCCTAACAACACCTAATGGGTCATATGGTGTCGTAAGTGGTCATATGACATCATATGACACCTTAAGACACAATATGACCCCTTACCACACCATACAACTCCTAACAACACCATATGGTGTCCTAAGGGGTCATAGGACACCATATGACCCGTTGGGACACAATATGACCTCAAACAACACCTCAGGGATCATATGTTGTCCTAAGGGGTCATATGGTGTCCTAAGGGGTCATAGGACACCATACGATTCATGATGACACCATATAGTATCCTAAGGGGTTATAGGAGACCATATGACCCCTTAAGACACAATATGACCCCTAACAACACCTTAGGGGTCATATGGTGTCCTCAGTGGTCATATGATATCTTATGACCCCTTAGAACACCATACGAACCCTAACGACACAATATGTTGTCCTAAGGGTCATAGGATACCATATGACCCCCTAAGACACCATACGACCCATAACAACACCATATAGTGTTTTAAGGACTCATATGGTGTCCTAAGAGGTCATAGGACACCATATGACCCTTTAAGACACAATATGACTCCTTAGCACATCATGTGACCCCTAACAACATCATATGGTGTTCTAAGGGTTCATAGGACATGATATGACTCATTAGGACACAATATGACCCCTAACGACACCTAAGGGGTCATATGGTAAAGTTAGAGGTGAGGATAGGTATGACAGAGAGATGGCATTTGGGAAAGAGAGAATTAGAGAGAGTTGGGGGTAATTAGCGGTTGGGAGGAGAGGGGGGGGAGGGGGGGGAGAGGTGAGAGAGAGGCTGAGGATTAGGGGAAGAGTGAAGAGAGAGTAGCAGGGATTGGGTGAGAGGATGAGAGGGGAGTATCAACAAGAGGAAGAGAGTGGAGGTGAGAGGAAGAGGGGGGAGAGATGGGGAGAGAGCCCCCTAATTACCCTCTCTCCAATCCATCTCTTTGTTAATACTTCCCTCTTCCCCTCTGCTCCCCCTAATTTTCCTCTCTCTATCACTCTCTTCACCTCTCTCCATGGATCTCCCTCTCTCCTTTTGTTGATACTTACTCTTCTCCCTCTCTTCTTATCCGATAATTACAACCAACTCTCTCTCACATTATTTCTTTCCCTCAATTACCCTTGATCACCTCTCTCCTCTTATGGGTTTATAGATACTTCCCTCTCCCCCTCTCCCCACCCCCTAATTACTCTCTATGTCTCTCTTCACCTCTTTCCCCATCTCTCTTCTCTCTTTGTTGATACTTTCCCCTCTCCCCCTCTCCTCCTATCCCCTGATAATCTCAAACTCTCCCTCTCATTCTCTCTTCACCCCAATCATCCCTGCCTCTCTCTCTTCACCTTCCACATAATTACCTCTAGCTCTCTCTCTCACACTCTCTCTTCCCCCCAATTAATCTCTCCTTTTCACCTCTCCCCCCCTCTCCTTTTTTTGATACTTCCCTACGCCTCTCCTTGTCTCCTCTGAATTTTGTTGCTAGAGATGAGAAGGAAATGCAGAGAGACTAGTCTAGATCTTAGAGAAGAGAGAGTGACATAGAGGAGGAAATTATGAAGAGATAGAAATATAAGCACCTTGTAGAGCTCGAGAGAATGAATGAGGTATTCAATGATAGTTAGAGATATAGGTCTAGAGCGAGATGTATAAATACGGACAAAAGAGAAGGAGGAAGAAACAAGCAGGTGGAGTGATAGGTTTAGAAGAGAGAGGTGGAGAAAGGAGCAAACATAGATAACATGGTTAATCAAAATTTATCAAACTCAATAAAATTCATAAATTTTCTATTATTAATTACTTATTTAGTTTATTTTGAGATGATTGTTACAAAAATTCATGCAATGGGGAAATCATATGAAAAAGTCATGAGTTTTTTATGTTTTAAAAAAGAAGGATGAATTTAAATGAATTATAATTATTTTTGAAAACAAATAATTGAAAATCTACCTATTCCATATCATAGAGCTCTTAATTACCTTTCCAACGCCTATAAAAAATCAAAATTTTGATATAAAACGCAAAAGTTATGCCCAATTTACTAAAATATATTTTTTTATTTTTTCAAAAACGTATATCCGATTTTAAAACATAAATTTTTCCCTCCATATTTTCATTCGGGTTTGCTTTGGGATTTGGCTTGGAAGTGACAAGCCTGGAAAGTCAACTGAAAAAACGTGTTTTTCAGTATTCCTTGATTTTCCAGACTTTATATTGGTGGCTGATGACTTTTTATAGCCAAAATTGATAAAACAAAAAGGGTTTTTTAAGGACATTCTCAGCTTTCCAACAATATAAGGCTTGTCTTATTTCGACTTTAATAAATAATTATTATTTATTTTCTAATTGAATTTTGACAAAAGTCCTGATTGATAGATTGATTGAAAAACACTCATACTTTCAAACCGTATAACATTTTTTGAATCCAAAACATGTGTCACATCCTATGCTTCGTCTACTATAGGTAAAAAAAATTTAAAAAAATGAATTTCATAAGGTTTTGACCAAGTTAAGGTGGTCAGATGTAGGAGTTTCTGAATTTCTGAAACGCTGTAGTAAAAAATTCATAAATAATTATTTACCTTATAAAAAAATACGTGTCACATCTGGACATGAGTCTAATAATTATATTATAAATCTTGTAAAAAAATATTATGATTTGATTGTGATTAGGGTGGTCAGACATACACCCACTTCTTATCTTTTTCCTTAAATTTTAGTACCATTGCATTGAAATTTGAAATTTTCATCAAATAAGATTGTTTTTTTCAAAAAACAACTAGTATCTTAGAAACTATATTCAATTTTCTATAGATTCTCTTCTTACATATTTTAAAAATAATATTCATAACTTATTCAATTTTTCATGTCAAGTTGCATAACTCTGATTTTTTGAAATTTCATTGCCACTTAAGCGCCTGTTTTGGCACACCATGATCCTGCACATACCCCTAATCCCTATTAACATTTCCTCCAATTTTATATTCCCTGACTCATACTCTGTCCTCATGTCCCATCCTCCTAACTTTCCCACTTTCACTCTAAACTCTCATTACCCCACCCAATCACTCTTCTTAATCATTTGCACATTCCCAATCATCTTGATTAGAGATGGGTCAACTCTTTGTCATAAATGGATTTCCCATCTCATCCTCCAATCTTAAATTCTATCGACTTTGGTTCATTCAAGGAATTTCAAATTCTTAGAATATTTTCATGCCTGCTCTTCCCAAGGAATTTTTAATTCCTTTATCCTCCATTCTCCCCACACATCCTACTATTTGGAAATTTGTAATTCCTCTTGTCATCTCTCAAGGAATTTTATAATTTCTTTCCTCTCTTCCCAAGGTACTTGGGGAACTCTTCCCCGTATATTTGAGAAGTGTGGAGACAATGAATGCTCTTATGGAAAATATCTGGGATCTCTCATTTGTCCTCTCAAATCCTCTCCCACACACTTTCAATCCTATCCTTCCATTCCTCTTCAACCTTGGCCATCTATTTTGGGCCCCTCTAATCTATAAATTGGAGTCTCCCCTCCTCTCAAATCATCCACCTTTTTGCACATTGTTATGTTGTCACTTTGAGCAACAAATCCATCTATTGCATCCTTATTATGCCCAAATATTATATCATATAAGCCAAATCTATCATCCATCACATCTATCCAATATCATCATTATTGTTGTGTAGTGGAGAGAAATCCACATTCTTCAATCACAAGGAGCAAATCTAGTGGAGATTTTGGGTGCACACTTTCACTTCTCGCTCAATCGGAGGAGGTGGGAGGTGAAACAAGTTTATATTTATATTTTTATTCTTTCATTGTTTTTGATTGCTTATTAATATTACATGCTTGTGATTTGGCTTACCCTGGAATCCTCGTGCTTAGAATTACACGTCTAAATTTGAAATAAAATATATTATTGTTCTACACTTCATTCTTTGCACTTAAAAAAATTAATTTTTTAAAAAATTATTTTGGAGCAAGTTATGTGATGTGCATGGATTGTATCTGATTTTCAAGATGTGCCCACTTCGAAAAATCATTAAAAAAATGCTTAACAAACAATTACAAAAAAAATACACAACTTCTAGTACTCAACCTTAACTATCTTTCTACCAAAGGGTTTTTCAAAATACTAAATGCAACTACAACTTATTTGACATGCACACTAAACCCTATGTTATGTTTTGCTGAAAAAAATAGGAACACTTTTGTGTGCATTAAAGATTTGTCTCCCTTTTGAAAAAATTCAGTAGTTTAGAAACTAGATTCAGAGTACTAAAATTCTTGTCCTTATGGTATCTTCAAATTTTGAGTGCACAAGTCTCAAATTGCTCCTAAAAATTCAAATTTAATTGATTCAAAAAACATTAAAAAAAAAAAAAAGGTGGCAACTTATATCCCCCTTTTTGTTTGTGCCATCTTGGTGCACTTAACACAATAGTTTATTGAATTTTCTAATGCAAAAGATTTGGCAAGAGCTAAACTTGGCGCTAGCCAATTTTTTTGCATTGGGAAATACCAACCTTTTGGTTTGGATTTGCCTTGAGTGTCCATTCATGATGCCATTTACGAGTTTTATGAAAAGGAAAAAAAAACATATACTTTTGGCCATGCTCTCCATTATGTTTGCTTGTATTTCAATGCAAATAAAAAATGCCAAAGTGACATTAATCTCTCTTAGTTATCTAGCCATAGAATTTATTTCACATTTTGATTATATTAAAGCTTTCATCTTTAATTTATTTTGTCAGTGTGTCTGTTTTTTGTTAAAAACTAACATGTTCTATTTTGGGTATACTTTTTACTGATTCAATGGATTTTGAAACAAATTACATTTTTAGAAACTAGACTCCATTCTGCACATATTAAATTTTTTTAATTTTTTTTAATTAGTTTTCAATAATTTTAGGGGGGAGCATGCTCAATTTTTTTTCAAGATGTGCCCGCTTTGAAAATTAGTAAAAAATAATATATTCATTAAAAAATTATCCATAAAATATGACATACACTACATGGTGTTAGCTAATTTCTCGCCGAAGCAATTTTCAAAATTCTAAAAAAAGTTATCTTTTTAGGGGGGCACAACAAATGTTATGTTTTTTGCATGAAAATAAAACCACTTTTTCAAACCCTTAATCTCTACCATTTTCAAAAAAAGTTAGTAGTTCAAAAAGTAGAATCAGAGAGCTACAACTCTTGTTCTTTTTGCATCTTCAAATTTGGATTGCAACTATGTTCCATTTTGTCGTTGATATTCAGACTTTGTTGATTTTAGAAAAAAAGTGGCATCTTAAGACCCCCTTTTGGTAAAACAGATTGGTGCATATACCCCTCAACTATGCGTTTAAAATTTTAACCTTTCTTTTAATTGCGGTCTTCAAATATAATTTTGCATCACATGATTCCACGTGAGGTTGAATTCTTTGTTTGGCATAGTATTTATTTTTATGACCAATCTAATTTCTCCATGTCAAAATCTTAAATTATTCTAACATCAACTTTTTAATCTCCTCATTAGTGTTAGGACATTCTTACAAATTAATCTCCCATTTTTCTATGACCTAATTCCTCCTCAGTAATAATTTTGGGACAACAATCCTTATTCTTGTTATCGATGTTTTTTAAGTAGCTTAACAAATTATCAATAACACTTTTATTGGGAACTGTAGACACCCAAATCTATCTACTTAGTTAAATGAATACTTAGTATTTGTTTGATTAATTAATCATCGATCAACAATTAATTAAATTAATACTTAATTAATTCATCTTAACCCTCGTCTCCTATTAATTGAGTAAATTATTCAATTTATTTGATTTACATCATTGAACCATGTTCTAACAATTAATTAAATAAATAAAGCATTTTTTTCAATTAACCCCCTCTCTTACATTTAAATAAATTAGCATTTATTTAAATCCCATCTCTTACATTTAAACAAATAAATATTTATTTAAATTCTTAAATCCCTGACCCACTTGCACTTTCTAGAAAATGCAAGTTGCACACGAACCCTTCTTCTAATCATGTCTAAACCCCTATTATTACCTAATAACCCTCTAAGTGTTTGCACATTCCTAAACTAAGAGAGTAGAGAAGAGTCACTTCTCAAAACATTTAAGGCTCTTACAAAGCCTTAAAGGCCTTCTCCATTCCACAACTTAACCCACATGGGTCTTTGACCAAATTAACCCACCTTTGACCCTTGGTTAGAGACTTATCCTTTCTCAACCATCCATGGTAACCCTCAAGTCCCCTTGAGCCTTAAAGGCTTTGACCAATCTAACTCCTTTAACCCTTGCACATTCTTTTACCCCTTGGATAAAAGATTTATTCATTAACCTAACCTTAACCTTACCACCCATGGTAACCATCATGTCTCTTCAAGCATTTAATGCTTTGTCCCTCTCCTCTTAAGCCTTCTCTTGTTGACACTTGGCAACATGTGATTGGCTTGAAGGGGAGCACATGGATTGAGGATCACCACTTCCTCAAGCGGTCCTAACCCTTCCTCAATCAACTCAATCCCAACCCTTCATTTGTCTAGTTTCTCTATAAATAGGGCTCATTCATTCATTGTTGAAGGTTAGTCACACAAGAGAAGAGTTATCCATGCAACTTTTATTTGTGTTATGTTTTAGCTCTTCCACTAGTTAGAGTTGCTAGTTTACATTAACACTTTATTTACATCATCACTCAACACTTGACCATAATCGAACATCTCCCATCCTCCATTTGACATCCCTTTTGTGCTAAGTGCTCAAACTAAGGGTATACTTCACGTAGTAACAAGATATCAGAGAGGAGGATAAGGAAGAGTCTGTTGGCATTATGTGAACTGGCATGGCATTACGTGAACCGACATGAAGACATAATGATATTGTATGTTGTCATTGATGTCAATATGAGACATGGTGTGAACCGACACATGTGATAGGTGAAGAGAGAGGAACCGACATATGTATGAACCGATTTATATGCCAAAGTGAAGCGGCATATTTGTTCAAGGTGAACCGGCATGTAGTTATGGGAACCGACACATGGAAGCATTGTATGACTACCGGTTGGTAGGTAGCTTCCACTTCAGGGTTTCCAGTTCGAGTACCTCAAGTTTGTGTGACTCAATTGGTGATCTTTGTTTGATGAGTTAGCAGTATGATGGAGGACATATCATGTTGCCACATAAGCTCTGTGTGCGTGAAGGATCTTGCATGAAGAAGACTATTCCTATCTACCTCAAGAATGAGCGAAGTCTATCAAATGGTGATAACGCGTAAAGGGTTATCAGCCGCCACGAAATCAGTGGATAATGGACAATGGAGAATGTCTTGAGATCGATTCAAGATTGTTGCATTTAATGCAGTATGATTCAACGGTCAGGATTGAACCGTTTGAATTACTTAACCTAATAGGTTAGGGTTTAGGGTTTTTGCTACCGACCTATATGTTTCCTATAAGGTCGATGTTGTGTTTCTTTCTGAAGTTGTTGGCAAAAGTTGTGAGTGTGTATCCAAGAGAAGTGATACGTGATTCTTGCCAGACCAAAGGAGAGAAGAGATATCTGCAAAGTGAATGTGCAGAAGGTGAAGAGGAGCCTAAAAGGATCTGCATTAGCATTTTGTGTTGTTAACAGATCATTGTAATTCCTGTTGATCTTTAACCACTTCAACAGTTGTAAAATCCCCTAACAGGGTAGCCTTAACTTGCTTGATTCAAAATCCCTTAAATTGGGTGGTCTTAACCGACTTAATTAAAATCCCTTAACCGGGTAACTCGAGGCTAATGATTATTGAGAAGCTAGAGAGCTTAGGAGATCCTTTCAGCTATTGAGTTCTTGAAATCCTCTAACAAGGTGACCCTACAGGGTTTAACCCTTAACCGGGTATCCCTTAACCGAGTGATCCCTAACAAGATTGGTTCCTACCAGAACCTATTGTAATGTCCTTAACTGGACAAGGCTCCTAACAGAGCAGACTTCTAAAGAGTTCAAAAAGCAGCTTGTGGGTATTCATCCCCACCGTGGTTTTTCCCAGTTGGGTTTCCACGTGAAAAATATGTGTGTCATGTGAAATGCTTTTGTCTTGTGATGCTTTGTTTTACCTGTTAATCATATGAAGGTTCTATGTTTTATACCTGTCTATAAAACATATTGAACTCACTGTTGTGAAGATTTGACCGTTAAATTTACCTGTTTAAGCACGAGAATATAATGATACAGTAGTATTGAGCTAAGAGGGTAGCTTATTGAGTGACCGGTTCATGACTGAGTGAGTTGTACTGGATGTTATCGATTGCACTCTATTTTACCAGTATCCCTGCTTGTCAGTCATTTGGGGTATTTGCTGTCAAACCGGTTTTGGACTGTATTTGTGTTTGTACTGATTCACCCCCCCCCCTCTCAGTATCGGTTTGGTACTCATGGTTCATCATTGAGTTATCAGAGTCATGACATCAAGAGCATCATGAGAGAAGTATTAATAATTAATGTGTTTATATCTCTCATATGCTCTTATGTTTAATCTTCCTTGGTAATGATTTTAAATGGTTTAGTTCTATGTTGACAATTAATCTTGACTAATTGTTTTATTGCGTTTCAAGAACATACCAACCTTAGCTAAAAGGAACGCATATGAGATCATTGATATGAACTTTGAGATTACTCTAGTGATTAGATATTTTTGAATTCTTTCTACTTGTCACCACTTGTTGTTTGACATGATAGTCCTCCAAACCTCACAACCATAGAGGATAACTGAGACAACCAACAAACCAAAAAGGATTTTTTTGGTCTTTCAAGATCCCATAACTCCACTTCACTACACTTGTTCAAAAGAAGGTAAGAAGCTCTCCATCCTCCTTGACTCCTCTTTGTTCTACATGTTTATTAGTTGAGCCTATTGTGAAAATCAATTCATAGGTACTTGTACTCATCCACTACCTCCAAAATTTTTCCCTCAAAGATAAACTGTTGCTTCTTCCTCTTCCAAATAAAAGATCACGACTTTGGTCTTCCTGATGTTCACTTGCATCCCAACCTCTTGACAAAAGAGCTCTAAAGGTTTCATATGTTCTCTCAAACCTTGGACATATTTTGCACTTAGAATAAGATTGCCACATACAAAAGCGATTTTGGCATGTAGTCTGCTAGTTGTACACCCTCTCCAATGGTATTGTTTAACCATTCTTCAAGTTTATCGATATATAAACCAAACAACACAGGGAAAGAGGATACCCCTGCTTATTTCTAATATTGCCACCAAATCATTCAAAACCCTCTTTACTTCTAATTTTAGCTCTAGCTTGCTCATAAATCTTATGGACAACCATTCTACACTCATTTGAAATCCCAAGTTCTTCCATTCTACACCAAAAGTCATCCCTAAGAAGAGTGTCATTTAAAGTTTTTCTGCAATCAATGAAACAACAAAAAGCCTCTCCACCTTGGTCGTTCTAAACCTTTTCAATGAAGTGCCTAAGAGTGATGGAGTGATCAATGGTAGAGTTTCTTGGCTTAAAGTCAACCTGCCCCCTTACTCTTTATCCTTCTTGAGCTTTAGCACTTGCTAAATTCATGGTACCTTATTTGATATTTTCTATTGAAAAATGTTTCATTGAAGTGTCAATTATATGAGGGTTACTTTTTTCATGTGCTCGTTCATATAAGAGCTTCACATAATCTAACCAATAGACATCAATAATATTGTTTTCTATTTATTTTCTCTTTTCTTGTAGCTCTTTCCAAAAAAAACTCTTAGAATTATGTTCCCTTAAAGAATTTCATTCCTTCTTGAAATCGCTTCTTTTTTAATTTTATCAATTTTTTATATTTTAACTTCTTTTTTTAATAATATTTTAACTTGTTTTCTTTGGTTGACCCACTCTCTTTCGAGGACAGCCTATCTTCATGAGACATTTGCCTATCGTTTCTCTTCCAACTTCAAGTAATATGTTACCGATAAATATTAGCTATTGGTGTATTCTTTCATCAAATCCAGGCCGCTCTGATATAGAAAGTTTCATCCATTTTGCAGTTCTAATCTTGCATCCATGGCTTCCTCTTCTTCGTCTCTCCATATGTTTGGCGAACACGAACACCAACAGGGAAGATGGACTGCATCTTCGAAACAATATGATGCATTCATTAGCTGCCGAGGCCCTGACGTCACAGAAACCCTTGCTAAACAACTGTATGAGCTTCTTCAGGCTAGAGGGTGCCGTGTATTTCTAGAATGTGAAGAGAAAGAATGGGGGGCTTCTATTCCTTTTGCCATTCGCGATGGCATTTGCTCATCCGCTGTGCACATACCCATTTTTTCCAAAGCATATGCAGAGTCGTCATGGTGTTTAGAGGAGCTTGTTCTAATGTTAGAACAATTTGACGCCCTGTTTATTCCCGTGTTTTACGATGCGGAACCGTGGGAGCTTCGCCGCATCGAGAACAAGGATTCAGCGTATGCTGCGGCATTTTCTGGTTATGAAAGTAGAGGATGGAAGCTTGATAAGCTGGAGGAATGGAAAACAGCCCTCGTGTCTGCTTCGGAATTCTCTGGATATGAATATAGCCAGAATAAAGAGTAAGCTTAACACTATGTGCTTTGTATTGATTACGATTTATCATATTTTCCATTTTTCTCCACCACATGATATTCATTTTACCATAGTAGAATGACTTTCTAAAGAGATTCTCCGTTTTGGCTCTCAGCAATTTGTGTGAAAAGATTGTGTCTCGTGTCCTGCAAGAAATTGAAAGGAGGATCACCCCATTACAATTTGCAAATTATCCGATTGGACTCGATAAAATGGTCGAAGATTTTGAAAGATCTTGTTTAGAGACACCAAATACTGAGGTCAAGATGGTAGGGATTTTTGGAATGGGGGGGTCTGGCAAGACCACCCTGGCAAAAGAATTATTTAGCAGGAAGCGTTCAAGCTACAGCAGCGCAAGTTTTCTCTTTAATGTGAGAGAATCACATGCCAGAAGTGATTTGCGTTCCTTGCAAAGTAAGCTCTTAAAAGATCTCTTTCACGATGATAGGCAACCGGAGCATCGTTTGGGAAGGGCAACACATCAACACTCTCTTATTGTCCTCGATGATATCGATGATCGGGACCAATTAGATGCCCTGTTGCCTGAAGGTATGCTAGGCCCTGGTAGCCTTGTAATTGTTACAACTCGTGACCTCGGTGTGTTAACGGCTGCAGATGTCACTACAAGTTACATGATGAAGCCAATGGATCCGCTTACTGCTGAAGAGCTCTTCTGTAGACATGCTTTCCACGGAGGGGATCAAACCCCTGAATATAAAAAATTGGTTGAAAGCTTCGTTGATGTCTGTGGAGGTTTACCCCTCTCACTTCAAGTTTTGGGCTGCCATGTACGTGATAGGAATGGGGTTTATTGGAAGTTACAATTGGAAAAGGCTAAGAAAATCCCGCCGAACGACATAATGCAAAAGCTTAGAATCAGCTTTGATTCTCTGGATGAAAAGGAGAAAGAGATATTTATAGATATTGCCTGTTTCTTTTTTGACAAACCAAAATATGTGGCTATGGAAATATGGATGGCGTCCCAGTGGAGTACAGCTGAACGCTCAGTTCAAACTCTGGTAGATAAGTGCCTTGTTGAAGTAGAGCATTCGGCAAAAGGAGACTTTTTTATAATGCATGATCAACTCCGCGACTTGGGAAGACATCTGGCCGATACAGTGGGTTCTCCTCGGCTGTGGCAGCCTCAGCTTCTTAGACCTTTGGTGCGCTGCTTCTTTGTCTTTAAAATTAATTTAGACCTTTCTTCGGGACAGAGTATACATTTCAGAATGGTAGTTTGGTGAAAATTGTTTTACCTTTAAGTATTTTCATCTTTGTTTTTAAACAGGTTGTTTTGTTTTTCTTTGTTATAAATTAGATCTTCCTTTGGGATAGAGTACACATTTCAGAATAGTAATTTGGTGAAGATTGTTTTACTCAAGTGTTTTCATCTTTGTTTGTACCCAGTTATTTTGTTTTTCTTTGTTCCAAATTAGATCTCCCTTCGCCACAGGGTATACATTTCAGAATAGTAGTTTGGTGAATATCGTTTTACTCTCCAAGTATTTTCATCTTTCGTCTCTATTGAAAGTGGGGTGTAATTTTAGTATTCAGCATGGATGTGCTCTTGATCAGTCACATAACTTACGGAACAGTTAACTCTTTTTTACACGTTGTTAACAGCCATTCACTAGCCTTGCATTTTTCTCACAACTCTATATTATCCACCAAATAGTGGATATTGCTGTATTGTTTCACTAGATCTAGCTGCAAACGACTTTGTAAGCTTGCATTAAAGGCCTTCTCTTCCACATCTCATCGAAAAACTGTGGAATATACAGGAAGTGAAGAGTTCGAGTGCACTGCCAAAATTATATGATGGGGAGGAGATACAGGAAGTGAAGAGTTCAAGTGCACTGTCAAAATTATATGATGGGAAGAAGGTAAAAAAGAGGAAAGCTCTTTACGAGGTTGCAAGTAATGAGGTGGGACTTGATGATCTTGTAGAAGATTTTGAAAGGCACTGCCAGCAAATGGCTGACAAGGTGAAGGGGTTGAAGAACAACATAATTGGCATATTCGGAGTAGGAGGGTCTGGCAAGACCACTGTTGCAAAACAAATTTTCAGCCGCAAGCGTTCTTTATACAGTAAATCGAGTTTCTTGTTCGATGTACGGGAAGCATCTGCAAAAGATGATTTGACTTCTTTACAGACTAAGCTCTTGAATGATCTGCTCTCTGAAAATCAGCCCAAATTTTCCAGTACCAATGAAGGCATCAGCTATATCGAGAGTGTTCTGGAAAGAAGCCCCATTTTCAGTTTCCTTACAGTTATAGATGATGTTGGTGACATCAGCCAATTATATGCTTTATTGCCCAAACAGACTCTCACTTCAAATAGTCTGGTCATTGTCACTACCCGGAAAGAGAGCGTTCTGATAGAGGCTAAGATAAAAGTTCGTTATGAAATTAAAGAAATGGATCAAAAGCATGGCCGGCAGCTCTTCTGTTGGCACGCATTCCGTAGACCAGAACCTCAAAGGGGATACGAATATTTAGTTGAATGCTTTGTGAAGGTGTGTAAAGGTTCACCGGTGTCTCTTCGAGTATTAGGCGGGCACGTTTTTGGTCGGAGCAAGAAGTTTTGGAAGTTAGAATTGGGTAAAGTTAGGAGAAGGTTGTCCGGTAAAATTAAAGATGTACTCAAAATAAGCTACGATTCACTGGTTGAGGTGGAAAAACAAATTTTTATTGATATAGCATGCTTTTTTACAGAGAAAGATCAAAGTATAGGCATAAGAATATGGAAGGCTTCTGGGTGGAATGCCGAAGATGCACTTCGGATACTGAGAAATAAACGTCTTGTTGAAGTGGTGAGAGAAGAGTGCTGGAATGAAATCAATAATGGAGTGTCACCTACTTTTGTTTTCAGAATGGATAATCACCTCCGACACTTGGGAAGAGCAATGGCAAATGATGGACAGAATCAACGGGTCTGGAATCCCCAAGATCTTAAACACTTGGTGTGTTGCTTTCGCCCTTAAGATTGATGCTCCAGCTTGCAAGTTCTTAAAGCTTTTGGAATGTTTAGCTTTAGCTTGATTCATCCTTTTCTAATTGCAAAGATGACATACTTTAAAATGGCATGCAGGAAACAAAGTCATTCTCAGACATCCTTAAAGAAGCCGATGGACGATGCTATAGATCTTTTAATTCCATTCGGAACAAGTCAATTACATATTTTGTAGAGAATTCAAGGACAAATTCAGGGACATCACCTACTTTACGATGGCTTCAGCTTAATGGAAAGGATAGCATTCCTTCATGGGTTCCTCTGCAAGATTTGGAGGGTTTAAGGGTTCGAGGAAGATTATCCCTGAGTTTGTGGCACCAGCCCCAGGTATTTACTTCTTTATCAAAATGATTTTGTCCATATGTATTCATTATCATTGAAAAATAACAGTTGGAAACAAAATAACCTTAAATTACAGGTCCCTTCTCAGTTAAAAGAGCTCGTTTGCAAGTTTATCGACTGCCATTATATGGAAAAAGCTATGCTTCGGAGAAATTGGGAAGGATTTTCGAAGTCATTAGGAATGTTAAATCTGCTGGAAAGTCTGGTCCTACAGATAGAGTCGCAAGGAAACAGGAAGGATATTGTAATTGAATGGAGTTCCTTTGAAGAATCTGTAGGAAGACTTAACTGTCTTAGAACTTTGGGTTTGTTGGGTTTGTATATAAATGGGGAAATAGTTTTAAGCACTAGCAGGATAACTGATTTATGGCTTGGCCTTGAAGCCATAACTCTGTCTCACGTAGGGCTCACATCCAAGGTCTCAATTAGTGGTCCTGGTCTAAAATCTCTTAAGCTAGAACATATGGAAGATCTAATCAAAGTGGATTTAATAGGGGTAGAAACATTGAAGTGTCTGGAGTTAATCCAATGTGATAAGTTGAAAAAAGTATCGGCCAATGATCTAACCCAACTTCAAATGTTAAGTATAGAGAAATGTTGGGAGATAGAAGAGTTACCAGATCTTAGTCATTCCAATTTGCTGCAGAGGATGAGGATCACGTGTTGCGAGGAGCTCCAAAATATAAGAGGTATTCAAGAATTAAGCTGGGGGAAGAGCATTACCATTACGTGTTGTCCGAAGCTGCAGAGTATACCAGGGTTCAAATACTTGAAGGGATTGCAGTATATGATTCTTTCGGATGGTGGTATTCTAAGTTTCATTAGTGAGTTGCAGGTATTGAATGCGAATGTTTAAATTCTCATTGCTTACTTGTTCTAATGCCATTAAATAAAATATTTCTAAATCTTCTGTTTTTATCTTGATTTCAGGAATTGCCGTCAGAATTTACAGTTGTAATGGGGAAAGCAGCCACATCCTTCCCGAAGGCAGATGAAATAACGGGTATAGCTGATGCTTTATATGAATTTCAGTCCAGAGAAGAAGCATACAAAAAGATCATTTTATTGTCACAGAAAACACAACAGTTGTTCGGTGCAATCATTTTATGCGCTATGGTCCGCAGCGATGATTATGGTTCCAATTACATGGTTGAGGGCATCCCTGGTCAAACTATAGATCTCAGTTGGGCGGGAGGAAAACGGATATATATGATAGTGGTAACTGGCCGAAGACAAATATCCAGTACAAAAATTTTCGGCTGGATGCCAACCTCTTGTAAAATAGAGAAGGGGTATTTGCTTGCAGTGAACGAAGGCCAAGAATTGAAAACCTTAACCATATTGAAAAGGCTAACTGAACAACTGTGTAAGACTGATGCTTTTAATTAGTCTATTGAGGTTGAATGAATGACTCTAAAAAGTACTGATACAGGCAAATGAAAGCAAACGCCAAAGCAGTTTGCTTGAGATCCTGAATGTTTAAAACAGGTTGATGTATTATATGCATTGAGGAATTTGTTTATTGTTCAATTTTTAAATTTTTGAGAAAGCTCTTTTCTTTTTTGAAATGTATTGAACAAGTTTGAATTAATGGAACTTTATTTTATTTGTATCAAATTTATAATCAATAAATTTTATTAAAATTTAAAAAAATTAAAAGGTTGCAGTTCAATTAGTTGAGTACAAATAGTGAGGGTCAAGATTGTGCTGTGTATCATTTTGATGGAGTGGATATTCCTAGTCTATGGTTTTCAACTGAAGAAATATCAGCTTAGACTTGTAATTCGAATACCAATAGATTGCAAAATATCAATCTAAAGATGATTAGAAACCTCTAACAAAAAGAAATAAAAAGTTTAGCAAGATATAAAGAAAGAATTATTTTTAGTATATCTTAAATATGAGAAGGTTCCAAATTTTGATTGACTAGTTTATGTTAATGAAAACCACTACTCATTAATATGTGTCATAAGTTTTGACTCTAAACCGTACATTTGAATCTTGATATAAATATTATAATCTATGAAACCGCTCATTTGGATCTTGACATAAATAGTATAATTTAACACATTAAGAAAAACACTTCCAACTTGTCAAAGGATGAGTTAAAGAGACTCTATAATGAATGGTTCATAAGTTACAACACTTATTGAAGGTTTTGCAAATTGAATAGCAAAAAAGTGAGTTTGATCTTTGGGGAAATTCCGTGGATAAATAATGCTTGGGTTGGAGTAATATTAGTATTAGTGGCCTCTTGGGAAGTCTTGTTGTTTCACCCTTGTGAGCATCACCTAGATGTAGTGAATGTTGAGTGGACCATTCAACCTCATGATAGATGGATTTGCTTGAACCACTCGCTACTCATGAAATGGGTCAAAGTTTGACTCAAAAACTACATAATTGAAACCTAATATATTTATAATAATTCGAGACACTATAGAAAATACTTTGTTACCATTTATGTTATTATTTTCTTTTATATTTCTAACAATATTGTTAAGTGACTTTTTCTTCACAAGTTCATGGTGTTTCACTTAGCATGAAGGGTTGATATTTGGTTTGGGTTAACACAATAAAACTCTAGACATAAAAATGACATTTTGACAAAATCAATAGATTAGTGATACATTTATAGTTGTTTTTTTGGCCTCATCAATGTTTATGTGCTAAGTGATAGTTTGGAAAGAATGATGTTATAAATTTGAATGGTTAATTATAGATCATGTTTTGATTGGTTTCTTTGTGGTGACTTGAGGATAAAGATCATGCTCTACCAATAAGATGGTGCATTTAAGACTCTAAAGTTTTGTTTTGTTTTAAAATTTGTTTGGGATTATTGAATATCTATATTTATAATGGTGGCTTCATACATTGCATCCTTCATTTATGTGATGTAACTTTTGTGAAGTCCTAAAAAACTTGATTATGCTATGGTATCTAAGCACACATTTACTATTTTACATGTGGTAGGTAGTTGATGAAGGTGTATAAGTAATAGCTAGAAAGAATAAAACGAAATCTAAAACAATATCAAACCTCTATACTAAATCAAGCAAATACCTTCAACTTGAGCATTAATAGGATCCATTAAATTATTACTTTACCTACCAAAATTAGATATCTCCTTTGTTGAGTGGATTTGTTCACATATGAGTGATGTAGTTGCTCTTTAGATTCTTCAATATCTAGATAGAATGTACTCGTATGTGTGTGCTTGATGTGGCTTCTTGGCATGTCTAGATGTTTGGTGGATGCTCATGAATGTGATATTTGTTGAGTGCCTAAGTGTGAGACAACGTGAGTATGAGAGCATCTAGGAGGTGAGAGATGTGGTAATGAAGGATTAAAGAGCTCAATTTATAGGTACTTGGGTGAGTATATGAATAGCTAAGATTAAATACACATGCAATTATGACTTCATTTCATGTGCAAGAGCCCCCCTTTAATTTATTCAAGCAATTATAGTTGGAAATTTTATGCCCATCAATTGATGTATGCTCTCATCTCTTTCCATAATTCAATTGTGCTCTTACAATAAAATTATGAGAATGATATGAGCTATTGAGACATTTTTTACATCGAGGTCTCTTCAACTAGTTGAAATGGAACCTTTTATTTTCTTTAGTATTAATGTTGTTTGTTTTATATATGTATATTTAAATATTTTGTGTTGATTGGTAGGATCCTAAGCTTGGAGGCTTAATCATACCTCAATTTATTTTCATAATATCCCAAGTTTGTCTTTCTCTCAACTTCTTTATCCCTTCATTTCTACTTTGCCACACGTATGAGCATAAGTTCATACTCTCGCAAAAGTGGAGGCTAAATGCAGTATCATAAATTGTAACCCCTTTATAATTTCATACTCATTTTTAGGTCCTCTCTTTAGTGTGCTTTCTCATGGCTCATTTCAAACCTATTTGTGGCCCCATCCTATCCTACTGTTGTAAAATGCTCAAATTAGGACCTACTTTAGCATGACATACCTTTACACTCATGACTCCCCTTTCAAAGATCTTATTTTGGTGGGACTGTGTTCAACTTTGAATAGTGACCTTACAAGTGTCCAAAATTGGCACCATAGATCCTTTTGGGTGCCATAGACCCTTTTGGGCACCATAGACCTTTTTGGGAGCCATAGTCTAAAAAGTTGTCCCACCAAAATTCCCTTAAATTATAGCCATTCTTAGTATCACCCTTCCCACTTTTAAATTCGATCTTGATTTATATACTAGACCATTTGAAGTCACCCTAAATGTGCAAATACCTTGAGAACCCTATATAAGGAGATAATTTATCATTCCCAAATCATCGATTCACAAGTTATAATTCTAATTAAAGAGTCCCAAATCCTTCATTCAAGAGCAGATGTGAGTATAATGAGTATCAAGCTACAAGAAATTACCTTCAAGAATGTTTTCATGAGTGATTTTGTTATGATTTATTCATGTTATTGCATCAACACTTGGAGAACTTATCTAAAGAGGTTTGCATAACCGCCATTATCAATCCTAAGGTAATAGCATTTCAATTTAGATTTAGTCTCTGCCCTACTAGGTGTAAGCTCTATTTTTTCATTGTTATAGTAATAGTGGAGGTAGAAACATCTACACAAGGTTTGACTGAGGTGATCCCCTATACAACACAACCATTTTCAAATCCTATCTATATGTAGGTTATAGATCTGATAGCTAAAGGTAATAGAATTGTGTAGAGAAGACTAAGACACATAGTTTTAGACTCTAAACAAGTGAGAACCCTAGGACTAATCTAATTGTCTTCATAGTCTGACACCTTTTAAATAAATTTTGGAGGGAGTGATCCATAGGGAATTCTAATCCAAAATTTGAAGCCTTAGTTGACAAAAACATCTTTAGGACTAAGGCTCCTATCTTAACAATTTGACTTTTTCAGCTCCAAATTTCAGTGACAGGTTCTTTGTTGTAACTCATTTTTAGATTTGTACTTTTGAGTTGACTTTTAGCTATACATATCTATCTATTTATGTTTAATATTGTCAAATTTGTATCATTTTACCTAGTCATTACATTTTCACATCAAATCAAATCAATAGAGAAAATAATTGTACATAACATTCAACACTCATTTGGGACTGAACTTGTATCTTGTTGACCATTTCCTCCAATGAAGCATATTTGTTTGAATAGATTGGTTTATGTCTCTAGGCTAGGACTCCATTTTATTACATTCCAAACCCTAACTCTAAACATTAAAGCCCAAACCCTTAACACTAAATCCTAAAGTTCAAACCCTACATCTTGGACTCTTAACACTAAACCTTTAACCCTAAAGTCTAAAGCCTAAGTTTCATAAACCCTAAATCATATAGAAAAAACCCTAAACCTAAAGCCCAAACCATAATCCTTAAAATTCAAACCCTAAAACATAGACTATAAACCCTAAACACTAAATAGTAAACCCTAAACTCCAAACACTAAACTCTAAAGCCTATTTAGCCTAAACCCTTAAATTAAAACCATAAACGGTCCCAAATCTTGATACTTAGCCAAAACCTCGCCATCATCATTATCTTCAATGGGTTCCTCTTATGTAGGTCCATCCTTTGGTATAAAAGTAGGCATAAAAGGTCTAGATTGTGATGAACCCATGGTTTTGCTTGTAAAATGTCCCTTGTTCTCTGCAGCTTTGCACTTCATCTTTGAGTGTGCTGCATATGATGATATTCATATGCAATATGAGGACATTTTGAAAGGATTTCGAAAGAGATATTTGAAGAGGCAAAACTTCACAAAACCACTAGCTTATTGATCAAGATCCACAACAAAATAGTTGACGATAAAAAGATCTTGAAATTAATTAACGATGCTACTCGTGATCTTTAGATTGATGATCTCGGAAACATTATTGAAACTCACTAATTCATTCATTCATTCAAGGTGACGTGAGATGGAGCCTTCTTCTGGCACCGTCTACCCAGCCCTTAGGATGCACTGACATCTTATGCATACATTACATGTTATATATACATTAAATGTTATACATACATATAACTACATGACAACGTCTACCACATCCTATACATACAATACATGTTACCCATACATTACATGTTACATATATATCTAACTGTATTCCTGCACTAGTGCATGCTAGGGGCTAGGTAGACATTGCCCCTTCTTCTAGATGGGACATAAACTCGTTGCAATCAAAATAATTCCAATTTATCGATCTCCGTCAACATAAAATAGAATTTAAATGTCAGGGAAAGCGCTTTTTGCGTAATTGGACCTTTCCCCGCCTAATCTAATGACAAGTAGTTACTTTGTAAGGACCCCACGAAGGCAAGCTTATCGTGTACGCCGCCTTTTCACTCGTTTTTCGTATATATAATGGCGACAAAAAATGGATCTTGTCAGTTTTATCGGAGAATTAAATTTGTCAATGACGTAGGTATTCATTCATGGAGTCCACAGACAGCGAAGGCCAACGCGTTTTGCGGGTCGTTGTATTTTAGAATATTTCATAAGTATACCCTACCACGCTTTCAATGGGCCCTCCTGTCATTTTCACTGATAACATTGTTTGTCTTACTCGTACTTCCGCTTCTCATGCCATGTCACGTCGACAGAGACGCAGAAATTATAAATGCGGTTCTGGATTTTTTATATATTGGTCATTTCTCATTCTTATTTTTGTAGGCTGTTATTTTCATTTATTAAGCCGATAGGCTTTCAGTGAGGGCATTTATGCCCGGAAAATTGTCAGCCTTCCGGCCATATTTTTTCCGACACACTTTCCGAGCATATTTTCATTTTTCCCGGGCACTTTTTCTAATCAACGTTTTCACATTTTTGGATACATGCAGTTGGCGGTAGTCCCACTTCATTGCATTTATTTTTACATATAACTTGCCAACTCATCACAGAGCACATTGATGGTGAATTAAATGTATGTTTAATCTGCCAGACACCTGAGCTTAACGCAAATATTTGGGCTTTTCGGTTGTGCCCTCCACACGGAAAGTCTACGAATTCTGCAATGCCTTGCGAAGACCATGTAAGCCCATTACTGGATTTTATGAGTTTATGCAGAACACCATAGTAAAAATCTTATGTCTGGCTAATTTCATTTTCGGTTGAGGTCGTTGCAAATTTTCCCCTTTTTTTCATTTCATTTTCTCGAAAAAAATTTAATCTCTATCAGAGGCCTGCATATGAGGTACCGAAGTGTCTAAAAGGGCACCCAGAAAGCTCTGCATAGAAGTTTCAACAGATTAGGGAAGATGAAATTTTTATTTTTGTTTAGTGACAATCTGAGCATTTTTGGGGATTTATTTTGGCCCTGTAAATAGGCATTGTTCAGCACTGGAAATTTAGAGTTTTTTGTGCATGTATATATTGTAAACTGTATTTTAGGGACTTTATTTGTTTTCTTACAATGAGAAAATTATAGGGCTTGTTTGCTTCTTCCAACCATTAGAGTGGTTTGGCATTAGGGTAATTTGTATTTGTTGGTGAAGCACAATTGTCTCCTTAACCGAGAAATGACCCATCTATCCCTCGAGGTCGATCTACTATATATATATATATATATATATAATTTTTTCGTCTCACTCAGAGATAAATATTTTATTTAGAGTGCCCTCACATTGGTAAAGCATCGAAGAACGATGAATATTACGTTTGTAAGAACTTTAGATGCTGGCTTTACTCTACTCGGAATCACGGCTACAAAGGGGAAATAGGGACTCCTGAAATTGGCTAATACGACTCAGAGAAAGGTAGGAAATCCAGGAAATTATATCCCATCAAAGCAAGCGGATCGGGTGAAACGAACAAGCATTCTAAAAGCGGGTGTTCTAAAAGCCCTCCCGAGCTAGCGCTCGGAAACTCCATCAAAACTAATGGGTGCGTAGGACCGGACCTGGGAGCTTTTCCTGCTCATTTATCATCCTTTTGGCAGGCTATCTCATTCTCCATCGTACCTAGGAGCGGCACCTTAACCATATCCTTTTTAAGCAGTACGAGTTTTAGTTCGATTGGGTGATAGAGCTGGAGCGAGTGAGGATTCTAAAATTTTGTTGTTTGTAATTTGTATATGTTGTTTGTAACTTGTATATGTGCAATGTATTTACATTTCTGTGAAGAAATTGTTTGCGCTCCTAGTACCACACAAATATGACATTAGTAGACAGGTTTTTAGTGTAGAAAATGAAAAAATGGTGCACAAAGCACTTTCCGAAATAATTTATTTCTTGGGATCTTCACATTTAATTATCAGGCCAAAACTTCACATAGGACATCGCAAGAGATAATGCCACAATAATAGTTTCATTAAAGATTTAAATAGTCGTCATCTCTATGGATATTCCATTTCCACTCTATCTGCACATATTAAAGTGAATCAATTGAGATATTGCTCTTGTACAAATATGTTATTGCAGTTAACATGCAGAATGATAAATTTAAAAACATCATCTAACCTATAATTTGGCTGGAAATCAAACGAAACGTGAAATATATTCCACATGATGTTGGTAAGTTGTAAATTGTCTACGCCAAGTTGTGTAGACTGGTAAAAATGTATATTTAAGCCGATTCTGAAATAATTTATTTCTTGAGATCTTCACATTTAATTATCAGGCCAAAACTTCACATAGGACATCGCAAGAGATAATGCCACAATAATAGTTTCATTAAAGACTTAAACAGTCGTCATATCTATGGATATTCCATTTCCACTCTATCTGCACATATTAAAGTGAATCAATTGAGATATTGCTCTTGTACAAATATGTTATTGCAGTTAACATGCAGAATGATAAATTAAAAAACATCGTCTAACCTATAAATTGGCTGGAAATCAAACGAAACGTGAAATATATTCCACATGATGTTGGTAACTTGTAAATTGTCTATGCAAGTTGTGTAGACTGGTAAAAATGTACATTTAAGCCGATAGGCTTTCAGTGGGGGCATTTATGCTCGGAAAATTGTCAGCCTTCCGGCCATATTTTTTCTGACACACTTTCGGAGCATATTTTCATTTTTCCCGGGCACTTTTTCTGATCAACGTTTTTCACATTTTTTGATGCATGCAGTTGGCGGTAGTCCCACTTCATTGCATTTATTTTTACAAATAACTTGCCAACTCATTACAGAGCACATTGCTGGTGAAATAAATGTATGTTTAATCTGCCAGACGCCTGAGCTTAACGCAAATATTTGGGCTTTTTGGTTGTGCCCTCCACACGGGAAGTCTACGAAATCTGCAATGCCTTGCGAAGACCATGTAAGCCCATTACTGGATTTTATGAGTTTATGCAGAACACCATAGTAATCTCGGTATGTTAAAAATGATTTGCAACAATATTTTCATTTATAATGCTGTAAAAATCTTATGTAACTTACTCATAATCTATTGCTTGGAAAATGCACAAGGGCTTTTTTTTGTGAATGATTAGTGTTGTGAAATGTTCTCCATTTAAACTTTTGGAACCAAAATACAAATTGACAGGAGGTTTTTTAAAGATGCATTAAAAAATAATAAGGTTTAGTTGTTGGACCAGTTTCATAAGTACCTCCTGTAGAAAATTAGTGCAAGAGTTTTAAGCTATTTACAGAACCAAGTAAATATTTAAGCCGATAGGCTTTCAGTGGGGGCATTTATGCCCAGAAAATTGTCAGTAATGTCATTTTAGGTTTTCATTTTCTTTGTTTGCTTGCTTTTCACTGTTTCACCATTCTATCGCTTGCTCATCGTGTCTAAGTTTTCTGTTTTCGTTTGAAAGTGAAAAGAAATAGAAGATTGGGCTATTATCATTTGTCAATCCTCCACGAAGTTGTAGTTGAAGGTAAAAAGAAATAGAAAATTGGGCTTTTATCATTTGTCAATCCTCCACGAAGCTGTAGGGGAAGGTAAATCTCATGTTTCCGCACTTTTTGTTTTTTATTATCCATTTTTCATTTCACAGTGTGTTTGTGACTTTTAGGGTGAATTACTAGTTGTTCTTTTTGTATATGCATAGATAGAAAAGAGCGAAAGAATAGTATCTAGGTTTCTAGATATGCTATGCGACACCAATATTATGCTGCATCTCACAGTAACGGAAATATTTTTTTGTGCACTTTGACAGTTGAATAGAAGACGACATAACACCTGTAGATGGCCGCATCTTTCCCCCTCATGTGAACATTTTTTTTTACAAAATCTTTCCAGGTATGGTTTCAATGGAATTGTTCATCATTAACCAGATATGTGACTATTTTGGGGTTTATGTGAATAAGGGTTTTGGGTTGGCTGTAAATGGCATTTGTTTGGTTCAAACCTTGTGTATTTATAATGGCATTCTAAATAGGATTTACTGTTTGTATATTTCGAAATATAATGGCGTTTTGAATAGAATTTACCATTTCACCCATAGCTACATATTTAAAAGGATTTTGGCAGTGTTGCAAGCTTTTACTGGTTATTGCTTTATAATGACTAGAGGATTTTGATTTGTGTAACCAAGCTAATTTTTTTTAAATCACTTTAACGTTTCTCAAATTTGTTTTCAGCCCCCTCTTTATAGTGATCATTGTGTTGTGATCTTAATTTGAAAACTAACTAAAATTAATTTTCCCAAGGATACAAATTTGAAGTTTTTCCGAGTTGATGAATATTTTTTCCATGTTGTAATCCGCATAACTCTTAAAAGTTGTATCATCTCTCTGTTTTATTGCTTTTTTATAGGTATTTTATTCTGACTTAAGTATCTGCCTGCATTCTTTTGGTTTCTTCCCATTAATCTCTGTTCTTTCTTTGCAATAGCCAAGAAATTCATTTTATTTACTTGTTTCCAACAAAGAAACAAATACATGTTCCAAGAACCTTTAGAATTTCCTATAGAATGTTTAGAAACTCTTCTAAATATTTCCTGTAAGATGCAAATTGGTAACCCGAGTTTTACCAGACTCAGAATATTGCAGCAAACTCTTTTGAATTCAATATTAATCAACAGTTTATAGTAAAGGACAAATTTGCAGACTTAAGATTTTGAGATTTTATTGAAAAGTTGCCAGAATATCAATACAATTATACTATAGGTTTAACTGTCTGATTGTCTATTTTATAGTTAATTTTACTTCTTCATAACTCTTTGTACAATCCTCTGTCAAAGTTCCTATTGTTTCCCACGACTAAATTGGTTCATTTCAATTCTCAAAACTCTACTGCCCATTCACATACTCCCCTTTCTCTGGTTTTAGCACTGCTAACTCTGTTTGCTGTGAGCTTCCACCTTATTTTCCACACTATAAATGTCTCTTCATTTTGTCTTTGAGTCGCCCTTCTTATTTGCATAGATAAATGAATCTGCATGTGTACATGCATAGCCTGAAAGAGGGGAGGAGCAAAAAAAGACATATCCACAAATGTATCTATATGTTAGTGTAAATACATATATACATAGATACACATGCATATACACATATATATGTACACATATGTACACATGCAGCTTCATTTATTTATGCATGCTGATCTATGCATACCTATGTATTTCCATAGTTTTGTGCATCTATATATCCATCTGCATACATACATATCTATGTATATGTATATATATACATACATATTTGTGTTTCTACATACAGCTGCATATGGATTTCTATGTTTGTGCATGCAGATATATAGCTCTATGCTTATGCATGTGGCCATATATACATACGTGCTTTTGCATCTATATATCCATGTGCATACATACATATCTATATATATGTATATGAACATATATACATACATATTTATATTTATGCATACACATGCATATGGATTTCTATATCTGTGCATTCAGATATATAGCTTTATATATGTAGATATACCTATATCTACCAGCTTTAGTCGGGGCAATTATCCCCGAAAAATAGTCATTGTCCCTTTTTTTTGGGGGGGCGATGAGGAACAACTGAAATTTTTAGCGGTGACCTTATGGGAATGCAACTTACAAGGTTCATGAGTAATAGATACATTGTACTTAATGCAATGGATGCACGACAAAATATGCCGCCACAAAATTCCTTGCATTCGCAAACTCCTGCGGTTTGGTTGCGCCTGCGCATACTTACAAAAGCAAATTCCCATGCTCTAATTAATGTACCCCACCTTTTCACGGTCATTTGAATTTTCTCTCTATTTCCTCCTCCTGCAAGAAAGCCATCATTCGGATTCACTGCTTTGTTGCATTGTATCAAGTTGTACGTGGTGCATTCTATGTGGATTCCTAGCAAAAAAAAAAATTGACATTGTTTTTGAGTTGGCTTGAACATTGATGGGTTGTGCGTTGAACATTGATATGATTTTCCCTGCCTGCACTTCAGCCTCGCTTGTTGCTCTGTTCGTCTTTCACAGGTAGAATGTATTCCTTCGGGATTGTGGGTTGCAGTTTGATTTTTAAATGTATGATATAATCTTGACTGCTTCACACTGATTAGAATACATCAAAGGTGTGACTCATTTTCCAAAAGGTTATTGAAGAATCAACTTTCCTCGTAGTTTTTTGTCTCTTGCCTCTAGCTCTCTTTACCCTTTTTCCAATTGTGACCTCTTTTATTGGGCCTTGTAGGCAAGCTTTAAAACTGAAGACCTGGCTCAACTAAAAGTTTTGTATTTACTGCCAACCTTGTTTGGGTTGACTAGGCGGAGTTAAAAACTAACAAGCAACTTAGCTAATAGATTTCTATTTTCCACCTCTTCTTTGGTCAACTAGGCAGACTTTAACATTCAAAAACCAGCTTGGTTGATAATTTTTTATTTGTTACCTCCTTTTTTGGCTGTCTATAATTTGTATTTTGTTACCTTGGAAAAATAGGGAACAAATCATTGGATTTGTTGGGTTGTTAAAGTCTGCATGTATAATTTGCATATATATCAAGCTCAATATTTATGAATGTTTGTTTTTTATGTTGCACTTTCTTTTGGAGGTTTTATTTGAATATGCTATTCAACCTTTCTTTATGCTGCTTATTTTCCTATAGGCATTGTCTGCTCTCACAAAAGATCACTTCCTCCAATTGTGAAGAGAATTAAGCAGTATGACATCTTCTACTAGCTCTCCTTGTCCATCACAACAGCCTCCCCCAGATACTTTGGTAAGATAATCCATTCTATGTTGTCGCAAATTTAAAGATATGACCATTCTTTTGGGTGTTTCAGCAATTAAAAAAACATCACTTGTATACATGTTTTGTTGCATCCACAAAGGTGTCATCATTCCCATGTTCCATAGTCTACGCATATATTCTATCCACCCATTGACAAAAAAAAAAAGCTCCCAAACACATTACCTTATAGAAATATAGAGTGCCACATCCTTTTATTCAAAACTGCTCCACCACCTTGTAATACGACTGACATTCTATTATCTTGTTGCATGAATAGATATATAGAATGACACCAAATTGGATATATATATATATATCTCACCAAACATAGTTTTCTTTTATCGTGTCGGCATTGCTTCTATTAAACTTCCCTCCTCTATCAATTCAACCTTGTTGTCCTCTCCTTGTAGGGACTTAACGATCACCTTGAACTTACCCCATATGCAATCTGATCTATGAATGCTGGAGATGATATCCCTTCACCATTGCTGCAGCTTTTGTCATTTGAAAAAATGTTTGGTGATCCAAATGACAATGACAGATACAAAATAATATTGTCAGATGGCATGTATATGCAGATAGCCATTTTGCCACCCAAGTATGCTGACTTATTGCATGCAGAGACGTTGAAGATAGGCTCTATTCTTTTGTTGACAAACTATGCTTGTCGATATGTTTGGAACACAAGGTAGCTTCTATAATGTGTTTTCCCTCATCTTTTGTTGACAAACTATGCTTGTCGATATGTTTGGAACACAAGGTAGCTTCTATAATGTGTTTTCCCTCATTTATGTGAACCTCTTTCAATTCTATTTACAAACATATTTCTTGCAATTGAGCATACCTCCTTCTCGATTTTACAGGTCCATCATTATATTCACTCTTGATGTGAAACAAACGGATTGTCATTTGCTTGGAAAACCTCGATACCTCTTTAAAGAACAGGAAGAGCAAATGTTGGGCCGAGAAACCCCACCCTCCACTAAATGTGCTCTTAAATTCGGTGCAGAGTTGCCTTCCCCACAAAATCCTCCCTCTGAAAATATCAGCCCTATTAAAAGCTTGAACCCTTACCAGAACAATTGGACCATAAAAGGCCGCGTAACAAATAAGAGGAAGATGCATCAATATAACACGCCAGAGCGTAATGGCCAAGTTTTTAGTTTCGATATTATAGACGAAGAGGGTTGTGAAATTAGAATCACTTCCTTTGACGAAATAGCAGAACTGCACTATCACCGAGTTGAAAAAGGAGCTTCATATGTTCTTTCCAAAGGTACTGTAAAAGAAGCAAACACAGTATACAATAAGCTGAACAGCGACCTTGAGATTATCTTAACTGAAACTTCAGTTTTGAAGTGATCTACCCCTGATGTTGTTCAGACTGAAATAAAAACATGCTTCACCCCTATTGATGAAGTTCTCACCACTGCCAACAATACTTTGGTTGATGTTCTTGGTGCTGTTGTTGATGTTAGAGAGATTTCTGTGATTCATAGGAAGGATGGCTCTACAGTAAACAAGAGAATAGTAAAAATAAATGATATGTCAACTTTGACAATAGATGTTAACCTTTGGGGCCCGCCGTCAGAACAACTAGGCAGTGACTTGAAGAATATGCATGCATCTGGAACATTTGTCATCCTTGTTGTTCAAAATGCAAGGGTTGGTTATTTCAACGGAAAAGTCATTAATACTTCAGCGTCTACAATTTTTGAAATTGACCCTTCTATTCCTGAAGTAGACCCACTCCGTTTAAGAGGCGCTGTACAAAAATGCCTTGATCCACACTCTTCAGCAATCCATAGCAAAAAAAACCAGTATCAAAGAATGTCGATTGCATCCATCCTTCAATGTCTTAGCATTGTGCCAGAAACTATTGAGACTACTATTACAGCTGTCTTGTGCTACATAAAGGAAGACCAATTTTACTATACAGCTTGCCCATTACAATTCAACGGTAAAGAATGTAAAAAGAAATGTAGTAAATTAGCTGAGAATTTGTGGTTCTACCCTAGGTGTTAAACACAATTCTCTGAATGTAATTACAAATACCTCTTGCAGATGAAACTATAGGATCATATAGGCAGTGTTTGGGCTAATGCATTTGATGAGGTTGGCACAAAACTCTTGTCTCTGTCTGCAAAGGAACTATACATGTTGCAATATGACTTGACAACAGAAAAAACACCTCACAGCATACTTAATAAAGCTATGTTCAAGCACTATAGCTTTTCAGCTTTGGTCTCTATTGACACATACAACTCTGAGCATAGAGTAAATGTCACAATCAACCAAGTGAAAAGGCTCAATTTCGAAGCTGAGTCCACCTACCTACTTGCAAAGATTGCTCGAATGGGTATGCCCGCATGCCTCTATAATGTCGGGGACAAAAACTAGGACTTCTCTTTGTCTACGTCCACTATATAAAGCTTAGTTTTTTGGCATTTACAAACAATTTCACAATATTTTTTTCCGCTGCACTTGCTTGCAGTTATTTCAAACATTGAACCACTACATATAACCACATATTACTGTTGTTATTTTGCATTTTGAGATGACTTGTTCAATCCTTTAACTGATATGTTTTCCTACCAATGAAGGTTGCCAATTGTTGTGTCTCCTTTTATTCATAAAAGCACTACAAACATATGATGCCTTTATATTTCAGTATTTCTATACATAAACACATCTCCACACTTTTAATCGCAATGTGCATGTCTATGGATTTCCTTTTCTATTCAAACTGCAATTCTATGTACTCTGTGTTACCACCTCTTCCACATTTACATAACAAGATTAAAGTTCAAACCATGACTATGCTAACTACTTCGAATTAATCTTTATATGTTTGCATTAATCTGTTTGTATATATACAAACACACATATATATATGGATGTGCATCTGGGCATATATGCATATGTGCATACACAAACACACACACATATATATGTATTTCTTTCTCTACATAATTGTCTGCATATGCACATATGTAAGTATATACTACTCTGGACTACATGTATGTATCTCTCTATTCCACATTTACATAGCAGAATTAAAGTCCAAACCATGACTATGCTAGCTACTTTGAATTAATCTTTATATATTTGCATTAATCTGTTTGCATATACACAAACACACACATATATAGATGTGCATCTCAGTATATATGCATATGTGCATATACATATATATATATATATGTGTGTGTGTGTTTCTCTACATAAGTGTATGCATATGCACATATGTAAGTATATACTGCTTTGGCCTGCATATATGTATCCATTTATCTATATATGTGTGTGTGTGTGTGTGGGTATATATGCATCTGTGTGTATGCATTTACATAGAGATTCTCCTCTGTCTATGTATTTCCATGTCCACACATATAACTATATATTGTTTTTTGCCACATATATATCTATATACATACATATGCTGCAATCCCCTTCATGTTCAGCCGGCGGAAGAGGGTGGAGAACCATTGGAAGGGAACTGGGGTTCTACTGGCTGAACCATATTCACTGCCTTTCATGCATATAACACCACATGTTTCTTCCATTATACACTTTTGTTATATACTGCCTTGCAAGCATACTTCACAAGACTTTTGCATTCTAAAGCTTTGTCCACTTGTACATTGCCACCATCATTGTTACAACTTCTAAAAGGAAGATACCATAATAGGATTAACTACCATTTGTCAAGTTTGCCCGTTGTCTAAAATGCTTCCTCCCATTTTTGTTTTCCCTTTATCTTTGGTATCTCCACAGTTTTAATCGCAATGTACATGTCTGTGGATTTTCTTCTCTTTTCAAACTGCAAGTCTATGTACGTTTTTCAACCACCTTTTCCAAATTTACATAACAGAATTAAAGTTTAAATCATGACAATCCTAACATCTTCGAATTAATCTTTATACATTTGCATTTATCTGTTTGCATGCACACAAACACACATACATATATGGATGTAGATCATACACTACGTTTCATGCATATCGGACTGCATATTTCTGCCATCATACACTTTTATTATATATTGCCATGCAAGCATAGTTCAGAGGACTTCTGCATTGCAAAGCTTTGCTAGATTGCACGTTGCCACCATCATCCTTGCAACTTCTAAATGGAAGACACCATAATAGGATTAACTGCCATTTGTCTGGTTGGCCCATTGTGTAAAATGCTTCCTTCCATTATTATTTTTCCTTTATCTTTGGTTTGCTTGCCTGGACATAACGACGAGTATTATTTTCATACAAATTTCATCTTGCAATGCATTTTTTTGCTGTAATAACTATTCCACTAAAAGGTTCTTACATGGTGTTTAGACACCCACAGTCAGCCTTCCAATTATAACCCAATAAGTTTAGCTTCACACTGATTGTTCATGCCCATTTACATTCTGCTTGCATTCTCTCATCTGCAGTCTGGAATTTCATCTACGTTATTTCACATTAGGCTACAATTTAAACCAACTTGTCGACTACAACTTTATTGCATTGTGATTGAATCTTGCCAAATAAAAAATAAGAATTGTTGCAAATTACTCAATTATAAGTTTGTTATATTTTAAGCACTTGTTGAAAAATTAACTTCCCTCTCAAATAATCAATTACTAATTTAGTCTAGACATATGGGATTTTCAACAAAAAAACAGATATTAAAAACACGGTTGCCCACATCTATGCTTGCTACCATCTCTTTTCAAATTATTAGTTCTAAAAAAACCTCAAGCCCACCCATAGGTTCAGCGTGTTCTTTATGGCCCCTATACATTTTATAATTGTCATTTACGTTTCCTTAAGGAATCAACATCTACGTTAAGTGTTTTGGAAAAAAAAAATTTATTTCCTTGTTGCTTATCTTTGTTTATATATATCTTATATTAGTTACTTTCTTCAAACATTTGGTGGTCAAATGGCATGAGATTGGCATTCTAAACTGCATGTATTCCGCCTTCTTGAAATAAATCTTTCTACATATATATATCTCTTTGTATACACACACACATGCACACACATATAGCGGCACCCACACACGTGCGCACCCACGCACACAGACACACACATACCCATATATATATATATATATATATATGTATGTATGTCTGTCTCTTGGTATATATACATATGTGTATATACATATACATATATGCTTTAGCATACTTGCCTGCCTGCATATGCACATATGTAAATATATATTGTTCTGCACTACATATATGTGACTATTTACCTATTTATCTATATATGTATATCTATGCAGGTATATATACATGTGTGTATGTGCACATACATATGTATGCTCATCTATCTATGTATTTACATATGCACACATGTAGCTATATACTATTTAACACTGCATATATATGTATATACATAACAAGGTATGTCCATATGTCCAGCCACTTATCTAAACAACCCCATTATTATCTGCCCTTCCACAAATGCACTGCACCATTTAGGTGTACCCTTCTATCCCATTTCTATTCATATGAGTATACACCCACACCCATACATACCCTTCCACAAACGCTCTTCACCGGACTGCGCCCCTTCTCATTAGGCTATCCCTACAATTGAATTGCCTTCGCTTTAAATCAGCGGAGGAGGGTGGAGAACCATTGGAAGGGACCTGGGTTTCTACCGATTGAAGGCTCTATAATACATTTCAGATTCTTGTACCACAAATATGCTCCCAACCATATGTGTCGCCCACTCAATAGCGCTCCACCTATTAATTCCCCTTTATAGCTTGTCATTCTAACACACCGCCATTGTTGTATTTCTCTCAGATCTCCAAAGAGCCAGCTCCACAAATATCAGATTTGAAAAAAGCTAGAAAGAAAGAGCAAAATAGGATCTACCATGCAAAACATAGAGACGAAATTTCTATAAAGCGGCAATACAAACGCCTTAATCAAAACATGGATTCCAATTTTTTGCAACCATTGCCAAATCTGGTTGCAGCCGACTCTTCGGGTATCCCCATACCTCACATATTGCCACCCTCATCTAAAAAACATCCATCAGCTATGCTCCAGCCACATTCAGCTGTGCTCACCCAGTCAGCCGCACAATATGAACAACCTTGCAAGCAACCTTTACCAATTGGTCAGCAAACAAATGCTGCTTCTATTGCTATGGTGACACCAATCTCAGAACATCTCAGATCTTCTGCATTTACAGATGCATTGGCTTCTTTCTGGACAAAAATAGATAGCTTGTCGCATCTACACATATGTTCAACTTGCAAAGAAAAGTATGTTGGTATGCATGTCAAATTAACTCAACCTGTTGTCATTTGCGCAAGATGCTATAACGAGAAGGGTGTTCACTGATTCTCTATAGCAAACAATATGGACCCTGGCGAACAACCCATGGTTTTAAAACGGCTCTCACAAGTAGAAGAGCTGCTTATGGCAAGGATTGCTCCTGTTTTGCAAGTTAGCCATGCCAGGGGTGGTCAATACAAATATATAGGGCACACCATTAATTTCCCACAAGACATTTCAGAAATAGCAACTACTTTGCCACGCAGATTCCAACATTTGGAGATTGTGATTATTCAAAGGACAAATCTCGAAGGAAAACAATATGACTGTTATGTCAACAAGTTCCATGTTATGGATGCATTGAATTACAAAATTCAACATGACCAGTACTACAGTGATGTTATCATTGATGATGCAGCTGTTGATTTATTGCCACAAACATCTACCGATATATCTGAATTTTTACATACCCTTCCAAATACCTTTGATCTGCAGCCTCCTTCACCAACACAAGAACAACTCTCTAATTATGATGAAGTTGAATTGCACACCACATCATCATTCATCCCAAAGCTGCCATGTTCAAGCCCTGAACTAGATGTCATTAAAAAGATATTGCACCTAGATAAGGATGATCAAAATGTTGCAGCTTGGCCTGAAATAAGTTGCTTACCCATTAATGAATACAACACTGAAGGCTTGTTTGCTATGGCTTTCCCAACATTGTTCCCAAGTGGATCCGCACTTCCACTCCAACCAAGGACAAAACATGTCCACTTGCACGAATATGCTTTGCACTTGATAAGATATCATGACCAAAGATTTGGACAGCATGTTAGGTTCAGATATTATCTCTACAATCTAATTATGAGACACCGTTCCCAACAGTCGGCTTGAGTTTTCCTACAGACCAACTTAGAAGACTCCATCCCAACTATGCTACAAGCTTTGTGTGAACAGTTGCAGTCTACACCATCCGATCAATTGCCAAACCAATTAATGCGTTTTGTAGCTTCATTGCGAGGCACAAGAGCCTATTGGAAAAGATCCCGCAAGGATCTTACTACAATGATACACCAATTGGGAGCACCTACATTGTTCTTCACATTAAGTGCAGCTGATACCAAATGGCCAGAGCTACATAAATTGTTTCCAGCTAACTCTTCTTCAGAATTCCAAACCACAAGGAAGCAATTTATACAAAACATTGTCCACAATCCACACATTACAGCATTGTTCTTGCATTTTAGATTCACAATATTCTGTGAGGAGATTATTGACAAGGTTTTGAAATCAAAAGACCATTGGTAAAGGTACGAATGGCAACATCGTGGGTCCGCACATATACATGGCTTTTTATGGTTGCCAAATGCACCTAATATGGACAATTTAGACTGGTCTAACTATGATGTCGTGCAATCAGCTAAGTCATTTTCTGATAGGTATGTTACAGCATGGAATCCTCACAACCAAGTTGCCCGAGCCAATAGACTGCACACTGCTTCTCTGTTTGATCCATGCATGGCTGATACAAACCAAATTCTATCTGCTGACCCTCTCTCTGATTATGAGGAACTCGTCAATGTTGTTCAACGGCATACAAAATGCTCTACTCACACTCGCTTAAAAAAGAAAGGCTCAACCCTTCATTATCGGTATAGAGCCCCTTGGTCTGAGCAAGATTTTTCAACACTAATTGTTGATACTGATCGTAAGCCATCTTATGAACCAGCAAGAAATGACAGTCGTTTAAATATTCACAGCCCAATCATGTTGGCAATATGGCGTGCAAATGTTGATTGCCAGCCTGTTTGTTCCAAAATGGCTGTTGTACAATATATCTCCAAATATGCTTCAAAAATAGAACAAAAGTCAGAGGGCTACGTCGACATGCTAAAGAAAATAGTTGCTACAACTAATACACAAGATACCATCTTGCTAGCATACCAAAAATTCATGATGGGGATAGTTGCTGATTGAGACATCAGCGAACAAGAAACTTGCCATATGTTGTAAAAACTGATCTTGATCAGTTGTAGCTGGCATTTTGTCTCCCTTAATGTTAGCAGGAATGCGTTCCATCGTATTGCTGATCAAAATGACAATGCCGAACTTTGCAAATCTTATATTTCTGCTTATATGGAAAGACCTATTGAATTGGAAAGAATCTCGCTCATACAATCAGCACAACAGTTTTCATACAACAGCCAACGTAAGAAGCATAAATGGCAAAAACTCCAAAAACAAGCAATTGTCAATGCCTACCCACAATTTAAAACCTCTCCAAATGAGGTTGATGACAACTTTGAAGCCTATTGTTGGAGTGAGCTGCTCTTGTACAAACCCTTTCGTCATATTTCAACAGATATAGGTACATCACCGCGCCAAATCATTACAAATTGGAAGCTATTGTACATGCATGGTTACACACATTGGCATATTTATGGAATAGAACAAGAATGCACAACAGAGAATGATGCAGACTCTGATGGTGATGCTTTCTTGCATTCGCAGAATGAAGACCAGTATGAATGGGAGTACCTTTCGCAAATGGGTGCTTCTAACAAAATCAACATAAATGATCTCCAAATGTTGGGTAGGCGCGATTACGATATTAACTTCGATTGGAGTGAACCCTATCCCGCTGATCCACTTCATGTTACTGCTGTTGGCTTCATTTCCACAAATAAAATAAATTGCAAGCCTACCCTTCTCCAGCCATCTTCTCCTATCACTGCTACATTCCCCATGGCAGCAAAACAAAAACTTGCACTTGACCTCATTCTTGCCCATTATGCATCCCATCAACCCACACCTCCACTCCGGATGATTATACAAGGCACTGCAGGCACTGGCAAATCATATTTGATACAATGCATTAGAAAAAGACAACCTTTCCACAAATCTAGAGCACAATCCTTTGCTTGTATTTGCCCCAAATCTAGAGCTGCTGCATATATACTTTCCATCTAAAATACCCACCAGGTAACATTATGTTTAAGTATATTTCCTCCTCAATTTCAACTATGTCTTCCACACTACTACAGAAAATTTACCATTTATCAAAGTTTCTAAATTTATGTTCTTATGTTATTGCTTTCAATTTCCAGATTTAAACAAATGGCCCTTCCATCACTTCGGTTATCTAATTCCACAATCAATTCCTCTACATAATAGCGTCGTTTCACCCCAGGTAAGCAGCATTAAACTAATCCTCTCCTCTACAAGTTACAATATTCATATTCTCTCCACCTTTCATCTACAATTTTTATATACAATTTCTTGCAACCAATTACTCACTTCGTTTCGTTGCTTCCCCCCTGCAGGATTCATTCAATAGAACTAGTTCGCAAATTGTTTTCGCATGTACTGTTCAATTTCTTATCTGCTGCTACATTCACTTGCCAAATACTTAGTGTTCTTAACGCATTCCACTCTACAAGCTCTTCCCGCCCGTTTGTGCTGGCCTATCGGCGCACCGTTGCAGGCACTACTCGTGCAACTGCTAGTTTAATCTGTCAATTCTAAAGTAGGTACTTGGATTTATCTCATATTATGATAAACTGACTCAAAAAAAAAAAAAAAATAAAAAAATAATAATAATAATAATATTGTCTATTCTATATAATTGACACCTCAATTTAATGTGTCTTTTTCTCATGGTGTGCATTTTATCATATCTCATTTTTGAAAACTTAAAACCTAAGCTTCCAAGTCTCATTTTATTTTTTTTCTCATGGTGTGCATTTTATCATATCTCATCTTTGAAAACTTAAAACCTAAGCTTCCAAGTTTGTGTTCTTTTGCATGCCCCACTTTTTCCTTTTAAATTTGAATGAATGAATTGTTTTTGGGTGGTCTCAAGGATCACATTCAACATGATGTACACATATTTAGTCCTATCTTTTATTTGAGTCTTTTATTTAAGTACACAAACTAGAGGACAAGTATTCAGTTTCTAGAAGGCAAGGGGTTAATGGAATAAAGGAGAAAGGATTCTAAACACCTTCTCTTCCTTGACTTGTTAGGATAGCATCACAATAAATTGAGGAGAATATAGAAAAATGTTATGTTTCAATTGTAATAGCAAATATAGTCAAGGACATAAATAAATTGAAAAGGAAGTCTTCTATGCTAAAGGTTCAGATGAGCAAGAAGAGGAGGAACCAATATTAGAGGGTGAAAGGGTGTCAGATGAAGAATCACAAGATCTCAAGCCAATCATATTTTCATGCACTCTTAGGTTTTATTGCCCCACAAAACCTTAATGTAGTGGGTTTCTTAAAGAATGTGAGAGTAATGGTATTGATAGAATTAGATAATACTCATTATTTCATCAACCAGATATTAGCTATTCATCATAATAGTTATATATACCCAGCTCCCATGTCTGAAGACTTTATTGTAGATGGTTGTATTGTATTTTAGTTTTGGAAAATATTACGATATTAAATTATCTATGGGTGAATATCATCTTGATTGCCCATTATTTGTTATATCCATAGGTTCAATAGATATTATTTTGTGAGTACAATGTCTTAGTACTTTGGGAACAATTGAAACAAACTTTCAAGAGCTATTCTTGAAATTTCAATCAAAAGGAAGGATAGTGGAGCTAAGAGGGTTGCTTGAAAAGTCCCCATATATGGTAAGCTCTCATCAAAATGAAATTTTTCTTAATAAAAGAGCTGATGGATTTGTGGCCCAATTATTTCCTTATAAGCCTATATCAATTGAATGATTCTACCAACCCAAACTTATAAGAAATTATAGATCATCGCTCAATGGCTTTTGGAGATATGCCTAAAGGAATTCTCCTATGAGAGATCATGATCATTCAGTACTAGTGCCAAGAAGAAATATGCCCAACATCATGCCTTATAGATACCCATATATACAAAAAAGTGAGACTAAAAAGATTGTTCAAGAGATGCTAGAGGTTAGAATTGCGAGGCATAACTAGAGTGCTTACTCTTTTCCTATGGCAGTGGTGCAAAACAATGATCAAAATTGGTACATATTCTTAGACTACAAAGTTCTCAATATTTACACCATGATTGATAAGTTTCCTATTCCAACCATTGATGATTTATCATATGAATTGAATGGAGCTATGTCTTTTACAAGTTTTAAGCTTAGATTGGATTACCACCAAATTGGAATTAAGGAAGAAGGTATTCTCAAGACAACATTTAGTATTCACGAGTGTCATTATGATTTTTTGGTGATGCCTTTTGGTCTTACTAATGCACCATCTACATTTCTAATTTTGATGAAACCCATATTTAAGAAAATTTTGAGAAAGTTTGTATTAGTAGTATATGATGATATTTTGATTTATAGCAAGACATTGGAGGAACATTATTTGCAACATGTTGATCCAGCATTACAAGCTCTCTAAGATCACTAGCTCTATACTAAGCCTTCCAAGTGTTATTTTGGTCTTAAAGAGATGGGGTACTTTGGACATAGTTTTGCACAAAATAGTAAAGATGGAAATTAAGGCTATAGTGGAATGGCCTTTCCCAAAACCATTAAGAAATTGAGCGATTTCTTGGGATTAACTGGATAATATAGAATATTTATGAAGAAAAATGGTCATATAGAAGCATACTTCACAACCCTATTGAAGAAGGATTATTTTCAATGGAGTGTGCTAGATAATGGATAATTTGAGAGATTGAAAGAGGATATACATACTTCTCTAGTTCTTACTACTCTAAAATTCACTAGGGATTTTATTATGGAATGTGATGCTTTCTAGATAATGGTTAGGATCATTTATCGTGTAGGAGGGTCGACCCATTTTTTTTAGAGTCATCAACTAAAGAGTGAGAATCAAATCAAACCTATTTATGAGAAGGAAATACTATCAATTCTTCATATATTAAAAGAATGGAGGTCATATCTAAAGGGAAAAGCACTTCAAAGTGAAGACAAATCATGAGCCAAAAATATTTTTTAATAAACATTATCTTTTGAAGATATTTAAAAATAGGTCACAAATGTATTTATGTATGACTTTGAGACCATATATAAAAAATTAAACAAAAATATTATGGAAAATGCATTATCTAGGAAGGATGAAAAAGATGAAGCTTTATGACCTATGCCATTTCAATATTACAAGTAGATTGAGTAGTAGAATCCAAAGCGGAGTGGCAAACATTTGATGTTGCTACAAGTAATCTCATTCAATAGCTACAAAGTGATCCTGGTAGCTTAGATAAGTTTAGTTGGAAAGGAGATACTTTGTGGTATAAAGAGTGATTATATGTATGTGAGAATTTCACTCTCAAACAAAATATTCTCATATAACTTCATGAGTTTCCAATAAGCAAATCATTCAAGATTTTTGAAGACATATCCTTGAAACAAGCAAGAGTTTGTTTAAGGACTGAAAGAGGATCTTCAAAAATTTGTGGCCAAATGTCTTGTTTGTGTAACATTGTAAATTGTTGCCCTTAACAATTTCATGTTATTTTTAACATATATTTTAGTGTATGGGATTGATCATGAGAGAATGTGCTTGTCTTAGGACTAGATTAGTAGTATTGGTCACACCCACTAGTTTCTAGCGCTTTGAAACGCCAAATAAGGGAGGACACTAGTGTCCTCACAATTTGGCCCCAAATTTGAATGTTTGAATGTTGATTTCTAGCCCTTAACAATTATGACCTTGTTGTAGGCCTTTCTTGAAAGATTATTATGAAAAGGCATAAGTCACATATAAATGTGACTCCCTTCCTCATTTGAAAGTCTAACTATCACTCATACAACTAGAAATAATTATCATGATCCATCTTATCAAGCTATCGCCATGATCAAGAATACAATGATCTTCTATCAAGTATCATCTATTATTTATTGTTTGTGTTATTATCAATGATGTACTAACATCTTCCAAAACTCCATGAGAGTAATTCATCATCAACTTACATGAGACTCAAGCAAGATTTCCATGCCTAGAGTAACCATTATTGCTTTGTTAGTTGTTTTCCTCTATTTCTACAAGAGCACACTATTGTTATCATTTTTCATTTTTATTGTGGAGGTGGAAACACCAACTTGAGGTTTAATTGAGGCAAGCCCCTATACAAAAAAACATTTAGCCTCTTTCATGTGCATAGGTGTAGATTTAAAAGAATGTGATTATGATGGTGGTACAAACCGATGAAGCATGTAATGATAGATAGTATCAGACTCCAAACAATGAAAAACCCTAGGGAACTAGTGTTGGGTGCTTGTTTTTGGACACTTTTGCCCTAATTTTTTTAAAAAATAACCAAGATCTAGGTTGATTCCATTTTTAGCATTGGCTCCCATTAGAACAACCTTTGGACACAAGCGCAGGTAGTATTTTATCTATACCCAATTAGCTCTAGATTTCAACATTTCCAAATCTGACTTCCTTTTCTATATTTTTGTTTTGTATCTTCTACGCTCAATTAAACTTGTTTAATTTCCAAATTTGTCTTCCTTTCCTATATTTTTGTTTTTTATCTTCTACACCTAGTTAAACTTGTTTAATTTAGCCTAATTCATTGCACACCCTCAACCAAATTACCAACCACTAACAACAAAATAGTGATGTAAGTCTAGGTAACTTGGCTCTTCCTTATGGGCAATAGCTAGGCCCATTCACATCTCTAATATTGCATGAGAAGAATTGACTAAGGTTAATGAATTGGTTAGTACAATTATCATCACCTTTCTTCTACTTCTCCTCTCTTTTATTCTTCTATATCTATACAATTTTGGAGAAAGTAAGATTATCCAACCATGTCAAATCTCTTTCTACAAAAAATTGATGCACTTGACAAGCTTTCTAGTAGTGATAATTTTTTTTATTCTAGATGGAGCTCTTGATGAATTCATTTTGATTGACACAATTTATGTTTTCGATCATAAAACTGAAATTGTGAAATTTCCAATTGTTGTGCATCTTTGGCAGGCGGTTCCCAATCACAAACTAATCTTGTTATTACTGTTTGATGTGTTAAAAATTTATTTCAACCCTCCAGTTACACTCTAAAATTTTTAAAACAACTTACTCAAAATAATAACATTAATCCAAATGTATTGTAGTCACCTCATTATCATGCAATCACTCATACATATAAAACTAGTAATAACAACAAAAATGAACAGGCGTCAAATATTCTTCCTCCTTCTCAACCTTTTCTTCCACATCCCATCTTTCTCAACATGTTGATAAGAGTATGATCTTGTAGGTTGGGGGTAAGGTTCAGGTGAATCCCACCCAAGCAGGTTAAAATTCCACCCCTACAAGACCATATTTGTCTTTTTGTCAAGTTGAAAGTCACTCAGGAATCCAATCAAGGATTTGCAAATCCATCCCTATGTTCCTCAAGGAAAATCTAGTCACAGAGAATCAAATTTGACCAAAAATAGAGCAGATATAGTCAAGTTTATAGCGGATAAGATTCAGACGAATCCACTCAAATATGTGCAATTGGGACCCTATATTCGAAAGTTCATTCCTATTTGTTCAAATCTACCTAACTACAACTCGAAGATGTAAATCAACTATAACAACTAAATTCATTAGCTTAGATTCATGACATGGGTCCTACTAGACATGCCAAAAATGTGTGCATGCAATTTTTGTTCAATATGTGAATGGTTTAGAAATAAAACCAAAAATAAAATAAAATAAGAAAACACTTAAGATTAGGCGAAAGAGGTCAAATTAACATGAAATACCACAATAACGAAGTATATCAAACCTCTTGTTGCAACAACTTGTCTAAGATGTTCAATTGGATGTGTGCTCACTCAAAAATTTTACAACGTTATGACACTCAAATGACAAAGGAGCGAGAAAGATAAAAATTGCTAAGTTATGGATATATAGGATTGGGGATAAGATTGAATAGGTGGTTGAGATGGAGATCAAGGGTGAAGGATGGATTTAATCTCTCACCTCATAGGATAGTGCCAAGTGGCACCATGAGGTGAGTTGAGAGGGAGATGGAAGATTGAGGGGAACAAAGGAATTAAAAATTCCATTTAGGTAGTTGAGGGGACATGACCCATGTGCTTGATGTTGATGGGGGGAAATTGTTTGAGGATTTGAAGTGGGTCAACTCCACTTAATTAGGATTAGAGAATATGCAAATTATTAGGAGGGGATAAGTAAATTTGATGGATGATATCACATGTGAGAGGTATATTTAATAAATAGAAATTATTTATTTAATTTATGGGAAGATGGGGACTAAATATGAGGGTAAATAATTAAATTTACCTTAAGCTAGAACCTAGGAAAGATAGAAGAAATAGACAATATTAATTAAATAATAAAATATTATTTACTTAATTAATAGAATATTTTTAATTAGTATAAATGATAGCAAATTAGATGAAGTAGAGGTAAATTGACCAGAGGTGGTCAATTTTAGGTGTCTACAACTACTTGGCTAAATGAGCATCTCATATTGATCAAAATTGAAATGCTATAAATTGGAGATCTATATTTTCAACCCATTCTTTATAATTTATTATGCTCTTCATAATGAATTAATTTGATAGTTTATCTTTGTGCTTAAGTTATATGTACTTTGATTTAATGAATCTTTTCTATATTTGAAGTACGGTGTATTTATGACAAACCTCTTTGAATTTATTTTGTATATTTGAAGCACGGTGTGTTTATGACAAACCTCTTTGAATTTATCTTCTATTGATTTCAGTGATTGATATTACTGATGTAATTTTTCAAATTGAAAAAATTGAAGTATTGTGTGAAGATTAACCTGTACCATGAATTAATTTTTCAAATTGAAAAAATTGAAGTATTGTGTGAAGATTAACCTGTACCATGAAAAACAACTCAATTGTGTGTCGTCTTTTATCTGTACAGTCTCAACACTCAACATGCCAACTTTAAAATAGACTGCGTTTTATCAAATGTAGGGTCCGAGCATCAATTTTCTGTTGAATGGAGTGCGATCCATTGACTGCTGTTGCACCATGTGAATCCTCAAAACAGTATAATGTATTCATTAACCACAGAGGACCTGATGTAAAACATAATCTGGCCATCGGCCTTCACGGATCATTTCAGGAAGCTAACATTGATGCATATCTAGATATTAAAGATAATGAGCTTGGAGATTCAATTCCTTCCAACATAAAGAACGCCATACTCTCTGCTTCAGTTCATGTAGCAATTTTATCAGCAAGATATGCGCAGTCTGCATGGTGTTTAGCTGAGTTAACTCTGATGTTACAAACCGGGGCTACAATTATTCCGGTATTTTATAATGTCAAGCCTTCAGATCTCCGCCATAAGCTACGAAGATCATACCGAAAGGCATTTTCCAGATTCCGAGAGAAAGGTAGATATCTCAATCAGTTAGAAGAGTGGAAGGGATCACTCGAAGCTGTTTCGTACTACATGGGCGAGGAGGTCATCTGGAAACCCAATCTGTAAGAAATTTCCCACTAATGGTTTTCAGTTATATGCGAGTTTTGATTCTGATTTAATTCATTGGTTCAGTCTTACAATCATTGTTTAGTTGAAGTTTTGCTTTTGGTTTATATTTCAGTGATACAAATGAGCTTCGTAATCGCCTTGTGTTCAAAGTAGAGAAACTCTTGGTAAAGAGAAGCGTTCATTTAGAGCTTGAAAGAACCGTGCAGGAAAAGAGAAATGTTCCTTTACAGGTTGCAAGATATAAGGTGGGTCTCAATGGGCTTATAGAAGATTTTAAAAAGAGTTGGTGTCAAAAGAGCCGGGAGAGGAATGGGTTTTTTGGCATTTATGGCAGCGGAGGTTCTGGAAAAACCACCTTAGCGAAAGAATTTTTCAATCGCAATTTTTCAGACTATGAGCGATCAAGTTTTCTGTTCAATGTTCGTGAAACATCTGATAATGGTAAACTAGCTTCTTTGCAAAATAAGCTCCTCACAGATCTGTTCCCTACTTGGAATCAGAAAATTACTAGTATAGAAGAAGGAAGAATCCTCCTCAAGTATAGTCTTCAAAATTTGAGTTCCTTCATTGTGGTGATAGATGATGTTGATGACCTGAGACAATTAAATGCACTAGTACCCTTCTATAACTTAAATAACAGGAGTTTAGTAATTGTCACAGCCCGTGAAAAGTGCGTTTTGACAGAGGCCGATATTAGTGTTCATTATAAGATTAAACGAATGAAACCACAGCATGGCATAGAGCTCTTTTCATATTATGCATTTGACAAGCCAGATCCACCAATTGAATATTTTGATTTAGTAAGCCGTTTTGTGGAAAAATGTCAAGGTTTGCCTTTGTCTATTCAAGTTTTGGGCTGTCATGTTTCTCATGGGATCAAGAATGGTTCGATGCTAGAATTAGAAAACGTCAGAAAGACATTGGATATAAAAGGTTTACTTCAATTATGCTATGATACTCTGGAAGAGGAGGAAAAGGAGATCTTCCTAGATATAGCATGCCTTTTCATAGAGAAAAGCGTAAAAATAGCCAAGAGATTATGGAAGGCTAAGGGATGGAATGCTGAACGTGCACTTCAGACCCTGGAAAACAAATGTTTTGTTGACGTGGTGCCGCAAGGTTTTGATGAAGAGCCACCCGCTGATGTTTTCAGAATGCATCATGAACTCCGTCAGTTGGGAACAGAAATGGCTCGTGAAAGACAGATTCGTCGGCCGTGGCGTCAAAATGATAAACTTTTGGTGAGCATTTTGCTAGATATGGTTCATGCTCCGATCTGGGAAAGCAGTTAATTTCTAAGAGCTTATAAAAACATTTAGTTGCTGGTTGATCTATTTTTTGTAACAGCAAAATTTATGGAATTAAAAATGTAATGCAGGTTTTAAACAACTTCAAAAAAGTTCTTCAAATCAAAGATGAAAGCTTTAGATGTCTCAATTCCATTCGGGATATGTCTATTACATATTTTCTGGAGAAATCAAGGACGACATCTGCTTTACAATGGATTGAGTTCAACAGCAAATCCATTCCTTCATGGATTCCTCTCCAAAATTTGGAGGGTTTAAGCATTACAGCAGCAGGGATACCCAAGAGATGGTGGCAGGAACATAAACAGGTATATGCTCCGTCCATTAAATTGTTAAATCTGGCATAGAATGCCTCAACAAATTATAGAATGCCTCAACAAATTATATTTTTGTGGGCATTTTTTATCATAAAAGCATTAGATGTTTATAACAAAAGTAGTTGTAAATTCCAGGGCCCTCAGAATCTGAAAGAGCTGCTTTGCGAGTTTACAGAGCTTCATTGCACGGAGAAAGAAGTTCTTAAGAAAAACTGGAACAAGTATTCGATGTCCTTAGGAATGTTAAGTGGACTAGAAAGTCTTATCCTAAAATTAAAGTCAAAAGGAAAAAGGACAGACATTGAAGTTGAATGGAGTTCCTTCCTAGAGTCAGTCATAGAACCAGCCAGTCTTGTAACCTTGGGTTTGTTTGGTTGCTGTATAAAAGGGAATATACATTTAAACAGTAGTAGGCAGCCAGCTGATACTACTTTTCTGGGATGTCTTGAAACCATAACTCTAAATAATTTGAGGAACACATCCAAGGTTTCAATTATTGGAAATTATTGCCCCATACTTAAATGTCTTAAGATTGAATCAATGGAAGCTCTAGTTGAGGTGAATTTAGAAGGGTTAGAAAGATTGAAATGCCTGAAGGTGTTCGAGTGTCATAAATTGAAAAAACTATTGGGCAGTGGTATGCTGGAACTTGAAATGTTAAGCATAGAATCCTGTTCCGAGTTAGAAACTTTACTAAATCTTCAAGGTTTGAGATCCCTGAAGAGGATTAGGATTATGTTTTGTGAGGTGTTGCAAGCTATCAATGGTATGAAATGTTTAAGTTCCGTGGAAGATGTTACCATTACGGGCTGTTCGGCGCTGTCTAACTTAACAGGTATTGAAGAATTGAAGCGACTGAGGGGAATGATACTTTCAGGCGGTTCTATGTGGAAATGTGTTAGTGGCTTCGAGGTATTGAATGCTGATAACTATATTTCCCATTAGCTTGTACATTATTCACATTGAATTTAGTTGCTCTAGTGTCATTATTAAAATATAGAAATAAATGAAATATTTCTATATGTTCTGTCTGTGATTGTAATTGTGCTTTCTTTTACTTTGTTGTCGAAACTAATTTATAGATGGTGGCTTAATTTCAGCGCCTGCCGTCAGAGTTTACCGTTGTAATGGGGCGGCCAGCCATGTCATCATTGAATGAAGATGGAATTTGCAAGGTAATTTCTACAGTGGATTCTCACGATAGATTTGAGTCTAGAAGAGAAGGGTACCAGAAGCTCCGGTCATTACAGAAATCTCAACAGTCATTCGGTGCTATCATCTTATGCGCTATGGTTGTCAGTAAATCTCCAGCATATATGGACAGAGAACCTCAGTTCGGGGGAACAGTACCTCTCAGTTGGGGAAGTGATGAAAAGTTGGTATATACCATTGTGGTTACTGACCCGAATGAAACATCCATTGTCTCAAATGGTATTCCAAGTTACTGTTGGATGCCAACATTTGAATTAATAAACAGACGGGGGTGCTTGCATCCTGAGGTGAGAGGAAGAATAGTGGAGGGTTTTATAATAGGATTGAACAAAGGCCGTGAATGCGAAACATTACCAATATTGAAAATACTAACTGATCAGCTATATACAGCTGAGGTTGTAACTGATACTGATACTGATTATGATTCTGATTGGGGGGATAACTCATAAGGAGGTGGAGAGCTGCCAATAAAAAGCAAATGCAAAGCCATCTGCAAGGGTATGCAATTTAAGATATTACATTTTTCTTCCTTTATTAGCGGATTTATGAATTTATGTTTATATATATATATATAAAATAAAAACCAAAAAGATATTATAAAGGGTGGTGAAAGTTTTTCAGCAAAAAACCATGTCTTCAGTTAAAAACTTACAAAACAAGTACAATAGACAAGGAAAACTTGAATATGGTAACATAGTTAGAAAACAAAAACTTAAAAAACTATTGGGTTAGAATATCATAAACTTGAAAGCGTAAAAAATACAATATATTCATGAGAGGAAGCTAAGTGTGGAATAACACTTCCAATTTGCTAGAACAAGAAGAACATACACAACATAACATATTGAGTCTTTAAAATATTGGCCACTACAAATTATCATCACCCTAAATAGTTTACATTTTTCTTCCTTTATTAGCGGATTTATGAATTTATGTTTATATATATATATAATAGAAACCAAAAAGATATTATAAAGGGTGGAAAACCACGTCTAATAGAAACCAAAAAGATATTATAAAGGGTGGTGAAAGTTTTTCAGCAAAAAACCATGTCTTCAGTTAAAAACTTACAAAACAAGTACAATAGACAAGGAAAACTTGAATATGGTGACATAGTTAGAAAACAAAAACTTAAAAAACCATTGGGTTAGAATATCATAAGCTTGAAAGCGTAAAAAATACAATATATTCATAAGAGGAAGCTAAGTGTGGAATAACACTTCCAATTTACTAGAAGAAGAAGAACATACACAACATAACATATTGAGTCTTTAAAATATTGGCCACTACAAATTATCATCACCCCAAATAGTTTACATTTTTCTTCCTTTATTAGTGGATTTATGAATTTATGTTTTTATATATATATATAATAGAAACCAAAAAGATATTATAAAGGGTGGAAAACCACATCTTCAGTTAATAACTTACAAAACAAGTACAATTGACAAGGAAAACTTGAATATGGTAACATAGAAAACAAAAAATTTAAAAACCATTGGGTTAGAATATCATAAACTTAAAGGTTAGATCATCATACACAACATAACATATGATCTTTTGTTGGGGTGATGATAATTGGCCACTACAAGCAAAATTGGTATAAATTGTTTACCCCTTTGTATTCTTCATTGTATTGACGTGATTTTCCAATGTAGAGTGGGCAGCAAGCAACACACTTCTTCCTTTCTTCATCCATTTTTTCCTTTTGAAGCTATGCTCTGATCTATTATTTTATCTCCTTCTCTACAAGGAATATATCCCACGCATTAGCTGTTTCTTTTGTTACCTCATTCACTCTGCCTACCATCAGTGCTACATGCTGGTGAGTAGTTGAAAATACTGATCGGTTAGCCTCAGAGATTAATTGATCTATCTCTTCAGGTGAGTTGATTGGATGTATAGCAAGTAGTTTTTCAATCTTTATCTTCTTATCAAGCTCAACAATAGCTAGCCTTCTAGCTTCTAGTCTTTTGTACAGATTTGTCGGTATTTCATCAACAACTTGCATCAAAAATTTCTTGTAAATAGCTAAGTGTAAGATTACATTGTTTTCTACTTTCTCCTTGTCATTAGCCGATAGTGTGGCAGAATTCAGACCAACAAATGTGACATAAGTTCTATTGGATTCAATCAAGAAAATAACAAAGTGCAGTGCACAAGCTTACAAAGCTATTGATGATACAATCTCAATTTTGAAAATGATAGCACCCAAGTGTAATGTGAATAATAAAGATTCTTTAAATCAACTTGACACATTGTCTAAGTATATTACTGACAACATTGTGACAGTTGAACAAATAAATGAGGAAGCATTCAAAGAGAGAATTGAGAAAGAAAAACATAAATTCTTTGAAGAGGAAATAAAGAAGTGCATGAGACAATTTGACAATCTCCCCCTTTGGCATTGATGACAACACTTATGAGAAAAATCCAAAAAGTGTCGTCCAAAAAGAATCTGCCAAAATTTGTCTTACCAAAAACTGTGTGCCAAACATATGTGCTCCCCCTGAGCTGATGGTGTCTTCTGCTAAGCATTTTTCTCATTACCACTACTCCCACTTTGGCATCAATGACAAAGGTTGTTAAAGTGTCAACTGAGTGTGGTTTCCAGCTTCATCCCTATAACCGGTTGGTTACAATCTGAAAAAGGTCTGCCAATACCAGATTTAGGCTCTCAGTGAACCGTTCACTGTCCTTTAATGCGGCCTCTGTCCTCTGAATTATACCAGTGAGGTGTTGCATTTGTTGTTCCGGTGTTTTTTGTCCTTGAACCAATGCCTCAGATATCTCTTTTCTCAAGGAGGTGAGGTAGTCCAATTTTGGACTAAGTCTCTATTTCAGATCTTTTGCCTTTCCTTTTATTCTTTCTTTCTCTCTTTCAAGTTTTTGAAGTTCCTCCTCAAAACCTGTTATTTTCTACTCAAAAACTGATAATGGTTCAGATGAATTAATGAAATTGTCAGCTAATTTATTTATTTCTTCCTATACCATACTGATCTTCTTGTTTATATCTACTGTCAAAATTTTTGTTTTACATGTATCCCTGTACAAATTTTTAAACTCTTTTAGTGTTTTACATAGTGCCAGTAAAAGAGTGTCAAATTGTCTCATGTGCTTCTTTATTTCCTCTTCAAAGAATTTATGTTTTTCTTTCTCAATTCTCTCTTTGAATGCTTCCTCATTTATTTGTTCAACTGTCACAGTGTTGTTAGTAATATACTTAGACAATGTGTCAAGTTGATTTAAAGAATCTTTATTATCCACATTATACTTGGGTGCTATCATTTTCAAAATTGGGATTGTATCATCAATAGCTTTGTAAGCTTGTGCACTGCATTCTGTTATTTTCTTGATTGAATCCAATAGAACTTCTATCACATTTGTTGGTTTGAATTCTGACATGGAAGAACCAACAATCTGTATTCCGCTGATGTGAGTAACTTCTTTGCTTGTAGTGACCTTTGGTAGGTCAGTTTGTGTTTGCATTTCTCTAAGCAAAGGTTTGAGTTTCTCAGCTGTTGCCGGTGGCACAGTCTCTGCATGAACCTGTTCTTGTGAGAGAGCCTGTTTCTCAATGTTGTCCACTGTCGGTTTTTCTTCTGTGTAGCCTGTTGTCGGTGGCTCAGTAGATGAATCATTATGTACATCTATGGTTTTTGCCTTTCCAGTGTCCGGGGTCACTGTAATGTTTTCTACCGGTGGCTCTGTTGCCACATATGATTTCCCATTTGACTCCTTACCTACCACAATATTGACTTTTTGAGTGTCAATGTTCATTGTATATAACACCTCAGAATTAGGATTTGTATCCTCATGTGGTGTGTCCATACTTTCAGTAGCCGGTTGATTGTCAGTAGTAACTACCGGTGGAGTATCTAGAGGTGGTGGGGATAAGTTGTCAGTTATTTTTATACTGGGTGTTCCACCAACCTTACCTTTTCCCTTATCCTTTTGATATACCTTGATGGGTTTAGGGCTTCGATACTCTTCCTGCTTCTCCTTCTCTACAAGGAATATATCCCATGCATCAGTTGTTTCTTATGTTACCTCATTCACTCTGCCTACCATCAATGCTACATGTCGGTGAGCAATTGAAAATACTGACCGGTTAGCCTCAGAGATCAATTGATCTATCTCTTCAGGTGAGTTGACTGGATGTACAACAAGTAGTTTTTCAATCTTTATTTTCTTATCAAGCTCAACAATAGCTAGCCTTCTAGCTTCTAGTCTTTTATACAGATCTGTCGGTATTTCATCAACAATTTGCATCAAAAATTTCTTGAAAATATCTAAGTGTAAGATTCCACTGTTCTCTACTTTCTCCTTGTTATCAGCCGATAGTGTGTCATATAATTTGTTAATGTTCTTCAACTTTCCATACTCTGTTATTTCATTGAGAAGTTTATCAATGGGAGCAATAGTTTGTTGAGTCTTCTTCTTTGGAGTTAATTTCTTTGCTGGGGGTTTCACTGCTTGTTGCTTCCATCTTGTTTTTCTAGGAGAACGTGAGGGTACCGGTGAAGTTTTTCTCTTTCTTTCAACTCTTTTGAATACAGCTGGTATGCTACTTTCTGAAGAAGTTCCAATCGATGAAAGGTGAGTTTCGGTTGAAGTGCTTCTAACTCTTTTTTAGTAATACCAGTTCGTTTTAGTACATCTTCCTTAATAGCTTTTGCTTGTCGGGTTCCTTTTCTAACAGTTGTCTCAACCTTCTTAACATTTTTCTTTGATTGAATTTGTTTTTCTATAGTTTCAGCACTGCCAAATACTTCTTCCTCAGGTTCCTTAGGTGCTTCCAGGAGGGCTTTTGCATAAGTTTCTATTATGTTGTCATCAGTTTCATACCCCGTTTCAGTTACCGAGATGGTTCTAGGAATAATTGTTTCCATCCAAATCTCATCCTTCTTTATTACAAAACAGATTTCATCGTTATATTTGTCCACAATTGCTTGTGACAATCTAACTCTAGTTTTCATTCGGGCCTTCAATGCCTGAAAATACTCATTTATGTTCTTTTCCCTGTTCTCTCCCATGTTCAGTAAATCTAACAGCTGTTTGCCTACCAGTATATCAAAACCAAAATTTCTAATATCAACATCGGGTACTTGTTTGGTTATGTACAACATCAGACAAACAAGTATGTTTCCAAATCTGAATGTTCCTTTTTTGTCTTTCTTTATTTTTCCCAAATTATCAATCAGTTCATCTTTAAGCCATTCGCACACATCTATTCTTGCATTATCTTTTACCATATCATAGGCACTTTTAATGCATAGGCTAGAAACTGAGTTCAACCTATTAGCATGTGTAGCCTTGTAACCTAAGATCATACTGATAAATCTGATGTTGATTTCCGTTACATCATTTACCCTAAGTGATCTCTTATCAGATGTTGCACCGGTTAGATTTATCACTAAGTCATTTGAGACCTTCTTAGTTTTGTCTGGTCTGTTATCGATGGAAGGTAACCCTATTACAACTTTGACAGTTTCCTTAGTAATCTTGTGAATAGAGTCCAACCAAAAGAATTCGCCATGAACCCTGCTTAACACAATTCTTATGATATCCTTGGGAAAATCTGGGATGCTAAGAATTTCTATAAGACCTAGGGTTTCTATTATCTTGTGTTCAGTTTTGACATTTCTGGATTCATCACAAATTACAGATTTATACATGTTTTTGATTTCATCATCACCCAATTCCTCTATATGACAATGTATATACATTCTAGGGTTTTCAGCATAAACTACTCCCTTAGGAATTCTAGAGAATGCACCAATGTTACCATCTTTCTTAGCAATTTCAGGAACCAGTTTGAAGACAGGTCTAGGGTGCTTAACTACCTCAACAACAGTAGGGTTTGCAATGAATTCAAGAGTGGATGAAAAAGCCATGGTTATAAATACCTTTATCTACCTTAAGGAATGATTGCTTGATGAATTTGCTTCACTAAGGGTGCCTTACTTCTACAAAATTTGCAATATGTCCAATCTTGTTACAGGCATAACAAGTCACATTGTTTTTCTGAATAGCATTCCCATATCCTATGCCGGTATGTGTTCTGCATTGATTAGATAAATGTCCAAATCTCCCACAAACATAACATCTTACATTCATTCTGCAATTCTCTAAATTATAACCAACTTTGTTGCATTTAGAACATTGACTGGGGGGTGTATTAGTGCTTTGATAATTTCTAGATCTACACTGATTTTCTCTATGACCATACTTGTTACAGTTAAAGCATTTTCCATTAAATTTGTAATCATTTGGTTGTCTTACCGGTTTGCTATGATCATGTATGTTTGCAGTACCAGAGCTTTCACCAACTTCAAAGCCAAGGCCATTAGTGTCACCATTAGATTTTTGATTCTTTAGCAAGTTGCCAAGTTCTTCTGAGTTTTTCTTGAATTTTTCCTTGTGTTGATTTGCAGCAGCCAGTTCTCTTTCTGTCTCATGAGTTCATTCGAATCATTTTGTGCACGCATCAGATCTGACTTCAACATATCATTTTCATAACTAAGTTTTGTGTTTTCATTTTCAGCATCATTTAGTCTTCTGATCAAGTCTTCTTCATTTTTCTTTCTATCTTCAATTTCTTTACAAAATCTCATGGTCATATCCTGCATCTCATTCTTTGTTGTACTGTTTTTTTGTCTTAGCTTGTTTACCAGATCATTAAGAGTTTCCTTTTCATCATTCTCATTTTGCATCTTTTCACAAAATTCTCTTCTCTTATTTCTTGCAATGGTAAGATTTTCTTGAAGTGCTTGAATAATATCCTGAGCAGCTTTTAGATCATCTTCAAGTTTGATATTTTTCAACTTTTCTACATCATAGTTTGAAAGAGCTGTTTCCAATTGTTTCTTCAAGTTTTCCATTTCTACCAATGTCAAGATCTTCCTCAAGCTGTTAAACTTCTAAAAATAGAGGACCAAGCTCTGATACCAATTGTTAGGATTCCCAAAGATACTGAGGGGGAGGGGGAGGGGGAGGGGGAGGCGGCGGTGAATCAGTATCTAACCGGTTATAGAATTTACTTGATTTAAAACATGTAAAGCATATCAATACTATGTACCGGTAAACCATAAATAATGCAATAAACAAGAATAACAACATCCACATGAAAAACACACCATAACACAGTAGTTTAACGAGGAAACCCGGTGTAGGAAAAACCTCGGTGAGATTTGTGACCCACAATATTCACTTACTGGCCAATAAGATAATATTACTGTTTTACAAGAGGGGCCTGCACATGCAGGAAGGCCAAGTGCCTAGAGCTGACTGCTCAATTACAAAGGAAGTCACACTTACTTACAAAAATGGATTATGCAAATCCAATGTCTTGTACTGCTTCTAATTAGCATTTGCTATCCCAGATCCAATATCAGTTTTAGCTCTACTTCATACATAAACCCTTAACCTATAATTCGCATGTTAGGTCTGCATAATTTCTCCTATCACCTTATTTTTAAATGTTCTACATTGATCTCATACATATATGAGTCATGTTACAACTCGCCATGTCGGCTTACAATGATTTTACAAGTAATTACAAAATATATTATAAACAAAATTCTTGTCGGCCTGGATGTCGGTATCCTTCTTTCACTGCCGGTGTTCTGTGTGCTGGTGTAGAGTTTGTCATTGCTGGTGCCGGTAAATTGTCTTGCCAGTATCATATGATTGCAAGGTTGCTATCAATGACAAAACCTTCAATCACCTACAATTTCTCATTGGAGTGTGCATTTGCCAACATTATCATTGTCATATGCAATGTTGCATCCTTAATCGCCCCATCAATTAATATTCTTAGTTGTATCGGTAGGGATTGAGATTGGTCTCCTAGGATATGAGGAAAATGGCTTTGTATTTCTTTCAACAGATCTTCTAATTTATTGGAGCTCTCTACCCATGACTTTAAGATCTTCTCTCTTGATGTTTAGTGAAAAATATCCCCTAGTTGAAATTTGTGCAATGGGGAGATGCTTCCAAGGTCCACCTTTGATCCTACTGAAGGTAATCGGAATAGTTGTGGAGAAGCCACTGTTTGAATTTGCTTCTGCTTGGTCAAAAATTCCTTTATGGACTACATAAGATATGTTGTAGAGGGGAGGGTGTGTCAAACTGAGCAGGCTAAGAGGATTGTTTTGAAGAAGTTACTTGGTATTTTTCTTCTTCCTCGTGTAGCTATTGGTATTTTTTTGTGGTTGCTTCTATCTCCACTTGTACCATTTGAGTTATCTCCAGCTTTTCCAACATTAGTTTGTCTATCCTCTGTTTAGACCAAAATTCACTTGTATTTCTATTACTTTTTCTTTTGTTGTGGTGTGATGGAAAGGCTAATTTTTCAATTGCTAACTCTTTCAATTTCTCCTCTTCTTCAGTTGCTTTCTCTCTTCTTAGTTTGAGTGCAATAGATAGGGGGTTCAAGAATTAATCTATGAGATCTCCTAGTATATGATGGAAGCTACCATATACCTTATGAATACTCTTTTAGTTAAATCTATTTTTTTGGAAGGGCCATATTGGTATATTTTTGTAGTGTCCTCTCAAAAACCTCCTTTTAGAATAGGCCATTGTATAATTGGTTTTCATTCATCAAAGGGGTGACTTTAGGGACTAATGTGTCCTTATGGGAGGTAGTTTCCTCCAATATTGCTTGTTCTTCTTTGTGAATATCTACTTTTTGTGGTGACACTTCTCTCTACACCTTTTCTTTCCTCCTTTTCCTCCTCTCCACATTCATTTGTAATAGTGCATTTGATGCTTGTTTGGAATTTTCTTTCTTTAGTGGCGTAGTTGGTAATTTATTTTCCTTGGCCAGGTACACTTTGCTTAGTTAGGCTCTACGAAAGATTTTTTGTGTGTAATCTTCTAGACTATTCGAGGGTGGACTCGCTTTTTCTCCTTTGGCAATTTGGGAAGTATCCCCCACTTCTCATGTAGCTTTTCTCTGTTTTTCTTAAAATGCTTTGCATACTTGGCTTTGGCAATGGAGTCCATGCATTCCCAGCATGTAGGGTGTCTCTTTGCTTTAGGGTCCTTGGGAAGGCTTAAGAAATTGATAATTGTGCAATAATTTTGGGTTTATGATCTGTGTTCCTTTGTCCTTTTTTCGGCGTATGTCATACTTGCTAGCTTCACTTAGGTGCTAATATTTCATGTATAGGTCAACTTGAATTCTGGGTTTTATTAATAGGGTGTAGGACTTGTTAAGATGCTATTTTCGCCAAGTCTAAAAAAATTTAGGCAAGTCATTCATTGTTTCAAAGCTTCCAAAACATTCTCTTCGAGTATGACATTTTTTATTTCCATCATAGTATCTCTAGTCTTATTTTTCTTACTGTAGACACCTAAATTTGATAAATTATATTTATTGAATTTAATCACCTACCTCGCATTTATTGATTAAAATAATTATATTATTTAATTAATTAAGCTATTTATAATTAATTAAGTAATTTATCTATTTGATCATTTAATTAATTGATTTCCCCCTTTCTTGTATTAAATAAAATAAATAAATTTATTTGTTTTATTTAACTCACTTTGTCATTTTATTCTTGGCCCTCTAATTTGAATTGAATAATTTAAATTAATCCTAATTTGAGCACATGGCTCCTAACCTTAACCTCCTTCTAACCCTTACTCTAATCCCAACCCACTAACTAACTCTTTGTCCCTAACCAACCTTATCATAATATATGCATATTCCCATTTTTTAATAAATTGGAAAAGAATTTGGGGTAAAAGTACAAAATTGTGTCACATTTTTATAAAGGAAATGGCCAATGCTGATTCAACTTTTTAAATTAAATCAATAGAAAGTGAAATATATGTTTTGAATTTTGAAATGATGCAAACTAATCAAATTTATATTCTTATGTCTATTTTAAGTTTGTAATTTTAACAAAAATTTAAAAAATTATTTGAATATAGTTTTTTTATAAAATAAACAGTATAATTTAGTTGTTGAAAAAATGCTGAAATTGAAGTTATACAAGCCACCACACTTTATTTAGTAAAAATTACTTTTTTTTCTTGAATTGTTTTTTTTATATTGACAACTTGAAACTTTAGTGCATCGATATATTGTTTACTATTTTTTATAAATATATATTTTTCATTAAATTTGAAAAGTTGTGTGTGCTGAAATATAATTGTTTCCAATTCCCACCACCTTTTTTCTTAATTATTTATCCAAATCATAAAAGAATTATATCATCTTGACATAGATTCTTTCCTGCATCTATTTTTTTCAATTTTTTTCAATAAATTTTAGTATTTTTCCTTGACAAGATAATCAACCTTATGTTTTAGTGTTGATGACCTACTTTCATTAAAAATAAAATATAAAACATAAAAGCTAACTAAAATATTAAAAGATATATATTTTGGAAAATTCACTTATAGATCTATAAAAGGGTGTTTTTACATTTCAAAAAAAAAATTATTTATAAGAGTTGTTGAAACATTGAATTATATTTTTTTTGTAATTAGACCAAAAGTAGTATAAAATATACATGTGGTAGACACTTCCAATTGGAAAAGTTGTGGCCTATATATAATTTAGCTATAATGAATCTATATAGACCATATGTTTGACTAAAATTAATTTTTAGTTAGAATTACTTAAATTCACTTGTTCTGATAAGTTAGCCGGAAACATGACGCAGTTTTGTGCTTTTACGACAATTTTGGGTGTCTTACTCCCGAAATTGACATCTGGCTTTCTTTCCACTTGTCACCATATGCATTGACAATTAGCCTCAAAAAGGACAATTGTCACCATTTTCATTTCCCCTTGGTCCTCATAGGGGACAAGTGCCACATTTTGAAACACCTTCATCCTCCCCTTTGTTCCTATTTAATGCCTCCATTTTCCCTCACAAATGATCACTCTCATTTGTGTAGTGAAATTACCATGCCATTTTGAGTCTATCACTCTCATATCATAGCAGCGTTATCATGCCATTTTACATCCACATCTCACATACATTTTGCATCCACAATTAGCTTAAACTTTGCATTTGCATTTATGAAGCAACATTGAGCACCCTTGGGTATCAAAGTGAGCACACATCAAACCAAAGTAAAGGACAAATCTTCACCAAAAGGAGCTTCGAGTTTGCACCCTTTTACTCATCTTTTATTAATTTAGCTTTCCTTTTTAACATCGTTATCATGAGTATTTGTTTGATACTTGTGTGCTTAGGTTGTTTCATTGCATTTCAATCTTTCAGTTGCTCATAATTATCTGCACACACTTATAGGTTTTGATGCTATTAAGTTTTCATAGTAACACCACACAATATCTTACTAGGCTCGCATAGCATTTTGCACTACCAATAGCCTTGTCAGCAATCACCCTGTCTTTATCTAGATAATCTTTCTTACATCTTTGTGCTAAGGAGACAAAGGTTCATGGCACTAGACATGTTGGAAGAGTTGTCATTCTTGGTGTTGAGCCGTAAAAATAGTTAAGCAACAATTACTGCTTGAAATATGATTGTACAAGTAATACATAGTGCAACTCATAGCTCAATCTTAGTAAGCTTATATTCTTAGAAAAATGAAGGACCTTGCATTTAAAGGATGCAACTTTTGATGGAGTCTTCTAGCAGGGGATAGTATCAATTGTGGATTGAGTTTCTTGCACTGAAATGTGGATAAACACTGAACATATCAAGAAGATGGGGCCATATATTACAAACAAAATAAACAACCATGAAAAAGGAAAACCTATTTCTATGGAACATATGGTTAATGAAGCATGCGTCCAAGGCTTTGAGAACCTTTGAAGGATTCATTACAACCAAATAAACAAGGTACCCTACTTCCAAATAAAATATTTTGTACCATGTCATAACTCCAAAACTATGTTTCATTTGTTTGCACCATTGGGGTATGCTTTGTGTTGAATGGTTACTATGAAATCAACCGTGTTGGTGAAAAATTAGGGTTTCCACCATTAGATGTTTGAAAATTGCTTAATTTTGCTTAAGCACCATCACATTAGGGAAAGATAGGATTTAGATAGATTTGAACCTAAGAGGTCTAAATGTTGATCTAATTCTAAGGGTTTTAGAATGTGCCTCTTCTTTCTCTTGAGTTGAATTGATTTGTTGAATTTGCTGAAATTAGGGTAAATGTGTTGGAATTGATGTAAATACACGCAAACAGTGATCTACAGTTGTCAAATCGAGCCACAAACCTAGATATGAGGATTGTAAGAATATTTGGACTTGTTCCTAGAAGGAGCTCCTAATTTGTCGGGACTGGTGTGACGGTCGCTTTGGTCCTCCACATTTTTTACACTCCAATGGGGGATTGATTCGTCATTGTAAATAAAGCTTATCCTGAAGATCGCAGGTCTGTACCTACTTCCTACACAGAGAAAGAAGGGAAAATAGGTTGGGAATAGGGGTTTGCCTAAGTCAAACCCCAGTTTAGGAATTAACCTTGAATGAAATGTTGCAAATACTGAAATAAATGATGGAAAGATATACCTCAAATCTGCAATGACTGATAATGATGCTTTGCTTCTTAAATGTAATCACATATGTTGCATGAAATGACAAACCCTATTCTCACACACATGCTTGCTTATGAATGATGTAATTTGCTCCACAATGATTGAATGAAGGAAATGCAGCCTTGAAGACCTCTGAAAATTCTTGATGATGTACACCTCAATGGTTGAATGCTTTAGGTTCGATGCTTGGAGTCTTAGGATTGAAATGAATTGATGAATGCCTTTATATATGAGGATCTAGGTCAATTTACTGATCAGGCCGACCTCCATCGGTCATATTGAGCCACCAATTTATTTTCCCACCAAAGAAATAGGTTTCACCCCTTCCTTGGAGATTAGGCCACAAAGAGGGGGACCAGGGCGCTAGGTACTTTGGTTCTCCTCAAGTAGGGACCAGATTTTGGGCCAAGGGAGGAGGACACCTCTCCGGGGAATCACTCAATAGGTGTACAGAGTATAAAAATGGAGTCAAGACATTGAACAGACCCAGATAGGAGGTGAGGGGGGGACATGATAAAGTAGGGGCACAGACATGAGGTGTAAAGTGGCCCGGTGACAATTTACGATGCTACATCAACTAAATGAGAAATTGAATGTTTAAGATCAATAGTATAGAACTTGCTTGTTTGATGTCGTTTTTGCTTTATGACAAATACCAAATATTTGAGCAGAAAACAACGAGTCCACTGAAATACAAGTTACTAAATTCAGCATTAGGTACAAGAATTAAAAAAGATTTTAGTGTTTTTTGTTGTATTGTAAAAGATTTGAACTCAACATCATTTAGGTGTCCACAACATAGACTTTGTCTTTAAACCAATCTTAGTTAATGCATATTACATATGCATATTGTTCAACTGTGTTCTATATCTAACTATTTTTTATTGTTCGATGCTAATTTATAAGATACAGATTTGGTTTGCAGCTTTATATGAAGATCTTTTCCAAAATTTAGTACTGTCAATTAATGTTTGGACGTCCTCCAAGATCTTGTTGCATTTCCCAGCATGGATCATCGATCGGGTGGTAGTCTCTGGAAGGAGCATGATGGGAGAAACTTAGCAGGAGTAATGTACCTGTACAATATACAAAACTCAATCTTGTTCCACCATGGGCAGGCTTTTCTCCCAACTCTTGGCAAGCACCATGGGAAGCATTTTGGGATGTAATAGTCCAGACGAGTCACAAATTTGTTATTCTTTTTATGCAACCTGAACTAACATCTATTTAAAATTTTAAATGCATTCGTTGGACATATAGTTAACCATTACGTAATCCGCTCGGAGTCATTTGAAGCAATTATTTCCGATTTCAAATTCAATAAAGCATGTAGTAAGTACAAAAACTGAAGTTCAATCCCTGGTGAGCTGTGAGGCTCATAATTGTGGGAGCAAGCTTGACCTCCAAAGAGAAAAATGTTGTTAGCACTAAACATATAGCGATAATCCACTCTTCTTTGGAGATGTGCTTGAAGTTTTTGATATTGGATGTGCATTTTTGCAAACGTGTATGGTGCAGGAATTGTTGAGCTGGACAGGAAGTGAAGGCATTCTGGAGCGGTCCACTGACTCTGCAATTTCCCATCTTGTGCTGATGCAACACATTAATCACAGGTCCCTAAAATCATTAAGGGAAAGAGTAGTGTCTTTTCAAGCTTGTGATACTGCTCATAACAATATTGCATTTTAGGAAACTACAATTTAAAATGTGGCCAAGATGAAAGCCAAACGGTTATCCATGTTGAGGATGATAAAGCTATGGAGCCCATGGACCAGTCTTCCTGTGAAGGCAGGTATCGGTTTTTGGAAGGATTATATAAAGTAAGAACTTTTGTATAAATGAATAAATTTTGTGAGAGGTTAAATAATGGTATATGATCATCTTTCACTGCCAATCGTCGACCCCTTTAACCAAAGGAGCATTCAAAGTTACCTCTTTTGATGCTTTTGGTCATTCATCCTCGGTTTCCTCACAACCCCCTACTGTTTGTCTACACTTTCTGCAGCCTTGAATCACTATCCCACATGGCCAAAATAAAGGCTAACATGACACGTTCAAGTGGAGGTATGTTTCTTCTTAACAATCTTTTCTTTTGGAATATGGGAAATCGATAAATTCCTCAATATGTTAGTTGACCTCCTTGCATTGAGGCGACAAGACAGCCTCATGGGCTAGTGCATTTTATTAAATATGGTCAGATGGGTTGCTGTAATTCATTCATTAATATCTACAAGGTACGTAGTCACATGGTCTTATTATAAATATTCATATGTTGTACATACCTCCATGTACATGTCTATTCTCTTCGAAGATTTACTCCTCTAGAAGCTTACTTTTCTCTTTCATCTCTTGGAAACTCCCTTTTGCCTAGAGGCTTCTCCATGCATACAGATCTAGTCATCTTCATGGTTTCCACCTCATACTCTTACAGTCTTACTAGATCTAATACCCATAGGGCTTTCTTGATCAAGGCCTTTGATCCTGTCTTCTTGACAGTTTTTCTCCCTCTTTCCTTAGACTTGATCATCTGAAATGGTATCATAGCCTTTAAACCCGGTCTTCTCAAAGGTTTCCATTTTTTAACACTAGATTTAACACCCTTGGGCCTCTCCCAGTCAAGGCACTAGATCTTCTCTTCTTGAGGGTTTCTACTTTTTATCCTCAGTTAGATCTACCTCTTCAACAAGCTTCAGATTTGGAGGATTACCATAGCATTGATATTCTAGTCATTACGTTGAAATTGGTTAAAGGAAAATGCCTCATCTTGAAATGCAAATTTCTCGTAGCTGAACTGTTGGATCAAAATGATCCTACCATCAATTTGCACTCTTTGATACTTTTTGAGAAATAATCACATGAAAAATTCTGAGAAGTATCAAGGGATATGCAACCTAAGATTTTAACCTTTCAGAACTGTTCAAGTATATTTTTCCAACAATCATAACCCCGATAGAATGGATCCCAAAGCTACAAGGAAATCCACGCAGAAACCTTCACAAGAATTGATGAGCAGTAACACTCTTAAAAATATCCTTGTTGGTCATTTTGGTACTTTTGAACAGATTTTAGATAGACACATTGAGAACCAAACCAACCTAATGTAAAAAGTGATGTGAGTGTTTCGTATTGTGCTTAACCATATACTCCACAATGGTTCCACCTAGCAATTTAGCTCAGCCTGCACAATTGAGAATTTCATTTCCCCTTTCTAGAATTGTTAATTAGATCGACCATCCTCCTTGCCATCCTAACTACAATTAGACATACACATATTGCATGGTTTGCCCCACAACCCATGATGAAGATATTGTTTTCGAGTCCGTACAGAAAATTCCATTTTGAACAAGTCTATCTTTAACTATAAATTTACCATTTGAAATCAACAAAAAGAGGATGAACTCCATATTGTTTATCCCTTCCCTTAGTGGGTAGTGGAATTTGATCCTAAATAGGTTTTCCCACAACTCCAAGGCTGAGTTTCATAGCTTCAATATTGGCGTCTTCTCTTGCTTATATGCCTTCTGTTGTTTCAATTCTTAAGCATAGAGGACAGCCAACCAATTTTCATCCGTTGACTTATGTGATTAAGTTATTTGCTATGGATCCGATTCTAGCACAACAACACATCTTTGTAGTATTGAGGTGTTCTTTAATGCAAATTATCAATTTATCGGGTTTGAAATTCCACGTTAGGATTGATTTGGGATTAGAAAAAGGAAAGAATCCAGGTACCCACGATCCATTTTCCATCCAATTTTTGTTACAAGGATGAGTTTTTTCTTTCTAACTCTAGTCTTTTTACTTTTATAATTTTTTTTTCTTTTTTTTCAATAAATTTACTTCTATAATTTTACTGTGAATTGATGATTCTTTTAATTTAATGATGGACTTTGTCTCAATTGGTTGCTTGTTTTCTTCAGCTGAGTGGAGTGTGAGCATGTATTCCTTTATACGCTATTAAGCATAAGTAGTTAGCAACCAAAGAGTGGAAGAATTGATGGATGTGCATTTTAATTTGTGGCTCATATCACACAAGCAAGCTGAGTGTAGGTGGCGGAAATTTCTTGTGATGTAGTGCCAGAGCATTCTGACTTGGATGTTTTCATTGCACATCTTTCCTTAGTCAACATTGATGAAGAGGTAAAGAGGTTGGCTAAAGGGGGAAAGAGATTGCTAAATAGGACCTGTGTATCAAAGCGAATGGGAGTAGTAGTGGCATTGCTTATTGTAATAATGAACCAAGTGATGAAATTACTGTTCTCAATGAAGAGCTTCTATGTGTTTTAGTGTTTTTAATTTTTCATTCGAGGTAACATGAAATAAGCTGAGTGTAGGTGGCGGAAATTTCTTGTGATGTAGTGCCAGAGCATTCTGACTTGGATGTTTTCATTGCACATCTTTCCTTAGTCAACATTGATGAAGAGGTAAAGAGGTTGGCTAAAGGGGGAAAGAGATTGCTAAATAGGACTTGTGTATCAAAGCGAATGGGAGTAGTAGTGGCATTGCTTATTGTAATAATGAACCAAGTGATGAAATTACTGTTCTCAATGAAGAGCTTCTATGTGTTTTAGTGTTTTTAATTTTTCATTCGAGGTAACATGAAATAGTGTGTACAGTAGAAATGTTCTTTAAATGATAAGGGAAAGTTCTTTGAGATCTAAGTAAATCTAATATTGATAGAATTTAAAAATATGCACACTATGCAAGATTAGAATAGAGAGGTTTGCATTAAATAATGTGTCATTGCATTGTCAATAGTCAGGGCTTGTAGTGATCAGTTTTTTATATTAAGAAGGATATACACTTCAAGCACAAAAAAACACAAATTTCTATTGGTTAAAGCAAGGACCAATATTTGATTGTAAACAAAAATTTAACACCAATAGCTGTTGACTATTAGTTAAATTTGAGAACAATATTCTATGCTAATAGAAAATGGTGAAATGCGTTAAAATCACATTATTCTAAAAGATAAATTGCTAAAACAATATGTAAAGTTATTATATTTTGGAATAATGAACATCAATGCAAAACTTAACAAGCTTATTTAGTTCAATTCAACACACATAATTACTTAGATTTAACAATAATAGCTGAATTCTAGAGAATGAGCTTTATTTTCATCATCATTTAATATATATAGAGAGAGAGGGAGAGAAAGAGAGAGAGAGAGATGTTATCACTAATGATCAATTTGTGCAAGTAATATTGTCAAACAAATACTAATAGATCATCTTAGCACAAAGATCCTAGTAATGTTTAATTTGAAATTTGAATATTGAATAATTTATCATTAATATTTTACATGGCATTCGAGTTTACATGATTTTATTGTTTATATGATGCTATGTAGTATTATAAATATTTGTGTGAGAAAGAGCAAGTGTGTGAGAGAGGGAAAGATTAAATTTGTAAACTTAAACTAAGATCTAACCTAAAATCGAGAACATACAAAATAATGTTGTTAATATAAATGTATCTCACGACAATACAAAAATAATAGTGATTTGGGCATAACTCTTATTTGCTCCTGCGATATGGTAGGTTGGGTAGGTATTGCTTTTGGGTAAGGCTTCCGTCTCCCCCTTTACGAAACTTCTTCAAATAGAGGTTAGGGAGTGAGGAAGCCACTTCAAGGCTCTCTTGCTAGTGCTGTAAGCTAAGCTGGAAACTGAATAGTTGATATTTTGGTGGAAATCAATAGCTTCCTGGACTATACTAGGTTCTATAGCGGCTTTCCAAGGAGCTCAACTACCGATAGGAGAAAAGGATGCAACACCGGAAACCCACAAGACCTGAATAGTGTTTTTACGTTTCCTAAGTCATATTCGTATTTACTATTGTACATCGATTAATGTAAATCAATACCTTGACCTCTTGTTCAGTCTAGATTTGGTTTCGTCTTAGATGCAACTTTCATATATATGCATCTAGCTTTAACATAGAGATCTTGCTAATTTGGCATGATATACAGTAGAAAGCATATCCATTTTGATCTCGTATATTATAACCATATGCATGCAACTATGTCCATAAGAGTTAAATATGGAGCTAAGTAATTCTTCAGCTTTTGCTTGTTGTAAACTATGTTCCACGGCGTTTTGCGTATGGAGACAGTGAGATGGCAGGGGATATGTTTTGGGGACAACAAAATGTGTGTGTGCGCGCATGTACGTGTGTGTTTTGGAAAGAGTCAATTTTTTACAAGTTAATGGACTAGAGTATGACAGCAGCAATGCAACATGACAGTGTTAAAACAATAGTGTACAATATCTCCAAAATCTTGCACATCAACCATGTTCCAAAAAAATTGTTTCTCTGCTCTTCTCACACTATACCACACTGTACCAAACCATGGTCAATGAACTTTTAATCTCACACAAGACCACACTGTACCAAACCATGGACAATGCACCTTTAATCCCTTTTGCACATGCCTACAATAATCGATTACTGTATTGAAAATTTTCTAAGTTTGAGAAAATTATTCAAAACATTGTTTTTATCGTAAACTGTTAGACAAGTTATATCATTAGCTATAAATCTGAATCGTGATATATTTATTGCTATTATACTAATGTAGCTGCTGTCATGATTACTGTGATGCTTCTCTCATGATATATTTAACAGTATATTTTTAATGTCATGAATGATTTTTTTTATAAAAATATTATAACAACTTGCCTTGTCATTGGGAATGTCTGGCCATCCCCGAGATGGTCAAGGGACATCTCAGACATCCTTGGCCGTCCCGGGGATGGCAAAATGACCCCATGGCATTTCCTATTGCTGCAATATGTTTAGAAATGTTTCAAAGATGAGAAAATTTGTGGGAACGTCCCTTGTCATCCTGCCATACCCAAAATGCCATTGGGGACAAGGACAGTCGTTTGAGGGCTAGGAAAATGTCCCTGTGGAACACAAGCTATATAAGAATTTAGGTGTTATGCTGTCATAATGTTTGTTTTGTGAGGATTTTTTTGAGTGCATCTATATTCTAGACTGTACAAAATTTTACATAAAAATGTGACATTCCAATAGTTCTATGAAATATCATATTATATCAATTAATTATCACATAGTTAGGTAGGGATCTTATGAGGGGAGATCATGAAGAATATTTTTTTTGTGTTATGAGATTATTTGAAATCTTTTCCAAAAAAATAGGAGCCCCTACTTTTTAGGTCTGTAAATTTGAGGGGGTGAAAAAGAGGTAGGGATAGAAATTGTCCCACCAACTTAGAGATGTTATTTGCCATTTGTCAAACATCCAAGTTTAATTTCTATTAAAAAATTGTTTTGTAGGGAAACGAATTATTTTTACTTGTTTTTATTATGCACATAGTATAGAAGACAAAATTATTATATTCATGAGACCACCACCAGCTTCCTTAAATTTAGGGGCTTAAATTTTTAAGTTGAAGTACACCACAAAATTCATGGGACCACCAACTTTAAAACTTTACTAAAAAATCTCAGTAGCTTCGGCTCTATTTTTTAGGAAGCTCCCTTCTATGGGACCCCAGCCTTACTACCCTCTGAAAGGTCCGTTGTAGTTCTTGTAGCAGAAATGATTGTAGTTTTCTTACAAATACTAAAGGAAAAGAAATTGCACAATCTTGACAAAGTTGTTCCCAATACCTGCAAAAAATGAGCTTTCATAGCAAGGATTTGAATCGTCAATGAGTGTAAATTTGCCCCAAACACCATGTTTTTTAGTAGTAAAGCAACATTAATCAAGGCACTGACCCTTAACATAGTCAAAGACCATCAATGACACATTAGCAACACAAAAAAACACCATGTTTTTTATTAGTAAAGCAACATTAATCAAGGCACTGACCTTTAACATAGTCAAAGACCATCAATGACACATTAGCAACACAAAAACAAAACTTGCAGTGAGAGTTCAACAGAAATGAAAGATAGAATTAGGGGCATGTCCCCATAAATCTACAGAACCAAAACCAATAGTAAACCAAAAACTAACAGACCAAGACCAAGACCAAGACCTAAAAGGCTGGTTTACGAAACCCAACCATTGCCCCAAACACCATGTTATACATCCACCACTGACCCCATTTGTTGTCCCCAAGCCAAATTGGTTCAATTCACATTTTAGTTTGTATAGTCTGGTGGAAGCTTATTTCATTAGCAACTTAAAAAACATTTCGATTGCCAAGATACTAGAATGCAAACTATTTAACAACTTTTTCACATAAGCTATAGTCGTTCCCCTGAAGAAATGAGGATACTTGCGCATGGACTATTTGATGAAATCCATGGCCTGAACAATAGATGAGTGGATTAGAGACACATGTCAGTTAAAGGATTTTCCTGATGATCACATTCCGCAACCTTGAAAACCAAAGGCCCCGATGTATCACCTATCATTGAAGATTTTCCTGGATCCGATTCAAGATAATACAATATGAGATGGAGAGCCTAGAGTAACAAAGTTCTCATGGACTGATCTTTGCCATGGACTAGGTTACTAAGTCTTTAGTGTTATTTTCAATCTGTCATCTCAAGTTTATTAGTGTAAGTGGTAATGTATCGGAAATCTGACGATATTAAAAAATATTGGTCTGCTAGGTGTGCTTCCAGATTTTCTCTCATGCATTCATGAGAAAATCCTTCTAGATATTGCTACAGATCTATACACATGGAGTACAGATCATTAGCCAAATGTTTGTTGCAACTTATTTCATTGTACAAAATATATACTGGTTGATATTGTTGGATTTTACTGCAATGAACTGCGATAAAAGTTAAGATCTTTTATTTATGCATACTTAAGATTTGAGTTTCAATTATTGATGAGAGTTCAGTCAACTAGTTGTGATGCAATAGCTTTTTCTTAATACTGAAATGTGATTAAATATCTCTTGTATTTGCTTCTTACATGTTTATGTTTTCACTCAACTGTTAACTTGGGAGGAAAAATGAAGCCTGAATTATTTTTGTTTGCTAACGTAAACTTGTGGATTAATTTGTACTTATTCATTATTATGCAGAACCATGAATGGGGAATTCTGCCTGATGAAAGTAGCACAACTCCGACTTATGGGTTTGATCTCTCTTATCGATTCTAGAATGGAAACCCAGGAAAAATGTGGTTAAGAATTAGGAATTGTCCAACTTAAGATACTATATATATTTATTTTGATGAGATTATTTTCATAGGATGTTCTTATACATGGTACAAGGGAAACAAGACATTCTTGTTTAACAGCCTCGACAATGAGGGACATCCACAGTTCAAAAAGATTTGACATGCTCCCCTTGGAATCCGAAAATGATAGATTTATACTTCCCCATTTATATTGGTGATTTTGTGTAAATGACAATGGGCGTATAGACAACAGTTGCAAGTAACTCTACGGTACTGTTTCATAAAGTCTTCTATTTCTTGTAGACATATTTTTCTCATCTTTATTTATTAGGTTAAAGTTGAGATTTTACCCCTCACTAATACCAATTGTTTCAAAGTTTTAGATTCACATTTTTAAGGAGAAATAGACCGACAACAATAATCTTTTTTTAATAGTTCTCTTTAAAGAAAAATATTTTTTATGTAATAAATGAGTAAAAACTAAATGAAGTTTAACTATAGGTAATGATGCTATATTAATGAGGATCTTCAGAACTTAAATTATATGTGAAGAGGGGACAAAGATGGAAGAAGAATGAAGGGACAAAAGAGGTTAGAATGCAAGGAAATCAAAGAAGACACAATATAAATGCAAACAATCAATTTTATACCTTGTCTTTCACCTCTCTCTCGAATTGAGCTTGATGAAGTGGAAGATGTGCCCCTTTGATGCTCCACTTGTTTTGCTCCTTGCTTGATTTGGATGTAGATTGCTCTCCTTTGTTCAACAAGAAGGATTGAGTTTGATAAAATTTGGATGGATTTGGATTGGAAGATTGAAGGAAGAAGATAGAAGAGAAATGGGCAGCATGAAAATGCTATGGAGGAAGTGGATCCTTTTATGAAGAAATAATCCTCCAATTTATAGATTGGAGGAGGCCAATGAAGGGTCAAGATTGATTTGCTTATGGAGGGTTGAGATTGATTTGAAATGGTGGGCATGGATCAAGGGTGCCTTGGGAAAATAAACAGGAATATAAAATTCTTTGAGAAGAGAGGGGGAAGGGAAATTTGAATTTCAAGATGAGGAATTAAAAATTCCAAAATAAGGATGCATTGAGGGATTCAAAAAAATTTGAATTTCTTTGAGAGGCTCAATGTTAATGTGACATGACTGGGAATATAAAATTGAAGGATAATGATAAGCATGATTATGAGAGATTTTAGAAGGGTTAATTAGGTTGAGTGGGATTAGGAAAAGTGGTTTGTAGGAATCACATGACTAGGTTAATTAATTAAAATTAATTAATTGAGTGGGTTTAGAGGAAATAATTATTGGAGGGGAATTTAGAAGAATAAGAGAATAATTAATTTATTTGATAAATTAATTAATAGTGACAAGATTAATTAAATTGGTTTTAATTAACATTGAGAGGAATAAGGATAACACAATTAAATCAATTAATCATGTTGACAAGCTTAAATTAATTAAATATTAATTTTAGGTGTTTACATTTTGCCCCTCTTTGATAGAGTGTCCTGAAAAGATGTTATATCAAAGAAGAATAAAATATAGTGGAAAAAAGGATAAGGACTAGTAGAATGATGCTCCAGTCATAAGATGAGGAAGAATGACGAGGAGGAAGGATGATGAGGAAGTAGTGGTATGCCCCCTCGAGAGGACATGCGAGTTCGAAGAACATGAGTGTGCTCTCGAAATGGATTAGAGGACTAGATGAAGAGAGGAGGAGGATGAAGACAGATGGATAAATTGGAGTCTCTGAATGGAATGAGATGGATGAATGAAATGAAATGAGTGGATAGGATTTCTTGTTGAGAAAATATGGAGAGCAAACCTAGATTTGATATTGTCATGGATACTCTACACCACTGATTATAATAAATAGGATGATATGAAGATCCAAGGTGTGGACTAACTCTCAGACAAACATGAATCTCTTGCACACAACCATGCAAGTGTTGATAAACACAAATGCAGGGTTGTCAGATCGTACAAGGAAAACCTTCAAACAAACCATACCATGAAAACTATGCCCCATATACACCAACCAAGACATACCAAGATATAGGATGATCAAGGTAGCCATGAGCAAGTATGGTCCTAGGACACAAGATAAAAATCAAAGCAGAAAGATCAACCATGTAAACAACACGCACATGACCAACTAACATCTCTTGCCAAGAGTAGGACATGAATTTGGATAAACTGCCAGACTAGGGAAGGATACATCCCGATGGGAAGGTGATGGATTTGGATAAACTACTAGACATGGGAAGGATTCATTCTAATGGGCAAAGTGTGGATAGATTGATGGATGCCAAAAGACAAGTTGGATGTGTGAGGTTTGTAGATGAGAGGATTGATGCTTGGATTTGATTAGCACAGTATGGATGGGTGTTTGGATTAGGAACAAGTCAGTGTAAGCTCAAGTAGATGGGAAAGATCAGTTTGATGGATTGGATAGGATGGAAGAAGGATAAATTATTAGATAGGATGAAAAAGGTGATGGATGATTGAGTAGGATTGGATTGGGGATGGGATTAATGATTGAATTGGAAGACGTGAAGAATATGATTGGATGAGATGATTGGATTAAAAATATAATTGGATAGGATGGGGTGGATTGGTGGATATAGGATAGATGGATTGGAATCAGTGACAAGGGAGAACCAAGGATTAGTAAGAGAATGGATGAATGAATGGATAGAGATATTGTTTGGATAGATGGATCAAGTGGATGGATATGGATGGGAAATGGAGGAATAAAGAATGGAGGGTAAGATGATGGAGACCCAAGGACTATGCTGCAAAGGAGTGCAATGCCCCACAATATAGGTAGTAGAATTAAGGATGTAAGGATGGTGGATAAAGATGTATGAGTTTGAAGGATAATATGTAATGGATATGGATGGTAGAGGATTTAAGGCTTATGTTTTCCGAAGCATGCATGCATATACATTATTTTGCCTCTATATGATCTAGACCAAAGATAAGAATGGAGGATTCATTTTGATAGGATGTGGGATATGAGATGGAGGATATGGATAGGATAGTCATGATCAAAGATAGGAAAGGAGAATGAACTTAGGTAGGATATAGATGGATGGGACGATTGCATGGATGAAGCTTGCCCCCAAGTGTAGAGTGCAAGAGGATGAGGGAATTACACATGATGCTTGTTTGTGAAGTTTTCATCATGGTACTTACCCAAGGTGCCACAAGAAGTATTTTTCACCATTGGATGAAATGATTTTTCTTTACTTTTTCTGAATTTTTTTTTTTTTTTTTTGCTTTTTGAATTTTTGAATATTTGAATTTTTGGAATAGTTTGGATGGATAAGGATGAGGATGAGTGGCTATGGAAGATAGTAGGTGCATGAAGGAGGAAGGGAGGACTCAAGCATCTATTTCCATGGATGATATCCCTTATTATTTCTTTGAATTGGAGGTATGCTCATAGATGTTGGTAACAATACTTGGGGAGATGAAATTGATAGGGGATGGAAGATGAGAATTTGTAAAGGATTGGACTAGGAATGGGATTGTGAAAAATGGATGGTGGATAATGGATGGGGTTTTAAAAAATTTGTGGAAGATCAACATCGACACACATCTTAAAGGGTGGCGGGGTAGTGGAGGAGAGTGTTTTGAATTAGATGGAGGATAAAGTGTGGATTTTGGGACATGAAGACCCAAAATAGAAGAAGGGGATGATGAAGTTGGGATGGTGGATTTTAGGACATATGGACCCAAAATGGATTTTGAAGATGGAGGAGTGTTATATGCAGGATTGGAGGACTTATGAATGGATGGAGCTTTTGGATTAGGGTATGTGCAAGATCATGGGGGGCCAAAAAGTGGCAATGGAAAAAAAACTGCGTTTTAAACCTTTCCAAACACACCAAAATCCGCTTTGACTTTTTGTTTGGGTCGGCCAAAATTTGAATTTGTTTTTGTTAATATTGGATATCCAATTTGTGATGTCACCACTGTGATGTCATACTTTTTAAAATCGGATATCCGTTTTTCTCAACATTAAAAATATAGTTTAGTAAAATGGGCACAATGTTTGTGTTTCTTATCGAAATTTTGATTTTTTACTAGTGTTGGAAAGGTAATTCATAGACCTATAAAATGGACGAGGTAGTTTGATGATATTATAGAACAAAAATTAATTCTAATCATTTGAAGTTAGTCCTTCAATTTGAAAACTTTAAATACTCACAAATTTTGCCTACAAAGTCTCATTTTTTTCCTATCACCTCCTTTATCTATCGCTTGTCTATCTATACTTATATATTATATTTTATCTATATCTTTCTTCTCTACTTATGTCACTTATTTTCTCATCCCATCTAGATAAATAAATTCCCAAGTTACATACATCTCTACATATATCTTCATCTTTCTATTCCTATCTCTCCCTCTCCCACTCCATCATTGTCACTCCTTATTTCTATATTTCTCTCTAATAATCTCTCTTCTCTCTATTTATCTCCCTCCTATACCTTATCCTACCTACACTTGTATATTACTTGTCTCTATCACCTCCTTTCTCTCCCTATCTTATCCCCTCTATCTCTATATCCCTATAGATTTGTCATCATGTATATTTATATCTCATTATCTCTGAATCTCACTTATTCAATCCATCTCTCCATCCATTTGTCTTACTCTTTCTATCACTTTCTATCTATATCTATCTCTATCTCTTTCCCTATCAATCTCTCCTTTTATATGTTCCTCTATCTTTATATATCTTCCTCTATACATGATTAATCTACTTCTTTGTCTCTTCCTCTATTGCCCTCTTGAAGTATCTTTCCCTTTCTCTACCTTTATCTCTTTATTTGCTCCATCTTTATATATCTTTGGCTCTCTCCCCACATCCTTCTCTATAGTGCCTTTATATATCTCTACATCTTCCTCTCTCTCTCTCTCCCTCTCTATCTATCCCTATCTATAATCTCTATCTCTCTTTCTCACTCTCTTGCACTATCTATATCTCTCTATCTATCGATATTTCTCTTCCTTTATCTCTCCATCTCTTCCTTTTTTTAATCTCTCTTTACCCATCTCTATCCATTTTTCTCCATCTCTTCATATATTTATCTTTGTCTTTACCTCTCTCTTTCTCTATATCGATTCATCTCCCTCTCCCTTTATCTTCATTTTCTATCTCTATCGTCCTCTCTCCTTTTTAATATCTAGATATGTCTACCTCTTTCTATCCATCCTTGTCCTTTATTTTTTCTCCCTCTCACTTCATACTCCTTAATAACTATATATCTATTTATGTCCTTGTCCTTTAGTTCTTTTCCCTCTCTTTAGTTCTTCATCTCTCTTCACCCTTATATCTCTCCTTATTTGAAACTTAGTATATATGGTCTCTTAATGGGTTATATCATGTCCTAAGTGGTCATAGAACATCATATGACCCCTTAGGACACAATATGACCCCTAACAACACCATATGGTTTCCTAAGGGGTCATATGGTGTCCTAAGGGGTCATAAAACACCATATGACCCCTTAAGACACAATAAGACCCCTAATGACACCATATGGTGTCCTAAGGGGCCCTAAGACACCAAGTGACCCATTAGGATACCATACGACCCCTAATGACACAATGTGGCATCCTAAAGGGTCATATGGTGTCCTAAGGGGTCATAGGACACCATATGACCCCTTAGGACACCATATGACCCATAGCACCATATAGTGTCCCAAAGGGTCATATGGTGTCCTAAGGGGTCATAGAATGCCATATGACCCATTATGACACAATATGACCCATGACGACACCTAAGGGGTCATATAGTGTCCTAAGGGGTCATAGGACACCATATGACCCCTTAGAACACCATACGACACCATATGGTGTCCTAAGGGGTCATATGGTATCCTAAGGGGTCATATAACACCATATGACCCCTTATAACATAATAAGACCCATAAAGACATGTTATGGTGTCCTAAGGGGTCATACGGAGTCAGGAGACACCATATGACCTCTTAGAATACAATATAATCCCTAACGATACCTAAGGGGTCATATGGTGTCCTAAGGGGTTATATGATGTCCTAGGAAACTTTAGGACACAATATGACCCCTTTGCACACCATAGATCCCCTAACGATACCATATGGTGTCCTAAGGGGTCGTAGGACACCATATGACCCGTTAGGACACAATATGACCCCTAACAACACCTAAGGGGTCATATTATGTACTAAGGGGTCATAGGACGCCATATGACCCCTAATGGCACTATATGGTGTCTTAAGGGGTCATAATGTGTCCTAAGGGGTCATAGGACACCATATGACCCCTAATGACACAAAATGACACCTAACGATACCTAAGGGGTCATATGGTATTCTAAGGGGTCAAAGGACACCATATGACCCCTTATCACACCATACAACCCCTACCGACACCATATGGTGTCTTAAGGGGTCATGGAATATCGTATGACCCCTTAGGACACCATACTACACATAATGACACTATATAGTGTCCTAAGAGGTCATGTAGGACACCATATGATCCCTTAGAGGACCGTACGACCCATAACAATATAATATGGTGTCTTAGAAGGTCATAGAACACCATATGACCCCTTAGAACACCATAGACCCATAACAATACCATGTGGTGTCTTAAGGGGTCATAAGACACAATATGACACCTTAGGACATAATATGACCCCTAACAATGTCATATAGTGTCCTAAGGGGTCATAGGACACCATATGACCCCTTAGCACACCATACAACCCCTAACAACACCATATGGTGTCCTAAGGGGTCGTAGGACGCCATATAACCAGTTAAGACACAATATGACCCTTAACAACACCTAAGGGGTCATATTATGTCCTAAGGGGTCATAGGACACCATATGACCCCTAAGGACACTGTATGATGTACTGAGTAGTCATATTATGTCCTAAGGGGTCATAGGACACCATATGACCCCTAAGGACACTGTATGGTTTACTAAGGGGTCATATTGTGTCCTAAGGGGTCATAGGACACCATATGACCCCTTAGAACACCATACGACCCCTAACGACACCATATGGTGTCCTAAGGGATCATATGGTGTCCTAAGGGGTCATATAACACCATATGACCCCTTAGGACACCATACGACACATAATGACACCATATGGTGTCCTAAGGGGTCATATGGTGCCCTAAGGGGTCATAGGACACCATATGACCCCTTAGGAGACCATAAACCCATAACGACACCATACAATGTCTTAAGGGGTCATAGAACACCATCTGACCCCTTAGAACACCATACGACCCATAACGACACCATGTGGTGTCTTAAGGGATCATAAGACACAATATGACCCCTTAGGACATAATATGACCCCTAACGATGTCATATAGTGTCCTAAGAGGTCATACAAACCATATGACCCCATAGAACACCATATGACCCCTTAGAACACCATACGACCCTTTACGACATGATATGGTGTCTTAAGGGGTCATATGGTATCCTAAGGGGTCATATAAAACCATATGACCCCTTAGAACACAAGAAAACCCATAACGACATGATATGGTGTCCTAAGGGGTCATATGGTGTCACGAGACACCATATGATATCTTAGGACACAATATGACCCCTAATGATATCTAAGGGGTCATATGATGTCTTAAGAGGTTATATGATATCATAGGAATCTCTAGAACACAATATGACCCCTTAGCACACCATACAACCCCGAATGACACCATATGGTGTCCTAAGGGGTCGTAGGACACTATATGACCCGTTATGACACAATATGACCCCTAACGACACCTAAGGGGTCATAATACAACATATGACCCCTAACAACATTGTATGGTGTCCTAAGGGGTCATATTGTCTCCTAAGGGGTCATAGGACACCATATGATGCCTAACGACACAAAATGATACGTAATGATACCTAAGGGGTTATATGGTGTTCTAAGGGGTCATAGGACACCATATGACCCCTTAGCATACCATACGACACTTAATGACACCATATGGTGTCCTAGGGGGTAATAGAACACCATATGACCCCTTAGGACACCATACAATGCATAATGATACCATATGGTGTCCTAAGGGGTCATAGGACACCATATGATCCCTTAGGAGACCATACGGCCCATAACAACATAAAAATGGTGCCCTAAGGGGTCATAGAACACCATATGACCCCTTAGAACACCATATGACCCATAATGACACCATGTGGTGTCCTAAGGGGTCATAAGACATAATATGGCCCCTTAGGACATAATATGACCCCTAATGACATTATTGTTGAAATGTGGTGACTGATCAGCAAAGTACTGTACGCTCAGCACGTATCCTTACAGGGGTCCGTGGTTGAGCTGGGCCTTGGGCAGGGGTTTAGAGGCAACAGCCCTTGAGGAAAGCCCGCCCCTGAGAAATTTTTTTTTGTCATTTTTGTTTATGAAAATCGACATTGTAATAAAACTCTAAAAAGGCCGACTTTGTTTGTTGCCCTAAAAACACATGTTATAAGCGGTTGGGATGCTTAAGGCATTGTAAGGTTGATGTACTGTTTTTGTTGGATAATAAGAAAGATTGGATGGTTGTGTATGGTGGACGTAACCCATTCTGGGTGAACCACGTTAAATCTTTGTGTTATCTGTGTCCTATTTTATTTCTTTATCTTTTGTATTTAAATCTGCATATAATTGTTAGTTCATATTTGCTTCGAATCTACTTGAAACCCTAACAATTGGTATCAGAGCACGATTTTTCTGTAAATTGGCAGGACTTTTAGATTTGAGTGGGAGGAATGGAGGATTCCAAATTCAAGGTCAAAAAGTTTAATGGCCAGAATTATCAGTTATGGAAAATGTAGATGGAGGATTACCTGTATCAAAAGGATTTGTGGCGGTCATTGGAAGGAAAGGCAAAGAAAGCAACCACAATGTCAGATGAAGAGTGAGACATTTTAGATAGAAAGGCACTAGGATCCATTCGATTGTGCCTTACACTGTCTGTAGCATTCAATATAATAGAAGCAAAAAGACTGTAGATTTGATGGCGACATTGGCTAAGTTGTATGAGAAACCCTCGGCTTCGAATAAGGTATTTCTTATGAAGCTTCTGTTTAATTTGAAAATGAGTGAGGGAGGATCTATAGTGGAGCACTTAAATGAATTTAATACAATTACTAGTCAATTGTCTTCGGTAAAAATTACTTTTGCAGAAGAGGTTAGGACTCTCTTGATTTTATGTTCTTTGCCAGAAAGCTGGAATAGCTTGGTTATGGCTGTAAGTAACTCTGTCTCTGGTAAAAATACTTTGGTAGTTGATGATATTGTTGGTGTTATCCTAAGCAAGGAAATGCGAAGGAAAAACACAGGTGAGACTCCAACATCATCAGGTAGTGTTTTGAATGTGGAGAACAGAGGAAGATTAAAGGAAAGAGGAAAAGGCCCTGGGAATGAGAAGTCACGAGGGAAGTCAAAGAAAGGACGCTTTCAATCTAGAGGAAAGAAAGATTGTTGGTATTGCGGAAAGCCTGGTCATCTAAAGAAAAATTGTTGGTCTCAGAAAAACGAAGAAGAAGACAAAAATGAAAATGACAGTAAGGAAGCTAATATTACAAGTAATACTTTACAAAGATGCTTTAATCTTATGTTTAGATAATGTTAATGATTCTTGGGTAATAGATTCTGGGGCTTCATTTCATTCTACATCCCATAGAAAATATTTTCTAGATTATGTTCAAGGTGATTTTGGACAAGTATATTTGGGTGATGATGAGCCCTATCAAATTGTTGGAAAAGGAAAGATAAAGATCAAGTTGCAGAATGGAAATGACTGGTTTTTGTAGGAGGTAAGACATGTTCCTAATTTAAGAAGAAATTTAATTTCTTTAGGGCAACTAGGTAGTGAAGGTTGCATAGTTACAGAAGGTCACTAAAGGATCATTAGTAGTAGCTAAAGGTGCAAAGGTAGGCACATTATATCTGTGTACTGGTAACACTTGCTCTACCCTAGTTGCTACAAATAAAGTTACTGCAGGGACAACAACAATAGATGTTGCAAGAATAGATTCGATAATGTGGCACCATAGGCTTGGGCACATGAGTGAGAAAGGGATGAAAATCCTTCACTCCAAAAATCTATTGCCAGGACTAAAAAAGGTTGATTTAGAGTTCTGTGAAAACTGTGTTTATGGTAAACAGAAAAGAGTCAAATTTCTCAAGGTTGGGAAAGAGAAGAAGAGTGAGAAGTTAGAGCTTGTGCATTCAGATGTATGGGGACCAGCTCAGGTATCATCTCTTGGTGGCTCTTGTTATTATGTTTTTTTATTGATGACTCAACCAAAAAAACATGGGTATATTTCCTAAAACAAAAATTAGATGTTTTTGAAACTTTTAAGAAATGGAAAGCTTTGGTTGAGAATGAGACAGGAAAAAAGTTGAAGTGTCTCAGATTGGATAATGGAGGTGAGTATTGCAGCAAAGCATTTGAAGATTACTGCTCCTTAAATGGGATCCGAAAGCAAAAGACAGTTCCAAGAACTCCACAGGAAAATGGTGTGTCAGAGAGAATGAATAGGACTATCATGGAACGGGTGAGGAGCATGAGATTGCATGCTAGATTGCCCTTACATTTTTGGGCAGATGCTGTACATACTGCTGTCTATTTTATAAATAGAGGACCTTCAACCCCTTTGGATGGTGGTATTCCAGAGTAGGCATGGACTGGTAAAAAAGTAAATTATTCTTTTCTGAAAACCTTTGGTTGTGAAGCTTTTGTCCATGTTGATAAAGAAAACATAACCAAGCTTGATGCTAAATCTCAGAAATGTACCTTCATTGGATATGGGATAGATGAATATGGCTATTGGTTATGGGATTTTGAAAATAAGAAAATAATTAGTAGAGATGTTATATTCAATGAGAAGGTTATGTATAAAGAATAGATGCAGGAAAAGAAGCATGAACATGACAAACAAGAATATGTGGTGTTGGATGAGATTCTTGAAAATGAAATGCCATAGGTACTTGATGTTCAGCAAGAATAGATTGTCCCACAAACTCCTGCAAGTGTTAGACATTCTACGAGGTCAAGTAGACCCCCTGGAAGATTTTCTCCTTCTTTGTATTCTATATTATTAACTGATTCTGGTGAACCAGAAGAATATGAAGAAGCAATGTAGGTGGATGCCAAACAACAGTGGGAGCTAGGCATGAAAGAGGAGATGGACTCCTTGATGAAAAATAAGACTTGGGACTTAGTCTCTTTACCTGCAGAAAAAAGAGCTTTGCCTAACAAATGGGTTTATAGGCTAAAGGAGGAGGAAGGAGGTCAGAAAAGATATAAGACTAGACTTGTGGTAAAAGTTTTTGCACAGAAAAAGGGTATCAATTATGATGAAATATTTTCTCTAGTTGTAAAAATGACTTCAATTAAAACTGTACTTAGTCTTGTGGCTGCAGATGATTTACATCTTGAACAATTAGATGTCAAAACAACTTTTCTCCATGGAGATTTGGAGGAGAAAATTTACATGTTGCAACCACAGGGATATGAGGTCAAAGGTAAGGTAAACTTGGTGTGCAGGTTGAAGAAAAGTTTGTATGGCCTAAAGCAAACACCCCGACAATGGTATTTAAAATTTGATAGTTTCATGGCTGAACACGGTTATTATAGATGTCATTCTGATCATTGTGTATATTTTAAGAGATTGGATAATGGCAGTTATATTATCTTGTTGCTTTATGTTGATGACATGCTTGTTGCTGGGTCTAACATGCAACATATAAATGATCTTAAAGAGAAATTAGCTAGGTCATTTACTATGAAGGATTTGGGTGTAGCTAAGCAAATTCTCGATATGAGGATTACACAGGACAGGAAAAATAGAACCTTGAATTTGTCCCAAAGTGAGTATATAAAGAAGGTGTTGAAAAGATTTAACATGCAGGATGCAAAAGCAGTTAGTACACTTTTGGCTAGTCATTTCAAATTGACTAAGGAGATGTGCCAAAAGGCATAGGAAGAGGTTAATAAAATGTCTAACATCCCGTATTCATTAGATGTTGGCAGTCTGATGTATGCAATGGTTTGCACAAGGCCAGATATTGCACATGCAGTGGGAGTTGTGAGCAGGTTTATGAGTAATCCGGGTATGGAACATTGGAATGCTGTGAAATGGATTCTTTGGTATTTGAAAGGAACTACTACGAAGGCATTATGTTTCAAAGGATCTAATGCTGCTCTAAGTGGATTTGTTGACTCTGATCTGGCGGGTGATATTGATTCATGGAGGAGTACTATAGGGTATGTTTTTACTATAGGGGGAACTGCAGTCAGTTGGATTTCTAGGTTGCAAAAGGTTGTTGCACTTTCAACCATTGAAGCTGAGTATGTTGCTACTACAGAAGCCAGCAAGGAGATGATTTGGTTACAATGTTTTCTAGAGGAATTGGGTCGGACACAGGAGGATCACCCATTGTATATTGATAGCCAGAGTGCCATTCATTTTGCGAAGAACTCTGCTTTTCATTCAAGGACAAAGCACATTCAGCTCAAGTACCACTTCATCTGGACTGTTTTGGAGGAGGGTTAGTTACGACTTGAGAAGATTCACACAAGTGAGAATCCTACCGATATGTTCACGAAGGCAGTTCCACAGGAGAAGCTGATTTCTTCATTAGTTTCTGTTGGTCTTCCTGATTGATAATTGTGAAATTTATATCAGTCGAGTCCTAGTGTTTTATCTAGCGGATGTTGCATGTATAGTGGTGTCGTGTAGTATCAGTCTCCAAGTGGGAGATTGTTCGGTGTGGAGCCTGATCAGTCTCCAAGTGGGAGATTGTTGAAATGTGGCGACTGATCAACAAAGTACTGTACACTCAGCACGTATCCTTGCCGGGGTTCGGGGCTGGGCCGATAGCCCCCGAGGAAAGCAGGGGTTCGAGGGTGGGAGCCCCCGAGAATTTTTTTTTTTTTTTTTTTCCGTTTTTGTTGATGAAAACCGATATTGTAATAAAATCCTAAAAAGGCTGACTTTGTTTGTTGCCCTAAAAACGCATGTTATAAGCGGCTGAGATGCTTAAGGCATTGTAAGGTTGATATATTGTTTTTGCTGGATAATAAGAAAGATTGGACGGCTGTGTATGGTGGACATAACCCATTCTGGGTGAACCACGTTAAATCTTTGTGTTATCTGTGTCCTATTTTATTTCTTTATCTTTTGTATTTAAATCTGCATATAATTGTTAGTTCATATTTGCTTCAGATTTGCTTGAAAACCTAACAATTATATAGTGTCGTAAGGGGTCATAGGACACCATATGACCCCTTAGGACACAATATGACCCCATAGGACACAAAATAAACCCTAACAAAACCTAAGGGGCAATATAGTTTCCTAAGGGGTCATAGGACACCATATTACTCTTTAGCACTCTATACGACCCCTAATGACACCATATGGTATCCTAAGGGATCATAGAACACCATATGACCCCTTAGGACACCATACAATGCATAACAACACCAAATGGTGTCCTAAGAGGTCATATGGTGTTCTAAGGGGTCATAGGACACCATTTGACCCCTTAGGATATAATACGACCCCTTAAGACACAAAATAAACCTTAACAACACCTAAGGGGTCATATAGTTTCCTAAGGGGCCATAGGACACCATATGACTTCTTAGCACACCATACGACCCATAATGACACCATATGGTGTCCTAATGGGTCATATGGTGTTCTGAGGGGTCATATAACACCATATGACCCCTTAGGACACCATACGACACATAACAACACCAAATGGTGTCCTAAGGGGTGATAGGACACCATATGACCCCTTGGGAGACCACATGACCCATAACAACACCATATGGTGTCCTAAGGGGCCATAGAACACCATATGACCTCTTAGGACACCATATAACCCATAACGATACCATATGGTGTCACAAGGGATCATAAGACTACATATGACTCCTTAGAACACAATATGACCCCTAATGACATCATATAGTGTCCTAAGGGGTCATAAGACACCATATAACCCCTTATGACACAATATGATCTCTAACATCGTCATATAGTGTCCTAACGGGTCATATGGTGTCCTGAGGGGTTATAGAACACCATATGACCCCTTAGAACACCATAAAACCCATAAAAATACCATATGATGTCCTAAGGGGTCATATGGTATCCTAAAGGGTCACGAAACACCATATGACCTCTTAGGACATAGTATGACCCCTAACAAAACCTAATGGATCATATGGTCTCTAAGGGGTCATGATTTCTTGTGACCCCTTAGGACACAATATGACCCCTTACCACACCATACAACCCCCAACGACACCATCTGGTGTCTTAAGGGGTCATAGAACACCATATGACCCTTTCGGACACAATATGACCCCTAACAATACCTAAGGGGTCATATGGTGTCCTAAGGGGTCGTAGGATACCATATAATCTCTTAACACACCATACAACCCCTAACGACACCATATGGTGTCCTAAAGGCTCATAGAACACCATATGATCCCTTAGGACACCATAAGACTTACAACAACATCATATGGTGTCCTAAAGTTTCATGAGACACCATATGACCCTTTAGGACACAATATGACCCCTAACGACACTTGAGGAGTCATATGGTGTCCTAATGAGTCATATGATGTCTTATGGCTCTTTAAGATACAATATGACCCCTTATCACACCATATAATCCCTAACGATGCCATATGGTATCCTAAGGTGTTATAAGATACCATATGACCCGTTAGGACACAATATGACCTCTAACAACACCTAAGGGGTCATAGGATACCATATAAACCCTTAGGACACAATATAACCTCTAACGATACCTAATGAGTCATATTGTGTCCTAAGTGGTCATATGACGTCCTATGACCCCTTAAGACACAATATGACCCCTTAGTACACCATACAACCTCTAACGATACCATATGGTGTCCTAAGAGTTCATAGGACACCATATGACTTGTTAGGACATAATATGACCCCAAACGACACCTAAAGGATCATATGTTGTCCTAAGGGGTCATATGGTGTCCTAAGGGGTCATATGACACCATATGACCCCTCATATTATGTCCTAATGGGTCATATGGTGTCCTAAGGGGTCATATGACACCATATGACCCCTTAGGACACCATACAATCCATGATGACACCATATGGTGTTCTAAGGGGTCATATGACACCATACAATCCATGACGACACCATATGGTGTCCTAAGGGGTCATATGACACCATACATGACCCCTTAGGACACAATATGACGCTTACCGACACCTTAGGGGTCATATGGTGTCCTCAGTGGTCATATGATATCTTATGACCCCTTAGCACACCATACAAACCCTAACGACACCATATGGTGTCTTAAGGGGTCATAGGATACCATATGACCCCTTAGGACACCATACGACCCATAACAACACCATATAGTGTTTTAAGGAGTCATTTGGTGTCCTAAGGGGTCATAAGACACCATATGACACTTTAAGACACAATATGAACCCTTAGTACACCATATGACCCCTAACAACATCATATGGTGTCCTAAGGGTTGATAGGACACCATATGACTCATTAGGACACAATATGACCCCTAACGACACATAAGGGGTCATATGGTAAAGTTAGAGGTAAGGATAGGTCTAACAGAGAGATGACATTTGGGGAAGACAGAATTAGAGAGAGTTGGGGGTAATTAGGTGTTGGGAGGAGAGGGGGGAATGGAAAGTATCAACAAAGGGAGAGAGGGAGAGATGAGGAGAGAGGTTCAAAGAGAGAGGTCTAGAGAGAAGGTAATTAGGGGAAGGGGAGGGGGGAGAGAGAGGGAGGGAGTATCAACAAAGAAAGAGGGAGAAGAGATGGGGAGAGAGCCCCCTGATTACTCTCTTTCTAGTCCATCTCTTTGATAATACTTCCCTCTTCCCCTCCAATCTTGCTAATTATCCTCTCTCTATCACTCTCTTCACCTCTCTCCACAACTCTCTATGTCTCCTTTTGTTGATACTTACTCTTCTCCCTCTCTTCTTATCCGATAATTACACCCAACTCTCTCTCACATTATTTCTTTCCCTCAATTACCCTTGATCACCTCTCTCCTCCTATGGGTTTATAGATACTTCCCTCTCCCCCTCTCCCCATTCCCTAATTACTCTCTATTTCTCTCTTCACCTTTGTCCCCATCTCTCTTCTCTCTTTGTTGATACTTTCACCTCTCCCCCTCTCCTCCTACCCCCTAATAATCTCTCACTCTCCCTCTCATTCTCTCTTCACCCCAATCACCCCTCCCTCTCTCTCTTCACCTCCCACATAATTACCTATAGCGCTCTCTCTCTCACACTCTCTCTTCCCCCCAATTAATCTATCCTTCTCACCTCTCTCCCTCTCTCCTTTTTTTGATACTTCCCCATGCCTCTCCTTGTCTCCTCTGAATTTTGTTGCTAGATATGAGAAGGAAATGTAGAGAGACTATTCTAGATCTTAGGGAAGAGAGAGTGACATAGAGGAGGAAATTATGAAGAGGTAGAAATATAAGCACCTTGTAGAGCTTGAGAGATTGAATGAGGTATTCAATGACAGTTAGAGATATAGGTCTAGGGAGAGATGTATAAATATGAACAAAAGAGAGGGAGGAAGAAACAAATAGGTGGAGTGATAGGTTTAGGAGAGAGGGGTGGAGAAAGGAACAAACATAGATAACATGGTTTATCAAAATTTATCGAACTCAATAAAATTCATAAATTTATTATTATTAATTAATTACTTATTTAGTTTATTTTGAGATGATTGTTACAAAAATTCACGCAATAGGGAAATCATATGAAAAAGTCAAGAGTTTTTTATGTTTTAAAAATGAAGGAAGAATTTAAATGAATTATAATTATTTTTTAAAACAAATAATTGAAAATATACCTATTTCATATCATAGATCTCTTAATTACCTTTCCAACACCTATAAAAAATCAAAATTTCGATATAAAATGCCAAAGTTATGCCCAATTTACTAAAATATATTTTTTTATTTTTTCAAAAATAGATATCTGATTTTAAAACATAAATTTTTCCCTCCATCTTTTGGTTCAGGTTTTCTTTGGGATTTGGCTTGAAAGTGACAAGCCTGGAAAGTCAACTAAAAAATGTGTTTTTCAGGATTCCTTGATTTTCCAGACTTTACACTAGTGGCTGACGACTTTTGTTATAGCCAAAATTGATAAAACGAAAAGGTTTTTTTAAGGACATTCTTAGCTTTCCAACAATATAAGGCTTGTCTTATTTCGATTTTAATAAATAATTATTATTTATTTTCTAATTGAATTCTGACAAAAGTTCTGATTGATAGACTGATTGAAAAATACTCATAACTTTCAAACCGCATAACATTTTTTGAATCTGAAACATGCGTCACATCCTATGCTTCATCTACTATAGGGAAAAATTAAAATAAATAAATAAATCATAAGGTTTTGACCAAGTTAAGGTGGTCAGACGTAGGAGTTTCTGAATTTCTGAAAAGTTGGAGTAAAAAATTCATAAATAGTTATTTACTTTATAAAAAATTATAAAAAAATATGTGTTGCATCCGGACATGAGTCTAATATTTATATTATAAATCTTATAAAAAATAATTATGATTTGATTGTGATTAGGGTGGTCAAACATACACCTACTTCTTATCTTTTTCCTGAAATATTTGTACCACTGCATTGAAATTTGAAATTTTCATCAAATAGGATTTTTTTTTTTCAAAAAACAACTAGTAGCTTAGAAACTAAATTCAATTTTCTATAGATTCTCTTCTTACATATTTTAAAAATAATGTTCATAACTTATTCAAATTTTCATGTCAAGTTGCATAACTCTGATTTTTTGAAATTTCATTGCCACTTAAGGGCTTGTTTTGGTACACCATGATGCACATACCCATTAGCAAGTTTGGATACCAATTTTGATTGTTCTGCTTCTAGAAGTATCTTAGGAATCCACATAGTTTTTAATTTTTTTCTTTTGGGGCTTTTGTGGCCTTTTGGATTGTCCTTTCTTTTAGATCATATTTTGTTTTTGAGCATGTCATTTTGAGGGGACATGTTGATCCTTTGATTTTTGTGGATTTTGAGCTTTATGCTTTTTAAATTGGGCATCCAAATTGCTTCCAATGGCAATGGGACGGGTGCATGAGGATGAACGACTTAAGGATTTTATGGATGGTGGGATGATGGAAGGAGTGGTTGGAGGCATTCAATGATGTATTCCTTTGTTGATCTTGCTTAGGCATTATTTGAGGTGATGGAGTGGTGGATGGAGGGACGTAAGGACCCAAAATGGATGGAAGGAATGGATGATTTAGCTTTAGAATATAGGGTCCCAAAGTGGATGTGGAAGATGAGGGATGCTGGGATTTTGATTTAGATGAAGGGCATTTGGATTTAGGAGGAATAGAGGATATACCAAAATCTTGAGCGTTATCTTGAGGACCCTTATTATTTTGGAAACCAGATGCGAGTCCATTTTGAGGGGGATGCGATGTGGAAGGCATTGTAGGCGCTTGAAGACAATTGGCTTGGATGGGAGTGATGGGATCTAGGGGAGGATTAGGTTCATGTGGGGGATCGGGATTATGCAAAGGATTGGGATTATGTGGAGGATTAGGAGTGTGAGATGGATTGGGATCATGACATGGAGATGAAGGGATACTTTGATCTTGACTTTGAGGAGATTTGGCAACTTTGCTTCGAGGTAGGGATTTTGTCTCCTTTGCTAGCATGTCTTGGATAAGATTATGGATGATGGATTTGGAGGATGTGGATAATACAGATTTTGGAGTATTAGGATTAGATGGAGGATGGGGATTGGATGGAGGATGAGGATTGGATGGAGGATTAGGATAATGGATTGGGGAATTAGGATTAATGCTTGGAGGACTATGGAGTAAAGGATTTGGATGGGGAGTAGAGGTAATGAATGTGTTTTAAAAGGATGGGGATTGGGATGTCAATGGGAGGAGAGATGAAGGTATATATGTGGATGAGGGATAATATGGAGATACAGATGGGAAATAAGATGTATTTCCCTTGTCAAAGGTAGAGGAAGGATAAGAGATATGATACGGATTGGGATTAGATACAATGTGTTGAGGTGAGATGGATGAAGGTATGATAGGTGGATGAAAGATTATGGGATTGACTTAGTAGGCAGGTTGAGGTGGTTTGTGAACTTCCATGAGAATCTTCTCATACCAAGCTTTGAAATTCTGGGCAGCCATGTTTATAATGAAGGATTAGATGGGAATTGGATGAATATAAGGATTAGGAATTGGCTTCGAATGATGATGGGTCAAATTTGATTAGATTTTAATTGGATTTGATTTGGATTGGACTTGATTTGATTGGGCTGGTCCTTGGATTAGGACTTGATTGGATTGGATTAGATTGGATTGGATTGGATTGGATTAGATTGATGAGGGATTGGATAATCAGATTAGAAAGATGGATTGATTTGATTGATTGGAATTTTGGAGATTTGATTGGATTAGAGGGAGAATGATTATGGAAGAACGAATAGATACTAGGAAGAATAAAGGGGGAGGCTACCCAAAGTTAGATGAATGATTTGGACAAAAATATTGGCTGAGGAAGGATGATTGTTTGAATGGATGAAAATGGATTGGGGATTTGAGAATTGCTTGGATAGATTGAAATGGATTGTTTTGATGATTGAAAGAGGAAGGGTTGATTGTTTGGAGGAATCATGGACCTGGCAAGAGATATCAAACAATGAATACACGCTGGCCACTAACGCACATAGAGAATCCAAACACAATATGCTATCCTAGGAAGTTGGATGAGAAGGAAAATCTTTGTTTGTTGACTCAAGTACACACCCAATAGCTAATCAAAATACATCATTGGGTCTCACACAATGGTTTCCCAAAGTTGTATTAGCCAAATCCAAATGCTAATAGGGGCACAATATGGAAAATTTCTTGGGGGAGTTACTATCTCCCTTGCACATATATTATCCACCTTTTGGAGTGTTAAGAACCAGGAAGGACAACTGAGAGGGGGGGGGGGGGGGGTAAATCAGTTGTGAACCAGTTATATATAAATTATAAACCAAAACAGATTATTCCAACTTAAACCTTAATGTTGGTAAAGGGTATATGCACCAAGTTGTGGTACCTAAAGGGTGTCTTAAGATGCCACTTTTTTTCTGAAATCAGAAAATTCTGAACTTCAACGACAAATTGAACCTAATTACACTCCAAATTTGAAGATGCAACAAGAACAAGAGTCAGAGTGCTCTGAGTCTATATTCTAAACTATTATTTTGTTTTGAAAATGGTGGAGATTAAGGGCTTCAAAAAGGGGGGCCACAAAAAGTGGTCCTATTTTTATGCAAAAAACATAACATAGCGTCTGTTGTGGCCCCCCTAAAATGTTAACCTTTTTTTGAATTTTTAAAATCGCTTTGGTGAGAAATTAGCTAACACCTTTTAGTTTATGCCAAATTTTTCAACTAATTTTTTAATGAGTATATGATTTTTTACTAATTTTTAAAGAGGACACCTCCTAAAAAACATAAATTTGAGCATGCTCCCCTCTAAAATCATTAAAAACTAATCAAAAATCAAAACCTTTTTTTTAAATTGTGTAGAATGGAGTCTAGTTTCTAAAAATGTAAGTGTAGACACCTAAAATTGTCCAGTCTAATTAAATAAATATTTTTATTTATTTAATTATTTTAGCCTAATTCATCTATTAATTAAATAAATCTTTATTTATTTAATTAATTCATTTATCCTCTTCTAGCCTTATTTCTCATTTAAATAAATACATTTATTTATTTAAATCATCCTTTTTCCTAAATTAAATAAATATCTTATTTATTTAATTGATCCCACTTCTTCTATTAATTAAATGAATCTTTATTTATTTAATTAATTCATTAACCTTTTCTACCTATGACACATGTCATTCATCTCTTAATTCATACACTACCTACCCTTTCATTATTTTCTTATTTTCTTTACCTACCCTCTAATCATAGCCGACCTCTTTTACACCTCTCAATCTTATCCCTCCATTTCATATAGTGGCTTCTATATAAGGAGATACTTCCTTCATTATCAAACCCTCACTATGCATTCAGCCCCGACTACGCTTTCGAACTTGCATATGCAATCAAGCCTACTTGCAACCACATTTCCGTTCTTTGTTGAGCTCTTGTGCACATAAAATCTGAGAGCAAATATATCAAGCAAGATCAATGGAGATAGGAAGAATGGAGATTCAAACCCTATTGGACATGTGATGGTATAATCTTTGTGATTTCATTTGATTTGCATTGTCTTAGGTAATCTTCATATGTTATGGTGGATCTTTGTTGTTGTTAGGCTAGGGTTTTGTGGTTGAATCCCCCCTAAAATTATTAAAAACTAATCAAAAAACCTTTTTTTAAAAAATTGTGTAGAATGGAGTCTAGTTTCTAAAAATGTAAGTTTTTTCAAAATATGATGAACGTGTAAAAATCTATACCCAAAAAAGTCCATGTTGTTTTTTGACAAAAAATAGACACACTAACAAAAGAAATTATAGATGAAAGACTTAACGAAATCAAAATTTGAAATAAATTACATTGTTGGATAGCCATGATTGAGCTCAAGTTTACCACGGTATTTTTTTTAACTTCATTGAAATACGTGCAAACCTGATGGAGAACATGACTAAAAATATGTCAAAATTTTTAATGTTCTAATAAAAACACGTCTCTAGCCTGAAATGGTCGTCCAAACCTTTGGGTGGATGCCCAAGGCAAATCAAACCCCTAGGTTTGGTTTTTCCCAAAGTGGTTCGTTTGGCACGCACCAAATATGGTGCTTGCCCTATTTGGCGTGCACCAAATGTGATGAATGGGTTTTGCCATTTGGCGCACGCCAAATGTGGTCCATATTCTACATTTAGCGCGTGCCAAACAGGGAGAGCACCAAATGTGTACATAGAAACCCCCATCTCACGTCTCCCTTCCCTCATAGTTCTATCTCTCTCTCCCCTTACCTCTTCTCGGTCTCTTCATTCTTATAGATACATACTCTTCTTTGTCCCTCCCCTCTCTAGCTCTCACAATTCCCTTATTACCCTATCCCTCAAGCTATCTCCCTCTCCATCCTTACACCCATCTAATTCCCTCTCTCACCTCTTTCCACCGATTTCTTCCTCATTCCCTCCTCTCTCTAGCTCTAAGGGGTCATAGGACACCATATGACCCCTTAGGATAAAATATGACCCTTAACGACACCTAAGGGGTCATATGGTATCCTAAGGGGTCACAGGACACCATATGACCTCTTAGGTTACCATAAGACCCATAAAGACACCATATGTTGTCCTAAGTGGTCATAGGACACCATATGACCCCTTAGGACACCATACAACCCATAACGACACCATATGGTGTCTTAATGGGTCATAGGACACCATATGACCCCTCAAGTGTCATTAGGGGTCATAGTGTGTCCTAAGGGGTCATATGGTGTCATATGACCCCTTAGGACACCATATGACCCCTTAGTACACCATATGGTGTCCTTTGACCCCTTATCACACCATATGACCCCCTAGTACACCATATGGTGTCAGTATGGTCCTATGGTGTTTGATGATCCCTTAGGACACCATATGACCCCTTAGGACACCATACGACCCATAACGACAACATAAGGTGTCCTAAGGGGTCATATGGTGTCTTAAGGGGTCATAACATGCCATATGACCTGTTAAGACACAATATGATCCCTAGCGACACCTAAGGGGTCATATGGTGTCCTATGACCCCATAGGACATCATATGACCCCTTAAGACACCATACGACCCATAATGACACCATATTGTGTCCTAAGGGGTCATATGGTGTCCTAAGGGGTCATAGGACACCATATGATCCCTTAGGACACCATACAACCCATAACGACACCATATTATGTCCTAAGGAGTTATATGGTGTTCTAAGGGGTCATATGGTGTCCTAATGGGTCATATAGTGTCCTATGACCTCTTAGGACACCATATAACCCCTTCCATGTTGTTAGGGTTCACATTGTGTCCTAAGGGGTCATATGGTGTCCTATGACCCATTAGGACACCATATTGACCCTTTAGGACACCATATGGTGTCATTATGGGTCGTATGGTGTCCTAAGTAGTCTTCAGGTGTCTTATGATCCCATAGGAAACCATATGACCCCTTAGGACACATATGACCCATAATGACAACATAAGGTGTCCTAAGGGGTCATATTATGTCTTAAGGGGTCATAACACACACCATATGACTCGTAAGACACAATATGATCCCTAACGACACTTAAGGGGTCATATGGTGTCCTAAGGGTTCATAGGACACCATATGACCCCTTAGGACACCATACGACCTATAACGACACCATATTGTGTTCTAAGGGGTCATATGGTGTCCTAAGGGGTCATAGGACACAATATGACCCCTCACGACACTATGACCCTTAACAACCCCATATTGTATCCTAAGGGGTTATATTGTGTCCTAAGGGGGTCATAGGACACCAAATGACCCCTTAGGACACCATGTGACCCCTTAGAACACCATATACTATCGTTATGGGTCATATGGTGTCCTAATAGGTCATATAGTGTCCTATGACCCCTTAGGACACCATATAACCCCTTACATGTTTTTAGGGTTCACATTGTATCCTAAGGGATCATATGGTGTCTTGTGACCATAGGACACCTAATGACTGCTTAGGACACCATACAACCCATAATGACATCATATGGTGTCCTAAGGGGCCATATTGTGTCTTAAGAGGTCATAACACACCATATGACCTGTTAAGACACAATATGATCCCTAACGAAACCTAAGGGGTCATATGGTGTCCTAAGGGGTCATAGGACACCATGTGACCCCTTAGGACACCATACAACCCATAACAACACCATATGGTGTCATAAGGGGTCATATGGTGTCCTATGGGGTCATAAGACACCAGATGACCCCTTAGGACACTATGTGACCCCATAGAACACCATATAGTGTCGTTATGGGTCATATGGTGTCCTAACGGGGTCATAGGACACCAGATGACCCCTTAGGACACCATGGGACCCCTTAGAACACCATATAGTGTCGTTATGAGTCATATGGTGTCCTAAAGGGTCATATGGTGTCCTAACGGGTCATATAGTGTCCTATGACCCCTTAGGACACCATATAACCCCTTACATGTCGTTAGGGTTCACATTGTGTCCTAAGGGGTCATATGGTGTCCTATGACCCCTTATGACACCATATGGTGTCATTATGTACCATATGGTGTCCTAAGCAGTCATTAGGTGTCTTACAATCCCTTAGGACACCATATGACCCCTTAGGGCACCATATAACCCATAATGACAACATAAGGTGTCCTAAGGGGTCATGTTGTGTCTTAAGGGGTCATAACACACCATATGACCCGTTAAGACACAATATGATTCCTAATGACACCTAAGGGGTCATATGGTGTCCTAATTAGGACACCATACGACCCATAACGAAACCATTTTGTGTCTTAAGGGGTCATATTGTGTCTTAAGCATTCATAACACACCATATGACCCGTTAAGACACAATATGATCCCTAACGACACCTAAGGGGTCATAGGACACCATATGACCCCTTAGGACACCAAATGACCCATAACGACACCATATTGTGTCCTAAGGGGTCATGTGGTGTCTTAAGGGGTCATAGGAAAACACCATATGGTGTCCTAAGGGGTCACATGGTGTCCTAAGGGGTCACAGGACACCAGATGACCCCTTAGGACACCATGTGACCCCTTAGAACACCATATACTATTGTTATGGGTCATATGGTGTCCTAAGGGATCATATGGTGTCCTAATAGGTCATATAGTGTCCTGTGACCCCTTAGTGCACCATATAACCCCTTACATATCGTTAGGGTTCACATTGTGACCTAAGGGGTCATATGGTGTCCTATGACCCCTTAGGACACCATATGGTGTCATTATGGGTCGTATGGTGTCCTAAGCGGTCATTAGGTGTCTTATGATCCCTTAGGACATCATATGATCCCTTAGGACACCATATGGCCCATAATGACAACATAAGGTGTCCTAAGGGGTCATATTGTGTCTTAAGGGGTCATAACACACAATATGACCTCTTAAGACACAATATGATCCCTAATGACACCTAAGGGGTCATATGGTGTCCTATGACCCCATAGGACACCATATGACCCCTTAGGACACCATACGACCCATAACGACACCATATTGTGTCCTAAGGGGTTATATGGTGTCCTATTAGGACACAATATGGTGTTGTTATGGGTTGTATGGTGTCCTAAAGGGTCATATGGTGTCCTATGGGGTTATAGGACACCATATGACCCCTTAGGTGTTGTTAGGGATCATATTGTGTCTTAACGGGTCATATGGTGTGTTATGACCCCTTGAGACACAATATGATCCCTTATGACACCTTATGTTGTCATTATGGGCCATATGGTGTCCTAAGGGGTCATAGGACACCATATGACCCCTCAGAACACAATGTGAACCCTAATGACATGTAAGGGGTTATATGGTGCACTAAGGGGTCATAGGACACTATATGACCCATTAGGACACCATATGATCCCTTAGGACACCATATGACCCATAACGATAGTATATGGTGTTCTAAGGGGTCACATGGTGTCCTAAGGGGTCATCTGGTGTCCTATGACCCCTTAGGACACCATATGGTGTTGTTATGGGTTGTATGGTGTCCTAAGGGATCATATGGTGTTCTATGACCCCTTAGGACACCATATGACCTAGGACACCATATGACCCCTTAGGACACCATACGACCCATAACGACACCATATTGTGTCCTAAGGGGTCTATGGTTATTGTATAGGGTTGAGGATTTAGCATATTGGGTCATATGATCTAGGGTATTTGTTATAGGTTTTAAATGGTTTAATTTTTATGGTTGTTGCTATCAAACTATAGGGTATAGAGTATAGATTATAGGGTATAGAGTAGAAATTTATCAAAGGCTAAAAAATTTCAATGGAAGTCATTTGGCTAGTGCCATATTTGGCGCTAGCCAAATGAGCTGCACTAAAACGGTTATATGGGACCCTTGACCCATGATCCAAGCCCACATTCTCTCATTTTGTTTTCTTTCTGCACATGATCAGACAAAAATATGCTTTTTGCATGGTGTCGACATTTTATGCAATGTTATTTTATACTTTCCATCAGCCCTCCACCACCTTTTTTTTCATTTGACAACATCAAAGAGGAAGAACATAGTTTTTTTTTATCAAATTTGAATAATTGAGGTAATATTTTCTTGTTTTTCAGAATTCAAATACTTATTAAGTGTCATTTTATTTAAATGTTAGAATAAAAGTGTGAGTCAAAATTGATTATAATCCTATTAGATTTACATTAGATTTAACAATGCATTTGAAGGAAGTTGCATAAGAAAATTATTTGTTTAGTGGTTTAAAACAAAATTTGCAATTTCATACATCCTTTTTAAGATCTTATGAAATAATTTAAAAAAGGAATACATGAAATAATTTCAATTTCATATATCCATTTTAACATATGCATAATTAGGACAGTCATAGATGCATTAGGACTATCCTAACATAATTAGGACAGTCATAGATCCATTAGGACTGCCCCTTAAGCCTATTAAAATCTCTTTATGAATTAACTTTATTCTATTTTATGTGCATATACATGTATAAATCATCATCATGCTGAGGAAATGACCAAAAAATGTAACACCGGAAGAGCATGAAGCTAAGAATACAAAAAAAAGAGAAGGAATGAAGCAACTTTGTGAAGAAAGAAAATTGAATACAATAGAAGAAGAGGTGCCAATTGAAGAGGAACATGAAATATCCATCCGATCTAAGAGAGAGAGAGAATTGGCCACACAAAGGTGACAAATGCAAAACCTTTGTGCAATGAGACAATTGAATCCCGAGGTTGAGAGCATATCTACCACAATTCAAGTTGAGGGCACCCCATCTCTTACATCTCAATTTGAAGGCACACCATCTCTTATTGGCACACCGTTGGCATCTACAACATCTCATATTGAATGCACTCCCTCTATGACATTTGACGTTGCAAGTACTTCAAGATTGACATCAAGTATTGGAGCTACACCATCTTGTACACCTCAATTTCAAGGTATGTCATCATTTTCATCTCCGGTTGAAGGTATGCCACCTATCCCTAATGTTGTTGACATTCCTAATCTTGAGGTAACTTAAATTTTGAGAGCACCTCCTAGAGTTTTGCATAGAAAGCCTAAGTATTTGATTTATATTGATGCTAATGTTTTGAAACCAATGGTTGACAAGATTCCAAATCGTACTTGTCAAAGACATGCTAACCGGATATGGAAAATATTTTTTGAGCCTTTAAATGAGACAGGAAGATGTCAACTATTTGTTGAAATGATGAGAAATCTAAAATTTAGGCCCATAATGAAGATTCTTGGGCTAATAACATCGATTGAATCAAGCAATAAATCTATTGCGAAGAATATGATGAATTCATATGATACTATTGGTTCTAACTCATGCACAAAAGATAGTAATGCCACACAATGTGTCATTACATCAACAATTGTAAGCACTCAAACTAAGAAAGATCACCTCATTAGAAAGACAAGTAAACAATTGAAGATAAGTAGACAAACTCTAATGAGAGCTATGGGAAGGAGACAAAGAGCAGAGGATCCATATAACAATGAGTTATGGGCTTTTTCTGGTAGATTACCATGGAAAGATAAAGCAATTGTTGAATCCATGAGATCCCTAATTGAATATTTTTGGAAGAATAACATAAGGGTCTCTCCAAATCAAAGAGATGTTGTAAGAAGGAGGATTGGTAGTAAAATCCATGATCCACATCCAAAACATTTATTGGATATGACTCAAACACATTTTTTTGCCAAGTTTGAACGTATGTATCCTGAAATTAAAATTAGTCAAAGATTCTAAATGGTAAAACCTTTTAATGTCAAAATAAATCACACACACACAACTTGTTTTTGTAGAGTACATATCAAATTTTCTAACCATTATGATTTTTATCAATACATATGTATAGATTTGCATGCTAACAATATTTTGTAGGAATGCAACATAAATGGTCCACCAACATCTTCAAGGGAATGCATATCTAGCATCTTATGTGAAAGAGTAGATGGTCAAGTGTGTTACAATAAGTGTTGCTTGGATGGCACATGTGTTCATTGTGGTGGATTGCGACATTTACAAATTTGTCAACATATGGATATTGGACAAGAAATTGGTAATGAATTAGTGGAATTTGGAAAATATAAGATAGTGGCCTACATGCTAAAAGATGAAAAAGAAGCAAAAAGGTGTGAATTGGTTAGTGAGAAGATTCCAGTGTATCAGTTTATGGGCATCTTTCATGAGAATATAGTGTATGAGTATGCAAGGCATAACCATCGATCTCATTGGTTGGACTCACAATTTAAGTTATGAAATGACACATTTCCACTTCATTTAATCATTTCAATTGTTGACTTTGCAAAGAACTACACACTACAACCACAAAATGAGGTGCAATCACAATATTACAACTCCACACAAGTTGCTATACTTGTGCATATAGCATTCATTCATGCACATGATAGTATGGAAGAGGATAGGAAGATATTGAGGGAGTATCATTTTTACATCAGTGATGATCGCTCACACTCTACAAAGTTTGTGCAAGGTTTTTTTCAGATATTCTACGATGATTTGGCTAGCCGAGGCATATCATTCCGTCAACATATCATATGGGCAGATAATTGTGCATCACAATTTAATAACTCTCAGATGTTTTATTGGTTGACTAGGATGCATAAGTTGACTTCTATTCAACATATGAGGAATTTCTCTGAGGTTGGGCATGGAAAAGGGGAGCATGATGGTGCAAGAACATGTATTAAAAGAGCTTTATCACGAGAAGAGTTCAAGTACAAAGGGAATGCAAACTTGAAAGATGCAAAATCAATTGTTCAGTGGTACAATGGTACAATTGGTCTAGGTAATCAAGGTAAGTCTTCAGTTCGTAGATTTTTTTGGTTGGTAGATGATACTAACATTGCAAAATTAGAAAATTGTTGTACATTGACAGGATCGAGTGAGCTACACTCTTTCAAAAGCTCTAATGTAGTTTCATGGACTATCCATATGCGACAGATGGCATGTTATTTTTCTTCATGTAGAGATGGTGCCTATAATGAGTGTGAGTCAAAGGAGTGGGTGGAAGAATGGTGTATGAGGCCTCCAATCCCACTTGAGACATATCAACCTCCAAGTGCACTACAACTAACACAGATGGAAGCATCAGTTGACTTTGACCATGTGTCAGATTTAGTCCAACTAGGTAAATTATCCACATGTAATTTTTTGTACTTTAATATTTTACCTTAGTTGTTTGTTAAATTCTTCTCACTTTATCATTGCAGGGCATGTTTATGTAGTTATTGCAGCTGGAGACAATGAAGAAGGAACAGATTATTACTGTGTCATTGTGTGGATGCAAAAAAGAAATTGGATGGCCCTATGGTAGATGGACAAAATATTGAGTACCCCACAGGATCAGTAGTTTTTACTGGTACATGGCTTAGAAGGTACCCAGTGAAGAAGTCTAACTCGTGGTTGTTCGAGGACTTCGAGACACATAGGAAGATTCTTCATTATTCTAACCTTGTTGTAGCTTCAAATGTTCATTTGATCAGATATGGGGTAGACTACTAAACAAGAACCTATAGAAGGATCGTGAGTCTGACCATGAGGCCATAATAGACACGATGAATAGTAGAGAAAATCCACATGGTTCATTGGATTAAATATAAATGTAAAAAATTGTAATATCAATAATATTTGGATATATGTACATGACTTGTTTTTTTGACTACTCGAGGCATTATAATATAAAAATTTGTCTTTTTGTCTTATTTTGTGTGATTTTATGTAAATAATGTCATTTTGGACCATTAGAGATCACATGGGATCATTTCATGAAGTTTTAGGCTAATATGGTAAAAGATGTAAAAATTACTCATTTGTTGTCAATCACTTAAAGTGTGAAAAATTGTCAAAATTCGGCATCATTTTTCTTGATGTTAGTGACAGGTAAGAATGATTCATCTGATCCTATGGGGTCGTGTTATGGCACTCTAAAAAAACCTCTCTTAGTTTAGGTAGACTCAGATTTAATTGCTCGTGGTGACACTTTCTCAGTTGTGACAAAAAACATCAGATGAGTTCAATGAAAAGTTGCACAATGCCCCATCTTTCAATCCGCTCTTCGCAGCACCGAACTGTCATCTCATATGCATCGAGGTGGCTAGGTTTATGCTAGGAATTCCTTCATTTTTCTGTCTAGCTCGTTCGATCGTTGCAGGCCACACCCTAGCGGTGAAATCGCTTAAGTGCTCAAGTTGCTCAAAGTTGTCAATATTCGGCATCACGTTTCTCGGCCCCCATCAATCAGAAGAACAAGTCGTCTGATCCTATGGGGTTGTGTTATGGCACTCTAAAAAAATCTCTCTTGCTTCAGGTAGACTCAGATCCAGTTGCTCGTGGCGACACTTTCTCGGTTGTGACAAAAGCGTCAAATGAGTTCAATGAAAAGTTGCAGAGTGCCCCATCTTTCAATCCGCTCGTCACGACACCAAACCATCAGCTCGTACGCATTAGGGTGGCCAAGTTTATGCTAGGAATGCCTTCATTTTTCTCTCCAACTCATCTGATCATTGCGGGCCACACCTTAGCAGTGAAATCGCCTAAGTGCTCAAGTTGCTCAAAGTTATATTTGGCATCACGTTTCTCGGTGCCCATTAATCGAGAACGATTTGTCTGATCCTACGAGGTCATGTTATGGCACTCTAAAAAATCCTCTCTCGGTTTAGGTAGACTCGGATCCAATTTCTTGTGGCGACACTTTCTCGGTTACGACAAAAAGCGTCAGATGAGTTCAATGAAAAGTTGCACAATGCCTCATCTTTCAATCCACTCGTTGCGGCACCAAATCATTAGCTCATATGCATTGGGGTGGCCGGGTTTATGCTAGGAATGCCTTCTTTTTTCTCTCCAACTCGTCTGATAATTGCGGGCCACACCCTAGCAGCGAAATCGCTTAAGTGCTCAAGTTGCTCAAAGTTGTTAATATTCGGCATCGCATTTCTTGACGCTCGTTAATAAAAAAAACCAACTATCTGATTCTACGGGGTCATGTTATGACACTCTAAAAAAACTCTCTTGCTTCAGGTAGACTCAGATCCAGTTGCTTGTGGCGAAACTTTCTTGGTTGTGATAAAAAGAGTCAGATGAGTTCAATGAAAAGTTGCACAATGCCCCATCTTTCAATCTGATCGTCATGGCACCAAATTGTCAGCTTGTACGCATCAGGGTGGCCGAGTTTATGCTAGGAATGCCTTCATTTTTCTCTCCAACTCATTCGATCTTTGCGGGCCACACCCTAGCAGCAAAATCGCTTAAGTGCTCAAGTTGCTCAAAGTTGTCAATGTTTGTCATCGCGTTTCTTGGCACCCATTAATCAAGAATGATTCGTCTGATCCTATGAGGTCATGTTATGGAACTCTAAAAACTCTTCTCTCGGTTTATGTAGACTCAGATCCAATTTCTCGTGGCGACACTTTTTCGGTTTCGACAAAAAGCGTCAGATGAGTTCAATGAAAAGTTGCACAATGCCCCATATTTCAATCCACTCATCACGACACCAAACCGTCATCTCGTACACATCGGGGTGGCTGATTTTACGCTAGGAATGCCTTCATTTTTCTCTCCAACTCGTCCGATCGTTGCAGGCCACTCCCTAGCAACGAAATCGCTTAAGTGCTCAAGTTGCTGAAAGTTGTCAATATTTGGCATCGCGTTTTGCGTCACTCGTTAATCGTAAGAATGAGTCATCTGATCCTATGGGGTTGTGTTATGGCACTCTAAAAAATTCTCTCTTGGTTTAGGTAGAATTGGATCCAGTTGCCCGTGGCGACACTTTCTTGATTGCAACAAAAAGTGTCAGATGAGTTCAATGAAAAGTTGCACAATACCCCATCTTTCAATCCACTCGTCGCGACACCGAACCGTCAGCTTGTACACATCGGGGTGGCCAGGTTCAAGCTAGGAATGCCTTTTTTTTTCTCTCCAACTCGTTCGATCATTGCGGGCCACACCCTAGCAGCGAAATTGCCTAAGTGCTCAAGTTGCTCAAAGTTATCAATATTCGACATCACGTTTCTCAGTGGCCGTTAATCAAAAGAATGAGTCATCTGATCCTATGGGGTGTCATGTTATGGAACTCTAAAAAATCCTCTCTCAGTTTAGGTAGACTCGGATCCAATTGCTCATGGCAACACTTTCTCGGTTGCGACAAAAAGCGTTAGATGAGTTCAATGAAAAGTTGCACAATGCCCCATCTTTCAATCCGCTTGTCATGGCACCAAACCGTCATCTTGTATGCATCGAGGTGGCCAATTTTATGCTAGGAATGCCTTCATTTTTCTCTCCAACTCGTTCGATTGTTGCGGGCTACACCCTAGCAGTGAAATTGCTTAAGTGCTCAAGTTGCTCAAAGTTGTCAATATTCGACATCGCATTTCTCAGTGCATGTTAATAATAAGAACAAGCGGTCTGATCCTATGGGATCATGTTATGGCACTCTAAAAAATCCTCTCTTGGTTTAGGTAGACTTGGATCCAATTTCTCGTGGCGACACTTTCTCGGTTGCAACAAAAAGCGTCAGATGAGTTCAATGAAAAGTTGCACAATGCCCCATCTTTCAATCCACTCGTCATGGCACTAAACCTTCATCTCATATGCATTGGGGTGGCTAAGTTGATGGTAGGAATGCCTTTTTTTCTCTCCAACTCATCGGATCGTTGCGGGCCACACCCTAGCAGCGAAATCACTTAAGTGCTCAAGTTGCTCAAAGTTGTCAATATTTGGCATCGCATTTCTCGGTGCCTGTTAATCATAAGAGCGAGCCATCTGATCCTACGAGGTCATTTTATGGCACTCTAAAAAAGCCTCTCTTAGTTTAGGTAGACTCGGATCCAGTTTCTTGTGGCGACACTTTCTCGGTTGCGACAAAAAGCGTCAGATGAGTTCAATGAAAAGTTGTACAATGCCCCATCTTTCAATCCACTCATTGCGGCACCAAACCATCAGTTCGTACGTGTCAGGTGGCCGAGTTTATGCTAGGAATTCCTTCATTTTTCTCTCCAACTCATTCAATTGTTGTGGGCCACACCCTAGTAGAGAAATCTCTTAAGTGCTCAAGTTGCTCAAAGTTGTCAATATTTGGAATCGCGTTTCTTGATGCCCGTTAATCATAAGAACAAGCCATCTGATCCTACAGGGTCATGTTATGGAACTCTAAATAATCCTCTCTCTATTTAGGTAGACTCAGATCTAGTTGCTCGTGGTGACACTTTCTCAGTTTCGACAAAAAGCGTGAGATAAGCTCAATGAAAAGTTGCACAATACCCCATCTTTCAATTCACTCGCTGCGGCACCAAACCATTAGCTCATACCCATCGAGGTGGCCTAGTTTACGCTATGAATTCCTTCATGTTGCTCTCCAACTCGCCCAATCATTGTGGGCCATACCCTAGCAACAAAATCGCTTAAGTGCTCAAGTTGCTCAAAGTTGTCAATATTCGGTATCGTGTTTCTCGACGCCCATTAATCATAAGAATGAACTGTCTGATCCTATGGGGTCTTGTTATGGCACTCTAAAAAATCCTCTCTCGGTTTAAGTAGACTGGGATCCAGTTGCTTGTGGCGACATTTTCTCGGTTGTGACAAAAAGCATCAGATGAGTTCAATGAAAAGTTGCACAATGCCCCATCTTTCAATCCGCTCGTCACGACACCAAATCGTCAGCTCGTATGCGTCGGGGTGGCTGGGTTTATGCTAGGAATTCCTTCGTTTTGCTCTCCAACTCGTTTGAATGTTGCGGGCCACACCCTAGCAAGGAAATTGCTTAAGTACATGCTTTAGATGAATAGAAGTGTATGGGCTATGCAATTTTTTTAGAATGGGCATGGGTACAATGGTGTCTTACATTGTCTCTAATTTTGGTTATTTCCATGTTTCCTTTATATAGTCTTATTTTGACTATCTATTGAATTTGTGTTGATCTCCATAAGCTTGTGTCTTGGATGACAAACACATATTTAGGTTCAAAGCTTAAGTAACAATAAACTTTGTGCAATTATTCATTTAATCATTTGTACTACAATTATGGATAACCATGATAAATGATTTGCATTAACCAAAAAGCTACAAATCCATACAACATTGCATACCATTAAAACTATCAAATATATCCAATACAGACAAATAGGCTTTCCAAAAGCCATATGGAGATAGAATTTCATGTATTCATAAAACAAAACATATGTTCAAAACTATTATAAAGGCATACAACATGATATCCAATAAAGTCAAATAGGGGCTTTCCAAAAGCCATATGAACATAGAATGTCACATATTCATAATACAAAACATATGTTCAAAATTGCCATATAGGCATACAAAATGGTATCCAATAAAGTCAAATAGGGGCTTGCCAAAAGCCATATGGACATAGAATGTCACATATTTATAATACAAAACATATGTTCAAAATGTCCATATAGGCATACAACATAGGACCCTATTCTATTCATTTCCCTCCAGGGGAAGGAAACAGATCACAAGATATATTTTCCTATTGAGGGGATGGAGATGTATATGATGAAGGTGTCTTTCGAGTACGTCCACTTGACCTCCTCTCTAGACTTTTTTGTAACTCCACTCGATACAATGAAAAGAATGATGTTAGCATATACAAAAATTGAATTTTAGAATGACATATAATAGAATAGTCACTTATCACATACAAATAATCACGATGTTCATCCACAACAGGTGCACGTTCATGGTCTGGAGTGACAAGCCCCTCCTGTAAGCATCACAATGTAAATTAAACTAAATACAAGTGTCGTTAAAATTTATAATAACATATTATTAAGATAACAAATGTAATGCTAAATTTACTAAATTTACAAATATGTCTCATACTTCTGTGAAAGCAGTTGAACTTGCTACTGCTGCAGCAACACCGCGCTCCATTGATGCGCAGATGACAGGAGGAGTCTTTGATGTCAACATCTAAAAATTAAATAAAGTATATTGATTAATCGCCAAAACTATCAATATTATTTAATAACAACATTAAAGATAAATTGCTTACCTGGGTGAAAGATTGTCGATGAAATACACTGTGAGGTGTTGATGTTGAAGCTCTAGCATCAAACTATTTGACATCCAAAATGAGTAATTAGAAAATCATTCACATAAGGTTCAACTATCTACATATAATAATTATATTTCTTCACTCGTTGTATACCTGTGGAGTCGACGAAGTCATGAAAAAGGGTGCTGCAGGAATGTTGCTAGTATTGTGAACACTTTGACCCTGATTTTGTATCATAATAATTTACTAATTTAGATATATTCTCAAATTTCCATATAATATTTAATAAAAAGAATGAAATGAACTTGTAATGAAATTCACCTGGGTATCAATGCCAAATATTTCGTTCAGCAAAGATTCTGTCATGACAATGTTCTCTGTAGCAAACTTCGCCCGTGCACGTGCATTCTCAAAAATATTAGGATCATAAGTGCAAAGAGAACCACAAAATTGATAAAAATGAGCTAGAACTTGATGCCTAGAAGAATCACCATCATCTCTCTCATCACCCTCTACTAGAGGCCTATCATACTGTATAAGGGTCTAAGTGAGCGAGCTAATGGAGTCTAGAGTTTCGACTTCAATACTCTCCTTCACAATGGAAGGAATAATAACATGATCCACCATAGGTCTGGCCAAGGGTCTGGGTGGGAGATTTGGGTCACATTGTGCAACCTCTCTATCATGTGAGGAACCCCCACCTCTACCTTGAAAATCTAGAAAATCAAAATAGTTTGGGATCTCATTAAGTTCAAACTCACAATATAGTTTTCTCAAAAAGTATTGGGGTACCTCATGATTATTGCATGGGGGCTGATCAAATACCATCCACCACCTATCCCAAAAATTGTTCTTAATCCCTTCATGATGACACCAATGAATAGGGAATCTCCTACATTCAGGGTGTAAAGGTTGATTCGTTTGGGGGTCCGTTAAAAGAGCACACAAGTCAAATTTATTCATTTTCTTTTTCTTCACTGTTGCATATGATAATTTGTCAGCATAAACTTCTTCCTTCTTACTGGACCAAAAATTTATTTTCCCACTCATAGATTGTATGTGAGATACAATAGATTGCAAAGAACTGGCAAGGTTTGTCCTATGGGTGTTTGTTCCAGTGGGATCTTTTAGCCTTGTAATTAAACCTTCAAGATCTTTTTGGCTATTTTCTATTTGACCTAATAGGTTTTCTTGTGTACCTATGAGATGTCTAGGGATTGTAGGAGGTTCTTGGTGTGCTTCTTCTTCAATATGGTCTTCATGAGGAGGTGATTGAGTGTTTTCAACATTTTCTTGTTTAATCTCATTTCGTGATAATGAAAATAAATTTAAATCAATAAACCTAGTTTAATCTTCAAATTAATAAAAAAATGACAATAAGAAAACAAAAATACACACCTCTTTGAACTCTTTGATGGCATGGAATTTTTTTTATGAGAGATGGACAACTTAGTTTCCAATATCAAGCTTCTACAAAGGGCAAGTGCAAGAAAATGGCACCCCAAATTGCCAAAATGCAGGTTTGGGAATGCAGAATGCATCCAAAATGCGGACTTGGGTGTTTTAAAAGTTTGCAAAGGTAATAAGGCGCGCGCCTTATGACCATTTTTTATTTTTTTTGAAGTGTGGCACCTTTTTGGTACCACAACTTCGTGCATATAACCTAAACAAAACTTAAATGCTGGTGAGATAGATTAATAGTTATAGCAGTTCCAGTGGAACTTAATGCATGAAATAGAAAGAGAAACAACATCCACAACACATGACAAAGATTTTGACATGGAAACCATGTAAGGGGAAAAACCACGGTGGGAAACCTTAGCCACAATCAGATGATACTACTGCAGATAGTAAGTGTATACAAATGGGGTCTGCACATGCAGAAAGGCCAACCGCCTAGAGCTCACTGCTCAATCACAAAATAGGAGTCACACTGACTACATAATTGGATGGTTAAATCCAATGATAATGTACTGCTCAAAATAGAATCTGCAATGTTGGATTCAATACTAGTTTAAGCTCTGATCATGAGTGCTAAACACCTTCATAACCTTCCTTCAACCTTCAGATAGTGTCTGCGTGATTCGCACAAGGATCTACTTATTTTTGCTCTTCAATATTTGCTCATACCATCTCCATATCCATGTACATATCCGATCTTCAATAAGATCTTACATTTATAAAAAACCTAAGATCAAATGTTAAGGTCGGCTCACTAAATATATTACAATTAAAATCAATTACAAACAAGTCTTAGTGTGATACAATATGCCAGCTCAATACAATTACAATCAATAAACCATTTCCAAAATGTGTCGTGCTGATCTGGAATAGATATCATGTATTGGTCTATAACCTAGACCTATCTGTTGGTTAAGGCAAATGTGTCAACCCGATTAGACCAATAAGAAAAACACCAAATCCAAACATTCAATCCATGTCTTCGACATAACGAAATGATCTCCAGATGATAATAAGTCATCATCACTGTCGGTGAACAATATAACCTGTCGGTGAAGCATATACTAGTGATTGTGCATAAGCCAATATCCAAGCCGAGACCACAATGTACCGGTTCAACAATAAACCAATACAACCATAGTACCAAATCAACAATGTAGACCTCCAAGAAGATAAGTGTTGACATTAATGACAAAACCAATGCAACACATGATGAAGTCATCCATAATACCAACAATCTCCCCCTTTGGCATTGATGGAAACTCTAGATGGAAAAACATCTAATTGCCAAAAAACAGAATGCCAAAAACCAACAAACCAACAATCTCCCAAAATAGATCAATACAAAGTTCCATGCCAAAACAGAAACCCTATACCCAAAAATACATCTATCCAAAGTACAGTGTTTTTCCATAGATATCTCTCCCCCTTTGACATCAAATGCCAAAGCAATTAAGAATAAAAATATAACATACAACTGACTACTCCCCCTGAGCAGTAGCTCTCCTCGATCAAAGCCGGAAAAAGATTTTTTTGTTAGTTCCTGCCGGTTTGATGCCAATCTTCATCTTTCAAGTCTCCAGTGGTGGGGAAATTACCCCAAGGTACTCTCTGAGATATTCAAATGTTTCTTTAGGCAAAGGCTTAGTAAAGATATCTGCAATTTTCTCTTTAGTATTCACATAAGCCAATCTTACTTCATTTTCTTCAACATTCTCTTTCTGAAAATTGTACTTAATAGAAACATGTTTTGTTTTAGAGTGAAATACCGGATTCTTTGATATATCAATTGCTGTTGAATTATCACAATAAATAATTATTGGTTCTTTTCATTTTACCTTTATATCCTTCAAATTTTTCTTGATCCATGATACCTGAGTACAATTAGTGGTTGCTGCAACATATTTTGATTCTACTGTAGATAATGATGTACAAGTCTGCTTCTTGTTTATCCATGAAATTAACCTTTTGCCAAGAAAGAATGTACCACTAGTGGTACTCTTTCTGTCATCTACATCTCCTTCCCAATTAGCATCGATGTATGCACATAACTCAAAATTATCATCCTTAGGATACCATAAACCAAGATTTGTTGTGCCTTCTAGGTATCGGAAAATCCTTTTTACTGTTGATTCATGTTTTTCTTTAGAATTGCTTTGAAATATTGATACAATACATACTGCATTCATTATATCAGGCCTGGTTTGTGTCAAATACAGCAATCCTCCAATCATATATTTGTACCTTGTCGGATTTATAGGAGCTAAATCATCCTTCAATGTCAATTTGTTAGTTGTAGTCATAGGAGTGCTTATTGATTTGGAGTTTTCCATACCAAATTTCTTCAAAAGTTCCTTCAAGTATTTTGTTTGACATATGAATATACCTTTACCTGTTTGTGATATCTACAAACCTAGAAATTTTTTTATCTCTCCAATCATAGACATTTCAAATTCTTCTTACATCTTATTAGCAAAGTCTTTACATAATCCATCTTCACCTCCAAAAATGATATCATCTACAAATGCTTCAATAACCAACATTTTATAATTGGTAACTTTGTAATACAAATTTCTGTCAGCATTACCTTTTGTGTAAGCAAGCTTTAAAATATATTTATCCAATCTAGCATACCAAGCTCTGGGAGCTTGCTTCAATCCATATAAAGCTTTCCTTAACCTGCAAACCATATCCTTATCATCTATCAATGAAAATCCATCAGACTATTCAATGCAAACTTCCTTCTCAAGACCTTCATTCAAAAATGCACATTTTACATCCATCTGATAAACTTTATAGTTCTTATGAGCTGCAAAAGCAAGAAATAGTCTAACTGCCTCAATTCTAGCTATCGGTGCAAAGGTTTCATTATAATCAATTCATTCTTTATATGAATAACCTTTACAAAATAATATTGCTTTGTTTCTGATTACTTCACCATCCTGATTAATTTTATTTCTATATACCCATTTCGTTCCAATTACATTTTTGTCCTTAGGCCAGGGAAATAATGTCCAAGTGTTATTCTTTTCAATCTGTTCTAATTCTTCTTCCATTGATTTTATCCAATGTTTATCTTGACAAGCTTCATCAATTGATGTTGGTTCAACTTGAGAAATTAAACATACCTCTTTATTTGCTAATCTTCCTCTAGTCATAACACCTTGATTCTTATTTCCAATTATTTGATTCTCTAAATGATTCAATCTTACATATTTGGGTTTGTTCTGATTTCCACTCACATGTTGTTGTTCTTCAGTCACTATTGAGTTTTCTGATGATGTCAATGTGACTGGGTCTTCACTTTGTACCAGTTCAATCTGTGTCGGTTCATTTATAATCATTTCAACTTCCGGTTTTACATATATTGAAACTCCTCTAAAATGTTCATCTATCTTCACATAGTACTCTCAATGATTTTCTGCAATCTTTTATTATAACATCTAGATGCCTTACTTCTAGATGAATAACCAATAAATATTCCTTCATCACTTCTAGGATCAAATTTGCCAATATACCCATCTCTCCTAATATAGCATTTGCTTCCAAATATTCTGAAATACTTAAGAGTAGGAGTATGACCAAACCATAGTTCATAAGGGGTCTTACCAGTTTCACTTTTGATGTGGACTCTGTTAAATAGTTATGTTCTTCCTTTCCACAACTCCATTCTGATGCGGTGTCTAGCGTGCTAATAGTTGTTTTTTGATTCCATTCACTTCACAAAATGCATTAAATTCTCTAGATGTAAATTCTCCTCCTTGATCTGATCTTAAACATTTGATTTTCTTGTCGGTTTCATTCTCTACCATTGCCTTGTATATCTTAAATTTCTCAAAAGCTTCTTTCTGGACCACATAAATCAATATGAATAAAATCAAGAGTATTATTAAATTTCTCAGAAATGATCTTAAATGTTGTTCTAACTTGCTTTCCCATTTGACATTCTTTACATACCAGATTATGAGGTTTCACAATCTTAGGTAAATCCCTTACTGCCTTAGTTGAACTGATCTTTACAATGTAATCAAAATTCACATGACAGAGTCTTTTATGCCATAACCAACTTTCATCAATGTTTGCAATCAAACATGTCTTATCACTGGTATTCAAGTGAAAGATATTACCTTTAGTCTGATTACCAGTTGTAATCTCCAATCCAGTTCTATTCATGATTTTACATTTTCCATTCTTGAATTGCAACTGAAATCCTTTTTCTACGAACTGACTAACACTCAAAAGATTATGTGTTAAACCTTCAACATAGTAAACATTGTCAGTATTGTGCTTACCATCCAAAGATATAGCACCTCTACCTTTGATTAAACAAGCTTTTTCATCTCCAAATCTTACTAGACCTCCATGAATTTTCTGTAAAGATAAGAATTTTCTTTTATCACCAGTCATATGATGTGAGCATCCACTATCTATTATCCATTCCTCTTTTTCTTCAATTTTAGCTGCTAGTGCCTACTCTATCGGTTTGACAATAGGATCTGGTTGATCTTCCTTTATTACAACAAATGCCCATCCACTATCTGCTGGATCTTCATCAGAGTCATCTGTAACATCTTCATCTTCATAGTAACATGACATGTCTATTTTTCTTAAATCTGTATCTCTGATATTCAGGGTTAGGCTTATATATTCTTTTTGCTTCCTCCCTTAATCTTGCATGTCTATCCGGACACCTAGAAGCTATATGACCAACTTTATTGTAGTTAAAAAATTTAAAGGGTACTTTACCTTCATACTTACTTCCTACTGGACCTTTAAGCATCTTCCTTGCAAATGGTGCTTTAAGTTCTTCAAGTTCTTCATTTTCCCTTCTCATATCTTCAAGTTCTTTTGCATAAAGTGCTTTCCAATCGATTTGTCAGATGATGATGATGTTGCTACTGATGATGATGATGCTTTGAAAGCTAAATCAGTTTTGATTGTATCAACAAGACCAAACTCTTCAAGCTCAAATGTAGAAATTTTTCCAACCAAGGTATCTCTAGAAACTGATGTATTAGGCATTGTTCTCAACTCATTAATAATAGTCACTTTCATTTTGTAAGCCAGTGGAAAATCTCTTAAAACTTTAGAAATAATTTCATCTTCACTTAAAGATCCTCCACAATATTGTATTCCTAAAATAATTTCATTAACTCTTTCCATAAATGCATAAATTCTTTCGTCTTCTTCCATTTTAAAATTTTCAAACCTAACCTAGTAACATTCCAGTTTTGCAATCTTGACAATGGTATCTCTTTCATTCAATGTTTCTAGTTTATCCCAAATAGCTTTAGTAGTAGATCGGTCTGATAATCCCATGATTTGCTGATCTAATAATGCACTCAGAAGTGCTTCTCTTGCTTTGCGATCATTCTCCAAGTCCTTAGACAATGTCGGTGGATGATGTTGATTCTAAGTAGGACCAACATAGCCATTCTTTGTAACATCCCATATATCTCTTCCAATGTAGTTCAGATGTGTTTCCATTCTAATCTTCCATATACCATAGTTAGTTCCATCAAGTTTCTGACTATCCTTCTTGAAAATATTTGCTGTCATAGGATCTCCTCAAGCTATTAGGCTTCTGCAAAAAGAGGACTTAGCTATAATATCAATTGTTAGGAACTGGGAAGGACAACTGAGAGGGAGGGTGAATCAATTATATATAAATTATAAACCAAAACTGATTATTCCAACTTAAATCTTAATGTCAGTAAATCAAACTTAAATGTCAGTGAGATAGATTAACAATTATAGCAATACCAGTGGAACTTAATGCATGAAATAGAAAGAGAAACAACATCCACAACACATGACACAAATATTTTGATGTGGAAACCCTGTAAGGGGAAAAACCATGGTGGGAAACCTTACCCACAATCAGATGATAATACTACTGATAGTAAGTGTATACAAATGGGTCCTGCACATGCAGAAAGGCCAACCGCTTAGAGCTCCCTGCTCAATCACAAAATAGGAGTCACACTGACTACACAATTGGATGGTTAAATCCAATGATAATGTACTACTCAAAATATCATCTACAATGCTAGATTCAGTACCAGTTTAAGCTCTGAACATGAGTGCTAAACACCTTCATAACCTTCCTTCAACCTTCAGATAATGTTTGCGTGATTCGCACAAGGATCCTCTTATTTTCATTCTTCAATATTCGGTCATACCATTTCCATATCCATGTACATATCCAATCTTCAATAAGATCTTACATTTATACAAAACCTAAGACCAAATGTTAAGGTCGACTCACTAAAGATATTACGATAAAAATTAATTATAAACAAGTCTTGATGAGATATAATATGTCGGCTCAATACAACTACAATCAATAAACCATTTCCAAAACATGTCGTACTGATTTAGAATAGATATCATGTACTGGTCCATAACCTATACCTATCTACCGATTAAGGAAAATGTGTAAACTCGATTAGACCAATAAGCAAACACCAAATCCAAACATCCAATCCATGTCTTCGACATAACCAAATGATCTCCAGATGATAATAAGTCATCATCACTATCGGTGAACAATATAACCTGTCAGTGAAGCATATACCAGTGACTGTGCATAAGACAATATCCAAGTCGGGACCACAATGTTTCGGTTCAATAATAAACCAATACAACTATAGTGCCAAATCAATAATGTAGACCTCCAAGAAGATGATTGTTGACATCAATGACAAAACCAATGCAACACATGATGAAGTCATCCATAATACCATCATGGAGGTGAACCAGGTGGCTTCTATTCTTAGGGTTTTTAGTATGGATTTTCGTTCAAAGACTACTCCTTGTAGTCATGTAAGAGCGATTGAGACTTATAGCCCTATAAAGTACTAAGCAAGATGTAGTCACGCAAGCGTGATTGAGACCTCAAAGGGCCCTAAAAAGTGCTCAATATGAGAGTGAACTCTCAAATAGCTCCATCTTTCAAAACTTTCATCTCAAGAGGCCTATTTATTATACTGAGTTAGAATGTCCAGGTCTGACTGTACTCACTTGGGTCGTTCCCCTCTCACCAATGCCTAAGCAAATCGGGAGGGTAGGCCTGCTAAGGGTAAAAACGTGCAAGTAAACAAGAAAAGGTTAGAGGGTCGGGATTTTTGATTGTCTATGTAGACAAAAGCATACTCTCCTACTTCTATACTTTCCTCAAACACAAAAAGCAAGAGTTCTTTTACCCCTAATTAAATCTAGGTGCCTAGAATAAAAGGATTAAGAAAAACACAATGTTTGGTTGGATTTCCTTAGGCAACCTACAAAATATCATATGAGTAGTTTTCTTTTATGTCTTTGACCACTTGGGAAGGATCTATAAAACTCAAAAATTTGATTAATAGTTAAAATTTTGCAAGAACAACGCTTGCACTGTTCTGCAGTCACCCGCACTGAAATGCCTATGTACGTGTTGCAGGGGGTTCGAGAAAAGGAAAAACAGAAAAATGCAGAAAAGTACTAAAATTAAAAAAGCAGAATATACATGAGGCGTGTTGTTTTGATGGTGGTCACATTGAAGCGCGTGCGCTCGTGCTGAAGCAGATTAGCACAACCAAAAGTTTGAAATTTTAAAAATTAAAAAATGGGCAGGATTCTACCAGAGCACCCACACTATTTGCAGAGTGCTCACACTAAAGGGACACTTCAGAAATAAAAAGGATAATTAAACACAAAACTAACTAATTTTTTAAATTTTTAAAAAAGTTTTTCCACTTTTTAGTGTGTTTTTTAGGTACCAATTCTAGAATAAAGATATAAGATGGAAGAATGGAAGAGAGGAGAAGGAATAGGATGACATTGCAGGTAGACATGATATTCCTGTGGCATTTGCGTTTTTCTGTAGACCTACAAAAAGGAGGGTTAAAATTTTTAAACTTCAATCCCACGTGCTAAAGCACGTGCGCACGCACCAAAGTAGGCAACGCTCGTGTTGATCCCATGGAGGTCGTTCTATTTTGTAGCTGCTTGCATTGTTTTTATACCTGCGATCAAAAAAATTACAAAAACTCCAAAAAAGATTAAATTTAGGGACATGGGTCCCACCGTGCGTGCCATAATGAAGGGAAAAAGACGGAAGAAGAATGAATGGACAAAGGAGGTAAGAATGCAAATAAATCAAAGAAGACACAATATAAATGCAAAAAAAAAGCTTTATACCTTGTCTTTCACCTCTCCCTCGGATTGAGCTTGATGAAGTGGAAGATGCCCCTTTAATGCTCCACTTGATTTGCTCCTTGCTTGATTTGGATGTGGATTGCTCTCTTTTTCTCAACAAGAGGGATTGGGTTTGATAGGATTTGGATTGGAAGATTGAAGAAAGAAGATAGAAGAGAAATGGGCAGCATGAGAATGCTATGGAGGAAGTGGATATTTTTGTAAGGAAATAATCCTCCAATTTATAGATTGGAGGAGGCCAATGAAGGGCCAAGATTGATTTTGTTATGGAGGGTTGAGATTTATTTGAAATGGTGGGAATGGATCAAGGGTACCTTGGGAAAATAAACAGGATATAAAATTCCTTGAGAAGAGGAGGGGGAAGGAAATTTGAATTTCAAGATGAGGAATTAAGAATTCCAAAATAAGGATGCATTGAGGGATTCAAAGAAATTTGAATTTCTTTGAGAGACTCAATGTTGATATGACATGAGTGGAAATATAAAATTGAAGGATAATGATAAGCATGATTATGAGAGATTCTAGAAGGATTAAATAGGTTGAGTGGGATTAGGAAAAGTGATTTGTAAGAATCACATGACTAGGTTAATTAATTAGAATTAATTAGTTGAGTGGATTTAGAGGAAATAATTATTGGAGGGGACTTTAGAAAAACAAGAGAATAATTAATTTGTTTAATAAATTAATTAATAGTGACAGGATTATTTAAATTGGATTTAGTGAACACGGAGAGGAATAAGGATAATACAATTAAATCAATTAATTATGTTGACAAGCTTAAAGTAATTAAATATTATTTTAGGTGTCTACAATATGAAATGTGTATAAATTAATTGAAATATTTGTTAGACATCCATCTAACAAATTTATTTGCATAATGTAAGAAATGTTTTCAATTTTTTAATAAAAAATTAAAAAAATCTTTCAACTACTAAAGTTTAGGGTCTATTGAACATTTTGAATGTGCTTTAAAATAAAAATAAAAATATTTTATTATAAAATAAATTATATTTAACTCTCAATTAACGAACATTAAACATTTTGAGTAGGCTTTAAATTTAAATCGACAAAAGTGGGCTTGTTGTCACACCTTGGTCTTTTGCACAATATGGGGCAGTTGAGAGTTACCACAAGTATCCAAGTGCTCACGTAAGATACATGAAGTCTTTCAAAACCCCTCTTAAACATGTTAATGGGTAGAGACATCAAGATGCCAAGGAAATAGAGTAGTCAATAATGTTTACACAACAACATCCTCAAAGACATCCAATAGACTCATGCAATGTACTCAATCATTCAACAAATTCAAACATTCATGTGATAACTCAACAAGAATCTGTAATGGGTGAATAATTAGGGTTTCCACCACAAGAAGGATGAAAACCACTAATTTTTTCTTGGTGACCTATTACATTCAAAAGAGAGTTGAATCCAATAGATTTAGTCACAAACCAACAAAGATAAGGGTTGAAAATACTGATTGGATTCAAGGGATGAATTTGTTTGCCCTCTTTTGTAAGTTGAATTGTTGAAATTAGGGTAAAGTGCTGAAAATGAAGGTAAAAACACAGAAATAGCAAGCTACAATCATCGGATTGAGGCATGCACCTAGATCTGAGAAATATAAGCAAATTCAGAGCTGATATCTGAAAGAGCTCCAAAAATGTTAGGACTGTGGTGAAATTCGCCCTAGTCCTCCAAACTTCTTGCACACCAAAGGGGGATCGATTCCTCTTTATAAATAATGTTGATTTTGAAGATTGCCACTCTGTACCTGTTTCCTACACACAGAAAGAAAGGGAAATAGGTTGGGAATAGGGGCTTGCCTAAGTCAAACCCCGGTTTTAGAATTAACCATGGAATAGAGATAAAAGATAATTGAATTGTTGTTATTGAAGATTCTCCTTTTGAGGGAGATACTAAACAATTATTGAAAAACCAAATGATATACCTCCTTGTGAAGTTTTATTTGTCTTCACACAAGATTAGGGTTTCATGAAGTCTTTGACAAAATAGGATGTGAATGTCCACTTCAATGCTTGAATCTTGACCTTTTTGTTGCTCCAAAGCTTGAAGGAAGATTGATTACTTTCTCACTGGACTTGAATGCTTGGATTCTTGATGTCAACTTGAATGTCATGTGTGTCTCTTGCTAAATGAGAGGGGAAAGCCTCCTTTTATACTTGCCCATTGAAAAAATTGCTAATTTTCTGACATGAGACGATGCGGGGCTGGGTTTCCTGCTCAAATTTGAAATAGAAAAAAGGGTTTGAAGAGGGGCCCAAATAGGGAGGACCAGGGCATGGCGCCTTGGTCCTACACCTTTTTAGGGCTAGGAAAAGGAGCCTAGTTGATGTAAATAACAATAATAAAGCCATATTTGCATGGTGTGAGTAGAATCAGGTCCCAGTCAAGCCTAAAGGCACAAACACTAAGGTGGGGACCCAAATGCGGTCAAAATTATACATGGGTACAATTTTAGGATGCTACATTTAGCCCCCACTTTAGTGGGAGTCTGAAGTCAATCATACTCTCGATAAAGTACAAGGGTTCACATTGAAAAACTTTCACCAACTCACCAAGAGGGCAAGATACACCAAGCCCCCAGTGGACTTTAGGATATTACAACTTCAATGACAAGATAAAAGGGGCATCATGAGAGAAACACAAATAGGAAACCATGACTACAAACTAGTAAGGTTATTTTACTATGAATCATGAAAAGAAAAATACCAAAATTATGAAGCAAGACACTAAGTTCGCTAAGTAACTTAAGTATTGAGGTATGTAAAAGAGAGATATCATTAAGTAGAGTGTATGCCCCCATGTTAAAGTGATTGCACACGCCTCATCAGGAGAAAATTGCTTTAAGGTAGGATACACCTAAAAAGACAAACATGTTATCACAATAATATGCCCCCAAGAAAGGACAAATCAAAGGATAATGATCACAAGACATAAATAATGGAGTGGTATTACTTAAATTTGGGGTTAGTATGCTTTGTATGATAAATAATGTATATCATGTATATGTATTTTCATAGAATTGTCCTCATCCCCCAAAGAAATTAAAACCACCATGGAAGAAGGGCAAATGTGTCTTTTGAGTCAACATGGGAGAGACCAAAAGAGATCTCAACACTTTGCATCGTCCTCAAGCAGACAAAACTAGTGACAACAAATAGAAGAATTGAAAGACAGACAAAAGAAGTTCACAAACGAGAGAGAGAGAGAGAGAGAGAGAGAGAGAGAGAGAGAGAGAGTATACAACATGAATGAAGCCAATCATGTAAATCATCTGCCTCCCAATTTTGTCATCACTATTTTGGGAAGGCGGATGACATATGAGAGGAGATACTTCAAGAACTGTAGATGGAGGTATCACAAGTTCCAAACAAGGAGCATGCTCTAATGATGAGTCACTTTGTCTGTTACTAGGAGCTAGGATTAATGCTTTCAAAAATTGTTTAGATAAATCATTGTCAACATCAATATATCCATATCCATCATCTAAATTATTGGCATCAACATTCTCATCTATTTTTTCATCAATATTAACGAAAATAGGAGCTCTAATAGGAATAGAACTTGAACCATCATTTGTCTTAAGCATTTTATGTTTGGGAGATTTAGGATGAACCTCTTGGTTAGGAGAAGGTTGAGAAAATTGTATTATACCAATAATTGATGTCTTCAGGGAAGAAATTGTTTGAGAAACAAATTCACAAGCCCTAGCACGATGTCTCCATCGACGTTCTCTCACACAACGGTTTCATTCAGTTTTAGCTAAAGGTTGTGAAGGTGTAGGTTCAACATGCATAGACTTCTTCTCTTGTTTTAAGGAAGGATGCATGGGAGAATGTCTTTTAGGTTGAACAATAGTAGATGTTAGGTGCTTTCCTTTGTAAGATGTAGGAGGCGGAACCATACCATATAAAGAAGGAATGAAAAGTGTAGGAAGGAGATTGGTCCATCATGAGGAGGAAGAGTAGGTCTATCCTTAGGAGGAATAATATGTTTATCCTTAGGAGGAAGAATAGGTTTATCTACAGGAGGAAGAGGGAGACTATCCTTAGGAAAAGGAATATGATCATCACTAGGAGGAAGATTAAGTGTTGGATTTCTAGGTTTACTCAAGGATAAAATCATGTCATTTTTCCATTTTTGATAGGATTTAAAAAGAACATCACTTATAGGCTGAAGAGGTTAAAATTTTTCAGACCAAAAATAATCAAGGCAAATATCTCTATGCCTCATCGTAGGTTGATACATGCTATGATGAATAGTTATAATCTTATTATCATGAGGAAATTCCAAACACTTATGGACAATAGAAGCAATCACTTTCATGGAAGAGACCCAAGGATATCACATCTTCACACAAAATTGATCAAATGTAGGAATGATAGCAAAGACAACATCTAAGCACTTAGTGCCAACCTCAATAGGAAGTGTGATAGAACCAATAGAATGACAAGAGAAGACATAAAAAAATTTAACTATCACATCATTTTCATCATATGTCACTTGATGCAATTGTAAAGTAAAAAGAAATTCTTTAGTTATAACATTAACCACACAAGTTGGATCAATGAACACCCCTCGAGAGGGTATATCTTTAATTCTCGTAGTGATATATAATGGGCCATCATGTGCTTCAATAGTCTCACTAGGATCAAACATAATGCATAAGTCCTTAGGAGGTTCAATTTTATCAATAAGATTCACCACATTATTGGACTCAAGGACAAGATTAGTAGGAGAGAAGGAAAGACGATCAGGACTCTCAATCACATTAGTGGAATGGGAAGGTAAAGGATTAGTAAAAATTTATAGATTTTGATTAGGAGGAGCTACAAATTTATTTCCTTTATCATTCACACAAGCCACAAATATGGTATTATTATCAATCAAGTCTTAAATCTTACTCCTTATGGAATAACACTTTTCAATGTCATGACCAGGTTGACGATGATATTGGCAAAAAGCTTTGGAATCAAAGTAAGGTGAGGAGGTCCTTGATGGATAAAGTGGTTTAATAGGGGGAAGATTCAACACATTTCTTTGTAATAATTGTGACATACTACTATGCAAAGATTCATTAAGAGGAGTGAATTCTTTTCTAAAGTATTTGAACAAAGGAGGCACACCTGTTTTTGCGGCTGCTACTTGAGTGTAGTTGTTGTCATTGAACTTGTTGAATCCCTTATTTGGTTTGAACTTCACAAAAGGTTTTTGAGTACTTTCACTTTTATCAGTCAGAGTCATTGAAGGTTATTGTTCCAATTGACTCATAGTAAGGTGATAATTGTGAAGTACTGCGCACAACTGCGTAAAGGAAGTAAACTTAGAAAAGAGAATTTTATCTCTAATGTCTTTTTGCAAATTAGAAATGAAAATTCTTTGAATATCTTGATCAGGCACAAGAAAATCAATGTGTGATTATAGATGTTTATATCTACCAATAAAATCACTCACATTTTCTTTAACACCTTTCTTACAATGCATCAAATTAGTGAAAGTAATATTAGGACCAATATTATTGTGAAATTGTTGAATAAAAGCATTAGCTAGTTGTTGAAAGGATGTAATAGAATAAGGAGGAAAAGAACAATATCATTGCAAATATTTTTCCATAAGTGTTCTAGTAAACAACTTAGCCAAAAGTCTTTGGTCATGAGCAAAGTCACTACACAAAGTTTGAAATGTTTTAACATGGATCAAGGGATCACTTTTCCATTATAAAGATCTAATTGAGGGACTTATACATGTTTAGGAGGGACCACAAGATGGTGTGAAAAAAAGTGGACAGACACCAAAAAATAGTTGAAAAAACAACAACCATGTTCATGGTTTTAAAATTAAAAAAACCCCGTATGCGGTCCTTTAGGAAATAAGACTGCGTACGCGGTTATAATTCCTAAAAGACTGCGTATGTGGTCCCTGCCAATATTTTTTTATTTTTACTGTCGACTGTATTATTTCCTTCCATGGTCAAGAGCAAGTTCAAAGGGTTTTTCTGTTGCAAACAACGTACTCCATAGTTTCACACCTAGACGCCATGGAAAGAGGTCGGTTATGCATTTTTTTTGTTTTTTTTGCACATTTGATAAATTTTATTTACGTTTTCAATTTAAATTCGTTGATTTTGATTAGTTTTTAAATTTTTTTGTTACCAATATCAGATTCTAAAAATCCAGAACCACAAGAAGATGCACCTCAAAACCCACAACAAAACCCTCAGGATACACCTTGAGCTCCTCCTTTAGACCTTACAATAGCTACATAGGAGGATTTACTTAATCAATTAGGGAAAAAAACTGCTAAAATAACTAGACTGATTAATAGATTGAAAACATCTTAGCTTGAGCATCATTTATCTCTTTCCACTAGCCTAGAAACATTGGCTAGTGGTGTCACTGCAGTTTCGAGCCAAATTACAAAATGGAGAAACTATAGGGATAGTTGTCGCACTTATTATGCTGATGGGTTATCATATGATGCAATGAAAAATAAAAACACAAGTAAAACACAAATATGTGCTCTTTTTGTTGATCCTAGAATTGGTGAGTCCTTACCTCTTAATGCAAAGAGGTTTCTCATACATTGGTGTACCAATATGCAGATAAATAATCTTTTTTGGAATAATGGTGGATGGTTTTTGATGAACCACCTTGTAATAATTTTGAGGTTCCATTATATTTTTTGAGGAAAGTGTAGCATCGAAATTAGGAATCATCAAAGCAACATATAAAAGGACATATTATTCATTATTAGCTCAATCACACATTGCAATGATCTAATCCTAAGCACACTCAATAGAGACATAAAAACAAAGCATTCAAAAGCAAATATCATGCAAACCAGATAACAATTTGGATGCTTCTTCCATGCGGCTCCATTGTTCTTCTTTCCTCTTCAAATGGATTTGTGGATCTCACCTACAAGTGCACATACAATTGAAAGCAAGATTGACTTTGATGAAAAGCTCAAGAGTACTAGAAGCATAAGTTCGATAGTCTGATAGGAATTCGGGATTAGCTTTGATTGAAAATCATCCAATTTATAGAAGAATTGGATAAATGAACAAATTAGCATGATAGTGATTCGAATGGAAATTCAAATCAAGAATAGCAAATTTATGACATATCTATGACAAATTGCTATGCAAGGCTTATGACAATTCTATGACAAATTTCTATGTCAAGAATTTATGACAATTTATGACAAATTCTATGACAAATTTCTATGTCAAGAATTTATGACAATTTATGACAAATTTCTATGTCATTTCCATAAATTTAGGAGAGAAATAGGAGGAAATTGAATTTAAGAATTAAGAAATTAGAAAAATAGGGAAAAGAGGAATTAAGAAATTAGAAATTAGGTAAATTAATTAATAATCTTTCATTTATTAATTAATTCACAAAAGAGGATTAATTAGCCAATTAAATGAATATTTAATTGTGATGAGAATACTTAGGATAAATAAGTAATTTATTAATCCTAAAGGAAGAAAATGATAAGCAAGGTTAAATGACTAAATCATGAAACCCTAGAAGGCGAATTAGGTCTTGATGAAAGATAATTGACTTGATCATGATTTGATTTTGGATTGATAAATGACCAATGTGATAAATGATTTGACTGATAAATGCGCCAATTGACGAGGAACAATGACAAATTGATCCAAATTGACACAATTGAGACAGATAACAATCGATTACAAATCGGTCACAAAATGACAAGATTGACAAAAAAAAGACAAGAATCGATGACAAATAGATCGCAAAACGACAGGATTGAAAATGACCACGATTGATGATAAATCTATCGCAAATGACAAGATCGAACATGACAACGATCGATGACAAATTGATCGTAAAACGACAAGATTGATAAACCGATCGCCAGATGATAAGATTGAAAAGAGGACAAAACCCTAATTAGGATTGACGATGTCCAAAATGATAAGATTGATGATAAGATTGATAAGAGAGTAATGATTGATGACAAATTGATCGCAAGATTGACAGGAGGACAAAACCCTAATTAGGATTGACGATGTCCAAAATGATGACAAATTGGCACGCACATTGATGCAACAGGATAAAATCGATCAAAATCATGACTAGATAGTGTTGTCGACAAGACCAAATTTGAGGACGAGATGACTGAAGAATGCAGAAGAATGACTCGATGCTCGCAAATGATAAAGATCAAGTGCGAATCATAGGAGAAATGTTAATGCGATGCAAAAACCTAAAATGAGGCAATGCGCAAATGTTAAAGTATGACCTCGCAAGCGTTTGACCATTTTTAGGTGTCTACAGAAAGTATATTGTGAGTTTGTCCTCAATGAGAGGCCCAATTATTTGGATATGAGAGAGTTCCATGGTAGAGGTGGTGGCTTTTCCCAAGATAGACCTAGAACCCATAGGGTATTAGACCCACAAAGTCGTCACCCCCTAGCACCCAAACCCAAGGTGCATGCAAGGGTTCCAGTAGCCCTGAAAGAGTCGATGGAGCTAGAGACTCTTCAAGTGACCATAACATTGACTGATGCGATCATCCAACATCAGACACAATTAACACACCCTCTTGGCCCGGATGATGATCCATTAGCTGAGGCAACTGGCACTAGTAAGTCCATTGAGAATGTGTGTCCCACTTTCTCAGTCATATGCACAGTGATGGATGTCGAGGCTAGTGCATATGGTTTCATATCCCATATGTACACGATTTGCAGGAGTAGATGTGAGACCCGCATGACTGAGGATGTAGCGCTTATAGATGAATTGATGGACATGGTGTTTGATAGTTAGCCATAGACATAGGTGTGTTGATTTTAATTCATAATATTTTATCTATCAATCACTTAAAATTTGTAATTGTAAATGAATTTTCATTTATAGATCAATTTAAATTGATACAAACAATATGCATTTTAGGATGCAACGACGACTTTTAATACACCATCTGATATTCCTCCTGCACTTATTGCAGTTGCAACTTCGATTCCCAAGTTATAAATTTTGTAACATGTTAAAATAGAATAGTACTTGAATCAAAAATAATTATAAGATATACTAACTCTCTTTAATGCTTGACAATTTTTTGTTTTGTAGGCATTGGCAGGGGACCAAATGTCCCACATTGATGATGTCATGCTCTCAATGATCGATTTTGGCCTACAAAGCTATGTGGTATCATATTTTGTACACCTTATTTTATGTATTATTTTGATGGAATATGAAATTCATTTAATTTTAAATTTGTTAAATTATGTTTAATATTATCTACTAATATCTCTTGCATTAATTTTGTTTGTTTTAGGGTACCCCCTCTGTGTATAGGCCTTGTCCTCAGTGAAAGAAATCCTTGATGATGCGTAAACACGGAAAGAAAGTAATTGAACACATTTTTAATCATACAATTGTTTGAAAAGGTTTAAATTGCATTAGTTGTAATTTGTAGATTGATTAGTGTTTTTTGTCTGTTTTATATACATCGACCATTGGGCTTTGTAGAATTGTTGAATGCACTTGATACACTCAAAGATCGAAAGAGGATAGAGGTATGTATCTCTACTTAATTTTATTGATTTGATTATTATATGCACATGTACATGTGAACTTTTGATAAATTATAATCTTATCATTTTTCATACAGGAAATATCAAAAACCGTTTCATCAATGACGAGCCCTCCTCCATGTACTAGAGAAGCATCTTAGGCTCTAGTACACTTTTGTTTTATTTATTGCATTAATTGTATTTAACCTACAATACTTATTATTATATTAATTGTGTAATGGTGAGAAAAAAGGGGTGATGAGGAGATCAAGTGGAAAGCTTTACCCTCCTCAAGAAAGAAGTGAAAGTTTCACAAAGGATCCTCTTCAACCTCTCACACACATTACATTAAAAGAGGGGGTTGAATTCACTAGATCCAATATCAATGGAATGAGATTGAATTATAAGTGAATTGACAATTAATTTGAAAAGTAAAATAACCCCTGTTTTAGAATGGACAAGTTGAATTAAACAATTTGAGACTAAGTGTAAAAATGGTAAAGAAATGATTATAACTTGAGATAGAAATGTGGGATGAAGTTGTGCACATGGAATTAATAATAAACTTTCAAGATGAAGATCCCCTATAAATTTGAGAAAAAATTGTCGGGACCGGGTTGAAAGTGTACTTGGTCCTCTGAAAAATCCGCACGTCGAAAAGGGTTTTTCTGTCTCTGAAAATGAAGCCTAAACTTGCAAATACAATTGCGCACCTGCAACCCACACACAGAAAAGAGAGGAAATGTTGTTGGTATTAGGGGTTTGCCTTTAGGTCAAACCCCATTTTGGAATTAACCAAATGATGAAAAATACTTGCAAGTAAATGAAAAGAAATAACAGAAGTAGAGTTCACCTCAAGAGAGGATGCAATTGAAATGTTGATAGAGTTGTTTGAAAGGATATGTAGAATTGAATGTCAAAAGAGATCTGCACTTCAATGGTTGAATCCTTGATTTGAATACAACACCTAGCCTTGAAAGGAGACTTGAGACGCTCAATCGATACTTGAATGGACACTTGAATGCTTGAATGATTGATTTCTCTTATGTAATTTCTCTTAGGATCGCAATTTTCACCTATTGAACTTATGTAAATGGGAGGGAAAATGGCGTCTTATATATTCATCAATTAGGTTTATTTGACTAATTTTTTGTCTTAGGCTGACATAAGGAAACTTTTCCCACTTCTCATTTGACAAGCCCAATGTAAGACTTAAGTGGAGGGGGCCCAAAATAGGGCAAGGATAGGGGCACCACACCCCTATCCTAGGGGGGACAAGGGCGCCACGCCCCTATGTTGCCCTAATATAGGACCAGAAGAGGGAATAGGCAGTGTAGATGAAAGGAAATACATGTTTCACTAGGTATAGCATGTCTCGGGTCTCCAGTCAGGCTTAGGGATTCATTCACCAATTTGAAGACCCAAATGCGGTCGAAAATTGTAAGGTTGCAATTTTATGACGCTACAAATTGTATTTAATCTTTAATCATTTTTTGTATAGGTAATAGCCATAGTTTCTCCATCAATGGTGAGAACTCCTTAGACTATTGGAGAGGCATCCAAGGCTCCAATACACTTTTGTTCTCTATAATGTAGTTTTTTAGTGTTTTTGATCTATATATGTTATTACATTGTATTAATTGTATTTAATCTATAATAGGCCCCTTCGCGGTTCAACCATAACTTGGATCCTTTGAAGTTTGTGTTCAAGAAAACTCCTAAGACTAACAAGGAGAAGAAAAAGAAGATAGTAGATCCTAGATCAATAGATGAGGTAATCTACATTTCAATTGCAAACAAATTATGGTTAAATGCATAGTTATGTTGATAATTCTGAACTATTTTCTACAAAAGGATTTTAACTTGGCTTTTGAATTGTGGTTGTACAACCATCTACACAAATGCGTACTACATCAAAGAGGCTTGACTTTGATGATCCACCACAAGTATAGGATCATATAGTGTTAGTTGTGGTCATTGAATGACCAATACATGTAGATATATTCTACATTTTTATCGTATATCAATTTGGACATGGCATATGCCACATTTTTGTAAAACTTGTATTGACTTGGCATATATGCCTTTTTTGATATATATAAATGTTGATATTCGATCCAATAAATGTGTATTGTGTTCATTATTGTGCATTTCATTTATATTGATAGGAATATTTGATATATATAGGATTTATTCATTGTGTTGATTATTGTACATTTTGATATATATAAATGATTATTTATAATTGATAAGGTTAATTTTTGCTCAAACTATTCGGTGTATTTGGTGGCTGCCCTTTTATAAAGTTAAATGAATATTTGTCTATGTAATCAACAATATGAATATAAACAACAAAACTCTATGATATAAAGCATTACAATTGTGGAATATGATTTGATAACAATCACAATAACATTGACCAAACTAATAAGAACAACAATTCAATGATTTGAAATCATGCAAAACAAAAATTTCACTTACTTCTACATATAAAACTGTCACAAAAGCACAGTAACAATTGCAATGGGGCCTTCAATGACCTCAAATACTTCTTTTGAGGTCGTTGAGGTTGTTGGGAAACTAAAAGTATGTCCAAGAATCACATACGCGGTATGTTCAGTAACCCAGTGTGTGCTTTTAGTCCCTAAAAATGCTCAGCAGACCAACTTCCATATTCCTAGTACCCCATATGCACTTTTAACTGATCAAAACCTCGTACATGTTACTTGTAGTAAATAAAATGTGAATGAAAAGGGAGGGAGGGAGAGGGAGAGAGGGAGAGAGAGAGAGAGAGAGAGAGAGAGAGAGAGAGAGAGAGAGAGAGAGAGAGAGAATGGAGAGGGAGAGGGAGGGAGAAGGAGAGAAAGGGGGAGAGGGAGAGAGAGAGAGGGAGAGGAATGGAGAGGGTGGAGAGAGAGAGAGGTAGGAGAGAGGATGGAGAGAGAGAGGGGCGAGAGAGAGAGAGAGAGAGAGAGAGAGAGAGAGAGAGAGAGAGAGAGAGAGAGAGAGAGAGAGAGAGATGGGGAGGAAGGGAGTGAGGGAGGGAGGGAGATGGGGGGAGAGGAAGAGATGTCACATGATGTCGTCAGGAGTCACGTGGGGTCCTAATGGAGTCACGTGGGGTCCTAATTGAGCCACATGTGTTACAACATCATATGACCCCTTAAGACACCATATGACCCCTTAAGATATTATACATGGTCTGAAGGGGTCATATGGCATCATTGGGGTTCATGTAGGGTCATAATGAGGCCGCACATGTGTTAGAACATCATATGACCCCTTAGGACTTCATATAGTCTTAAGGGGTCATAGGTGTGCTAAGGGACCTTACATGATGTCATTAGGTGTTATGTAGGTTCCAGAGAGAGAGAGAGAGAGAGAGAGAGAGAGAGAGAGAGAGAGAGAGAGAGGAATACATTGTACAATAAGATATCAAAAGACAATATATATCAATATACATGTACATGTACATACACATATACATATAATACACCTAAAAAATCAAAAGATAATACACATACATACATATTATATATTTATATATTATAAACATACATATATATACATATGTCATACACATATTATATACATATACATACATATGTGTGTGTATATATATACACATATTTTATATTTACATATATATGTACAATATCTACATATATGTATGCACACACACACATTTTAAACATACACATTAATTTCTTTATGTTAGAGTATCACAGGAAGAACTGCGTACGTGGTGCTTAATCACATCAAACCTTGTACGCGGTTCTTATTCAAAAGGAACCCCATACGTGGTTCTCATTCCAAAGAAACTTAGTATGTGCTCTTGTCTGTTTAGCCTTGTGAATAGGCTTGGATGAAAAAGTTGGGGTTTGGAAGTTTGATTTGCCTACATTTCCCTCCTTTTTGACATGTTTTGTTTTATGATCTTGGTTTCTCGACTTTGTCATCATCAAGTTTACACTTCATCAAGTGGGTATTTATAAAATCACTACCATATTTTCACCCATCTTCTGAGCTTTCTAGTCATATAATTTTTGAAAAATTTGAACAACAATAACATATTATTATTGAATTTCTTTTACCAGTGTCTCCATAGTTCTCAAAGACATACGTGTACCATTTTTCTAATAACTTTTGATCTACTTATCCAAATTTAAAAAAATTAATATATTATTTTAGTGCACTTGATTCTTTACTATTTTTTAATTTTTTTTTGCATTTTCAATTGTTTTGGTGCAAGTCATGTTTCACGCATAAACAAGTACCTAATTTTTAGGATGTGCTCAATTGGAAAATCATAAAAAAAAAATAATCAACAAAAAATTTCAAAAAATTACACAACTTCTAGTGCTCACTCTTAACTATCTTTCTTCCAAAGGATTTGTCAAAATACTAAATCTAACTATGACTTTTTTAATGTGCACGTCAAACACTATGTTATGTTATTCAGAAAAAAATCAGGGTCTATTTTTCATGCATGAAGGATTTGACCCCCTTAATATTATCCAAATTTGAAAACAATTAGTATTTTGAAAACTAGATTCAGAGTACTACAATCTTTGTTGTTTGAGTATCTTCATATCTTGAGTGGATGACTCTCAACTTTCTCCTCCAAGTTCAGGTTTACCTGATTTCATAAAAAAAGTGTCCACTTATACCCCCTTTTTTGCACACCATCTTGGTGCACTTACCCCATACAATCAATTTCATTAGATAATGGGATTGATACATAAAATGTGGGTACATTATACCTATATTGATTCATGAAAGCAATTTGTTTTTGTAAGGAAGACACTACTTGGGCTAGATTATTGATGGTAGCTTCAGTGGATGGATTGAAATTAGACATGTTGGATTGAAAAGGAGGAGTAACATTGTTGAAGGAAGGAGGAGCTTGAGAATAAGGAGGTGGGACGCTATGATAAGTAGGTATGGGAGATGATTGTACAACAAATGGTAGACTCATAGGAGGAGGGATGAAGGAATTATGGTTAGGGGAATTACCCCATTGACTAACATGTGTAGGTATGACATTTTGTGTAGAGGTATCTGTTGTCACAAAAGTTAAACCCTCTTGATGACCATGTATTCTCATCAACCTTGTGCAACATGGAAACAACCTCCCAAGTGTGGGACCTGGAAAAGTGAGGTTGAATCTTTAGAGAATGTTGGATTCCTATCCATCTGAGTGCAAGTGTTGAACCAACCCAACATTGATAAATCCCAATCTATGATCTGATAGAGAAAAGGGAGAAAGGAGGGATGCTTGAAAGGGGGTAAATAAGGTTTTCACCTACAAGTAATTTGATCTCTTTTCCTGTAACTACACAAAACAATAATAAAACTACCCCAGGTATGCACAATATTCTACCTAATTCAGCTCCCTATAGATGAGTGAAGGTTGAAATTTTAAAGAATGGCAAGAGGAACAAAAATAGCTCTTAGATGTTACCCAAAGAGGGGATCAACACAATCACTTATGCAAAAGGAAACAAGAAAATGACACATTCAAACAAATAGGTAATCTGAGAAATAAACACATTTTTTTAGACTGAACAAAGGCAAGAATACTAACTTTATTAATGGAAGGAAAGGCAACATTTACAGTTGCAAAAAAACAAGAATTATGCAAGAGCAAAGAAGAAAGATCCCTATACAAGGTTACAAAATTGTCTTTAAAGATCAGACATAACTCAGTTTGAGCTGGAGTTAGAAACCCTAACCCTGCTAGGGTTAGGTTACAAAATATCAGAGAGGAAGAAGAATCAAATTGGCAAGCTGATCTAATTGCATGCAAGGATAGCTCTGAAAATATCTTCCTCATCTAGGAAGAAAAAAATCCTTGCGCAGAAGGAGGGAAATTTCTGTGTAGATGCACCTGTAGGGCACAAAAGTCCTCATTCTGCATTGAATGGGCATGGGTAGCATCTAAAATGGCTTGTAGAGGTCATGTCTCGAGTAATGGAACTCATCCCTTGGCCCTCTAAAAGTGGTTGAGATGGATCATATTTGATTTGGTTAGCCGACAGGGTCAAAAATTGACTTTCAACCCATTAAGTTGACAACCACTACCGAGTAGTTGTTTGAATTTCAATGATCACCTCTAGTTTAAATTCAGGCCACTAGATCCTCCTTATCACATACTGATGGATGACCAAGATCACACCACAAAGGCAAAGCCCATCAACTAAACAACCACATCACGGTATCACAACCAAGGGTGGGATCCAGTTCTTGATCACTGCGAAACAATGATAACACTCTCTTCCTCTTGGCCGCATCGCTTATCGCCCTGTTGCGTGAAAGTGGTAAAGTCACATTTTTCCTATTTGTAGGAAAAGAGTGATAGGAAAATCAAGTGATAACAACTTCCTTTCCTCTCGGTAGCATCACTTATCGTGCAGTCGTGCAAAAGTGGAACACAACAGGGAGCAGAAGTGGAAAGTTCAGGATTGCACAATAAGCAATAAAAAGAACTCCCACCAATAGGTGGTGAGTGAAAGGGGTCGGTCCCACCATGAATAAGGGACCCTCTAGTTGGTAAAATTAAAGTGAAATGACCATCCCAATCAATTAGCAAAGGAAAAGATTAAGGCCGAAAAAGGTTAAGGCAAAAGCCTTAAGAGTTTAGGGTTTTAGGCCTTAGGATTTTAACAGGGGTTTTACCAATGATGATTTCTCAGATCAGTTATCTGCATGGCTAAAGTTGACACAAAAATGGTCAATAGTAGCCATGATGTTAGATGTAAAGGTGGAAATACTAGCCATAGGAGTAGTCATAGGAATGAAATGATTAGTTTGACTAGGAGGTTGTGTATAACTAGGGACTTCAACACAACTCTTCATAGGCATAATATTAGTATCAACAATATGGGCAATACCACGCAACACATCAACACCAAGTTTATCACTTTGAACCATTAGTTTTAATCCTTCAATCAATTGTAGAGCTTCACTTCCTAAGTATTGTTGACTCATCCATTGTTGAAGATTTTCAAATTGATTGTCAATCTTCACCAATTGGTCAATGAAACCCCTAGTTAGTGATTCATCCACATAATGAGTATTAAGGAAAGAATGTGGATAAATAGGATCATTTGTAGGATTAGAAGAAGCACCAACATCTTAATGGAACAAGTTATCCAAATTAGGCTCCATCTTCTCGGTAATTAAACCTTGGGAAGCCTTAATTCTACAACTTCTTCTCATGGGGATATTATAGGTTGGACTAATAGTTGTAAAATTCATGCACAAAGGAGGGAAATCGGAATTTTGAATTTTAAAATTTGATATTTGAAATTTGAATTTTAAAATAATTAAACAATGCAAAATTTTGTAAAAATGAATTTTCAATTAATTAAGCCAATTGATTTGTGATTTAGAAAAGATAAATTCATAAAGAGCATGCAATCTACTAGTAAATTTAAATTTAAAAATTAGGGTTTTGTGAAAATAACCTCTTAATTTTTAAAATTAATTTGAAATTGGATCTAAGAGTGCAATTTTGAATTTGAATTAACATTAACAATCAAATCTAAAACAACTAATCCAAAAATTAGACAACCCACAAGCTCAATTTTAAATTTAAAAATTAGGGGTTTTGAAATTAACCTCTAAATTTTTAAAAATTGATTGGAAATTAAACCTGTAAGTGAAAATTTGAATTTTAAAATAGGAAAAAACTCATATCTAAAATATTTTTTTCAAATTAAGCAATTCACAAGTTCGAATTTGAATTTAAAAATCAGGGTTTTCGTGAATTTAACCTCTAAATTTGTAAAATTCACTTGGAAATCAAACTTGTAAATGAAAATTTTAACTCAGATCTGAGAACATAAATCAGAATTAAAGGTGTAAGGAGTTAGGTTCACCAAAATGTAATGGGTGAAAAATTAAGGTTTCGACCACAAGAAGGATGAAAACCACTAATTTTTGCTTAGTGACCTATTACATTCAAAAGAGGGTTGATTCTAATAGATTTAGTCACAAAACAACAAATATAAGGATTGAAAATAGTGATTGGATTTAAGGGATGAATTTGTTTTCCCTCTTTTGTAAGTTGAATTGCTTAAATTAGGGTAAAGTGCTAAAAATGAAGGTAAAAACATAGAAACAAGCTATAGTCATCGGATTGACGCATGAACCTGGATCTGAGAAATATAAGAGAATTAATATCTGATCCCTAAAAGAGCTCCAAAAATGTCAGGATTGTGGCGAAATTTGCCCTAGTCCTTTGAAATTTTTTGCACACCAAAGGGGGATTGATTTGTCTTTGTAAATAATGAGATTCTGAAGATCATGTCTCTATATCGATTTCCTGCACACAGAAAGAAAGGGGAATAAGTTGGGAATAGGGGCTTGGCTAAGGCGAACCCCAATTTTGGAATTAACCATGAAATAGAGATAAAAGATAATTGAATTGCTATAATTGAAGACTCTCCTTTTGAGGGAGATGTTGAATAATGATTGAAAACCAAATGATATACCTCGTGAAGTTTTATTTGTCTCCACACGGGGTTAGGGTTTCATGAAGTCTTTGACAAAATAGGATGTGAATGTTCACTTCAATTCTTGAATCTAGACTTTTTTGTTTCTCCAAATCTTGAAGGAAGACTGATTACGTGCTCACTTGACTTGAATATTTGAATGAATGCTTGATATCAAATTGAATTTCATGTGCGTGTCTTGCTAAATGAGAGGGGAAATCCTCCTTTAATAGTTGCCCTTCAAAAAATTTGCTAATTTTTTGACATGAACCAAGATTGGGCTAGGTTTTCTGCTCAAATTTGAAATAACAAAAAGGGTTTGAAGAGGGGCCCAATTAGGGAGGACCAAGGCGTGGCACTCTGGTCATAATTAGGGCTACGATGACTCCCTAGGTGTGGTGCCCAAGCCCTGGTCCTACCCCATTTTAGGGCCAGGACAAGGTGCCTAGTTGATGTAAATAATAATAATAAAGCCATATTTTCATGGTGTGAGAAGAATCAAGTCCCAGTTAGGCCTAAAGGTGCAAACTCTAAGGTAGGGACCCAAATGTGGTCAAAATTATACAGGGTTGCAATTTTAGGATATTACAGAATCATACAAAGTTTATTTTATTTATCTAAAAAGAGTATTCTCATAGTTCATATCACAACAACCAAGCTCACATGGGTATCCTAATATTCAGTTTGATTGTACTACATAGAAACCTTTAGTCTATAAAGACTTGGACCTTGTGTGCCATGCAAAAAAAATTCAGTTTCCTTAGTAATTAATGAAGGGCATTTTGTTAAAAAATTCATAGGAATTTTGTTTGAGAACCTATCAGTTAGTCCCGAAGAATCCAAGTATTCACCTAAGAAACAACAACTTTTTCAAAACCCCTTGTAAATGTGTTAATGGGTAGAAGCATCAAGGTGCCAAGGAAATAGAGTAGTCAATAGTTTTTGCACAACACCATATCCTTAGACATTTAATAGACTCATGAAATGTACTCAATTATTCAACAAATTCAACCATTTATGTGAGAGCACACTAAGAATCATACAAAGGTCATTATATTTGTCTAAAAGGAGTATGATAATAGTCTGTATTAAAACCACCAAGCTCACATAGGCATCTTAATAGTCAACTTTGTTGTACTACATAGAACCTTTAGCTTGTAAATACCAAGACCCAATATGCTTTGTAAGAAAATTTCAGTTTCCTCAATAATTGATGAATGGGAATTTTGTCAAACAATTCACATGCATGTCATTTGAGAGATTTTGATTGAAGTGCACTATTTTAATTTTTATCACATTACTATTATATAAAATTCATAAACTATTCATGATTCTCACTAGTTGAAGGCACAATATATGTGATAGTTTGCATTGGACAAGATACCAAAGTATAATGTAATTTAAAAGGAAAATTTGTTGTCATAAGGAATAGATGTACAAGGCCAAATAAAATGACTTTTAGATCTTTTAAGAAATAGTACAATGTATTTAACAAAGGATGGAAATCCTCTACTCAATCCAACTTTTCATCATTGGAAATGTCATTTCCACTGTTGGATCTTGCTCATAAATACTGATTTTACTTCTATTCTACTCATTCACCTTGACATTAGTGCTCTCCATAATTCTGTGAAATCTCTTGTTATAACATCTATATGCTTTGCTTTCATTATAATAACCAAGAAATATCCCTTCATTACATCTAGGATCAAACTTCCAATTCACTATTAGAGATTCTAAAATACTTAACTGTAGATGTATGACCAAACCATAACTCATAAAGTGACTTACCGGTAAACCAAACTAGATCCAAGATCCAAGATCCAACAAATCTTTGCCGGTTAACCTTCAAATTAACTTCCAAAGATCTGAAATGGGCTTTCAGACCACTACAAGGGGCAATGCAAGATCTATCATCAAATTGCCTCCCCCTAAGGCAAATGCCTTAGTTACCGTATGAGTTTCCTATCGGTGTAGGAACATTCTGCTCTGGTGGTTTAGTAAGCGAGGTATATCCTTCACCCAAATGAACATCTGGGGCAATTGATTTTGTTGATTGAGCCTCATACTTCATAACCAACTTCTTCTCATGCTCCTTCCGGATGTCATCATCCTTCTGCTTTCCCTTATCATTAGATTTATCACTTCCTGCTGGTAGGTTCTTGCTTCTACAAAATATAGCAATATGTTCTACTTTATTGCATGCATAACAAGTGACAGTGTTCTTCTAAATTTCTTTACTGTAACCTTGACTATTCATTGACCTGCATTGATTAGCCATATGTCCAAACTTTCCACATGCATGACATTTCACATTCACTCTACAATCTTCTGTCCTATGATCATACTTCTTATAATTTAAACATTGACCGGGAACTGCATTATTATTCTGATTTTCTCTATTTCTACAAGGTCTTGCCATATGACCAAACTTATTGCAAACAAAGAATCTATTGGCAAATGCACACTCCAATGAGAAATTGTAGGTGATTGAAGGTATTATCATTGATGGCAACCTTTCAATCCTATGACACCGACAAGCACCGACACTGGCAGACTCTACATTGACATACAGTTCACCGACACCGAAAAGATTGATTACCGACACCTTGGCCGACAAGATTTTGTTTATTACATAATGCATTTAATTGTAATATATTTTTGTAAGCCGACAAGGCATATTGTAATAAGGCTCATATATAAGTATGAGATCTTGTAGAACATAATATATAGGTATATGCATGTGACATAGATGGATATTATGTGTTAATATTAAGGCAAACTTTGATGTAATGTTTATGATTATTGCAAGATCTTAAATTGGTACTGGATCTGGCATTGCAGATTCTTTTTGTAGCAGTACATCATTTGGATTTCCATAATCCACTTTTGTAAGTCAGTGAGACTTCCTTTTGTAATTGAGCAGTGAGCTCTAGACACTTGGCCTTCCTGTATGTGCAGGCCCCCGTTTTGTAAGTAATATTCACTTATTGGCCAGTGAGCAAATATTGTGGGTCACAAATCCCACCGAGGTTTTTCCCACACCGGGTTTCCTTGCTAAAAATATTGTGTTATGGTGTGCTTTCTATGTTGTGTTTATTTTTCTTATTTACTACATTGATTTTGGTTTACCGGTACACTATTTTGGAATGCAATTCATTTAATAAGTTCAAAAAATCCATTAACTGGCTAGATACTGATTCACCCCCCCTCTCAGTATCTTTGGGAATCCTGACAATTGGTATCAGAGCTTGTTCCTCTATTTTCAAGAGCTTGTTCCTCTATTTTCAAAAGCCTAATAGCTTGAGGAAGATTCTAACACCGGTAGAGATGGAAAATTTGAGAAAGCAATTGGAAACAGCTCTTTCAGACTATGATGTAGAAAAGTTGAAGAATATCAAACTTCAAGATGATTTGAAAGCTGCACAGGAAATCATTGAGGGACTTCAAGAAAATCTCATTGTTGCAAGGAACAAAAGAAAAGAACTCTCTGGGAAGATGCAGAATGATGATGATGAGAAAGAAATGCTTAATGACCTTGTGAACAAATTGAGGCAAGAAAATAGTACAATGAGGAATGAGATGCAATATATGATTATGAGGTTTTGTAAGGACATTAAAGATAGAAATAAGAATGAAGATGACTTTGTTAGAAGACTAAATGATGCTGGAAATGAAAACACAAGACTCAGTCATGAAAATGATATCTTGAAGACAGATTTGATGCATACACAAAATGACAGAACTGAACTCATGAGACAAAAAGGAATCTTGGAAAATGAGTTGGCTGTTGCAAATCAACACAAAGAGAAACTCAAGCAAAGCTCAAAGGAACTTGATAACATGCTAAAGAATCAGAAACCTAATGGAGATACAAATGGCCTTGGCTTTGAAGTTGGTGAAAGCTTCAGTACTGCAAACAATCATGATCACAATAAACTGGTAAGACAACCTAATGCTTACAAATTCAATGGGAAATGCTATAACTGTAATAAGTATGGTCATAGAGCAAATCAATGTAGATCTAGAAACTATCACAACACTAATGTACCCGCCGGTCAATGTTCTAAATGCAACAAAATTGGTCATAACTCAGAAAATTGTAGAATGAATGTAAGATGTTATGTTTGTGGAAGATTTGGACACCTATCTAATCAATGCAGAACACATACCGGCATAGGATATGGAAAAGCAATTCAGACAAAAAATGTGACTTGTTATGCTTGTAACAAAATTGGACATATTGCAAAATTTTGTAGAAGGCATCACCGACAAATAACAAAGGACCCAGCTTGAAAGGTAAAGAGAAGGTTGAAGAGGTAAAACAAGAATTCTCAAAACAATGGATTTGAAAGTCAGATCATAATGTTAGTGAAGCTATTCCTTCACCGATAGAACAAAGTATTACTCCACCGGTGGGAGGTTCTTCATCTAACTGAAGAGAAAACTTTTGGGGGTATGGCAACAAATTGAAAAACATGATAATTTACCCTCAGTTGATGGTGAGAAGTTGAATTACTTCTTTACTGGTAGATGTGTTAAGTTTGACTTAACCGACAGGAATTAAATGTGGTAGTTGAAGGAAATGACATTACAAAGCAAGTGTTTTTGGCTCTTTTTATTCATCGAGCATTCAGATTTCCTGAGAGCGCGAAAATCCTGAGCGAAGGCATCCACAGTGAGAAGTGAAGCAAATCATTCAAGCACTCATACCTAAAGGAAGATTAAGGTATTTATAACAATGGCTTCCTCCTCTGCACCTAAATTCATTGCAAACCCTACTGTAATTGAAGTTGTCAAGCACCCTAGACCTGTATTTAAAATCATACCCTAGATTGCAAAGAAAGATGACACCCTAGGAGCATTTTCAAAAATACCCAAAGGAGTTGTATATGCTGAGGATCCTAGAATTTACATACATTGTCATATAGAAGAACTAGGTGATGATGAAATTAAGAACATGTATAGGACTGTAATTTGTGATGTTAATGGAAATGTTAAACTAGAACATAAGATAGTTGAAACCCTAGGTTTTGTGGAAATTCTTAGTATTCCTGATTTTCCAAAGGATGTTATAAGGATTGTGCTAAGAAGAGTACATGGGGAGTTCTTTTGGTTGGATTCAATTCACAAGATAACAAAAGAGGCAATTCGAGTAGTGACAGACTTAGCTTCCACCGGTAGCAGGCTTGATAAAACTAAAAAGCTTTCAAATGACACTGTAATGACCCTAACCAGTGCAACCTTTGACAAGAGATCCTTGAGAGTCAACAATGTAAAGGATATCAATGTGAAGTTCATTAGCATGATTCTTGGATACAAGGCTACACATGCCAACAGATTAAACTCTGTTTCTAGCTTATGTATCAAAAGTACCTATGACATGGTAAATAACAATACAAAGATTGACATATGTGAATGGTTGAAAGATGAACTGATAGACAATCTAAATAAAATCAAAGGTGACAAGAAAGGAACTTTCATATTTGGCAACTTACTTGTGTGTTTAATGTTATATATTACCAAGGAAGTGCCCGGTATTGGTAAAAAGGATTTTGGTTTTGACATACCGGTAGGAAAACAACTTCTGGATATGCTAAACAACATGGGAGATGACAGAGAGAAGAACATAAATGAACATTTTCAGGCACTGAAGGCTAGGATAAAAACCAGGATAAGGCTATCACAAGCTATAATTGACAAATATCAAAAAGAGATGTGCTTTGTAATAAAGAAACATGAGATTTGGATGGAGGCAGTAGTCCTAAGGACAATTTGGGTTACAAAGATGGGATATGAGGCAGATGAGAACATAATTAAAACTTATGCAAAAGCCCTCCTAGAAGCCCCTAAAGAACCAATAGAAAAAGTTTTGGAAATGCGGAAATAATTGAAAGCAGTATTCAATCACAGAAAAGAATAAAAAAAACTAAACAAATAGTTAGAAAAGGAACAAGGCAGGCAAAATCAATCAAGGAAGATGTATTGAATAAAACTATTATCAAGGAGAGCGACTTAGAAGGATTACAACTGGAAGCACATCTTTCACCGGTTTCTACCTCCTCTGACAGTGAAATACTGACAGAGTTCAAAAGGGTAGAAAGAAAAAGAAAACCCTCACTGGTACCCTCTCTTGCACCCAGAAGAACAAGACATAAATTGTAGCGTCATAAAATTGTGACACTTGCAATTTTGACTGCATTTGAGTCTTCACGATGGCGGTGCAACGTTGAACCTGAATGGAGACCCTGAAACCTGTTTACGACATCAAAAACTGCATCTTTCTGCACCTTGGCCTGATCCTCCTTGCACCCTGCTGTCCCAGGAGGTGGGACCATGGCGCCCAGCGCCCTGGTCCCTCAGGACCATGGTGCCCAACGCCCTGGTCCCTGGCCCTATTTTGGGCCCGGTCTCTTCTTGGGCATCGGGTCTTCAAGTTTGCAATTTGGAAAATAATGTTTCTAGGTCGGCCTAAGGTCGGAAAAATCAGTCTCATAACCTTAATTGACAAGTATATAAACTACATTTCCCCTCACGAAAAGAGAAAAAAACATACGCGTACAAGAGGCGGAAGCGATAGGCAAACATTCAAGCATTCAAGCATTTCTTCAAGCAATTGAGCATTCTAGGTCTCCATTCAAGGCTAGGTGTTGCATTCAAGACAAGGATTCAACCATTGAAGAGGAGATCACCTACAACACACAACATACAACATACAACATCATTACACCTTCGCATGTAAGAATACAAACATTCTTACAACAAGGTATCAGTACTTGATTACATTACAAACATTTACATTTACAGTATTCTCATTTCTTGGTTAATTCCAAAACTGGGGTTTGACCTGAAGGCAAACCCCTAATCCCTAACCCCCCAATCATCTTCTCTTTTTTGTGTGTAGGTTGCAGGTACATGGTTGTAATTGAAGATCTGGAATCCTTGTGCAGAGACGAACAGATCCCCCTTCGTTTCGCAGATTTTTCAGAGGACCGTGTGCACTCTGGGTGCCATCGTCCCATCAAATTTCGCTCAAACTTGTAGGACAACATCGTCTCGGCATTTTACTACTAATTTCAGGTCCGTAGCTTCATCCCGTGTCTCTATCTCCATCTACAAGCGAATCTTTCCTACTTTTACATACACTCCTAGTTCAATCCTTCTATCTACATTCTTTCCAAAAGAGGGTATCCTTGCTGTCTCAACCCTTGAAACTCATTTAGAATTCAATCTTGCATTGTGTGGGATTGGATCTTGTGAGTTTCAACCCCTCTTTTGAATGTAAAGTCTCTCCTAAGTGAAAACGGTCAATCCTAGTGAACTCCTTTCTCTCTCCTTGGAGTGGGGGAACACCTAGGGTTCGATTTTCCGCTTTACATTTTGGTGAACCCGAGGTGAACATCCTAATTCTGATTATTCATGGTTAGATCTGATACCGGCAGGCATCGGCACCGATAGACTCTACACTGGCATACAGTTCATTGGCACCAAAAAGATTGATTATCGACACCCTGGCCAATAGGATTTTGTTTATTACATAATGAATTTAATTGTAATATCTTTTTGTAAGCCGACAAGGCATATTGTAATAATGTTCATATATAAGTATGAGATCTTGTAGAACATAATATATAGGTATATGCATGTGACATAGATGGATATTATGTGTGAATATTAAGGCAGACTTTGATGTAAGGTTTATGATAATTTTAAGAGCTTAAACCGGTACTGGATCTACCATTGCAGATGCTTTTTGTAGTAGTACATCATTTGGATTTCCATAATCCACTTTTGTAAGTCAGTGAGACTTCCTTTTGTAATTGAGTAGTGAGCTCTAGGCACTTGGCCTTCCTGCATGTACAGGCCCCCATTTTGTAAGTAATATTCACTTCTTGGCCAATGAGTGAATATTGTGGGTCACAAATCCCATCGAGGTTTTTCCCACACCAGGTTTCCTTACCAAAAATATTGTGTTATGGTGTGCTTTCTATGTTGTGTTTATTGTTCTTATTTACTGCATTGATTCTGGTTTATCGGTACACTATTTTGGAATGCAATTCATTTAATAAGTTTAGAAAATCCAGTAACCGGTTAGATACTGATTCACACCCCCTCTTAGTATCTTTCAGAATCCAAACAGAATCTACCATTAAATTTATGTGCATTGGGCTGCCTTACCGGTGACCTCTGATTCTGATTGACCTTCTGACCGAATGTGTTATCTTGATTTGCAGTACCAAAGCTTTCACCATTCTCAAATCCAAGACCTCTAGTGTCTCCAGTGTCCCTTTGATCCTCCAATAATTCATTAAGATTAGTAGAACTAACCTTGAACTTATCTTTGTATTCATTTGCAACATCCAAATCTCCTCTTAGGACTGTTACCATTCTTTCCAATTCTTGCTCATTGTTATGTGATTGCATCAATTCAGTTCTCAACACATCATTCTCATGAACCAACTAGATGCATTCCTCAGATCTGTCTTTCAGAGATATAGCAAGATTTTCTTCTTTCTTCTTTTGGTATTCAATCTCCTTAGACATCTTCATAGTTAGGGCTTGCATTTCATACTTCATGACAATATTCTCCTGACTCAGCTTCTAACATTGTTCCTTAAGGGAATCCTTCTCTTCATCATCCTAATTTTGTAAAAGTTCATTCTGTTTAGCTTGGGAAGATGACAACCTATCCTGCAGAGTACAAATGAATTCCTTCATAGATCTCAACTCATCTTGCATCTTCATGTTCTTCAATCTTTCAACATCATAGTCTTCAAGTGCTACTTGAAGTTCTTTCCTTAAACTTATCTCCATAGATTTCGGATACAAGATCTTCCTGAAATTTTTAGACTTACTTTGAGGCACCAAGCTCTGATACCAATTGTTGGGATCCAAGAACATTGAGAGGGGCGGGGGGGGTGAATCAGTGTTCTACTGGAATGGAGAATTTTAACCTTATTAATACAAAAACTTAGCAACCAGTAAACATAAAAGCATATAACAATAAGCAATAATGAAACCACAAAGATGAACACCATAACACCACAAATTTATATTTGGAAAACCTCAAAGAGGAAAAACCATGGTGGGATTGGAGACCCACAATATCTATCCATTGATCAGATGAATAAATATTATAATAAGAGGTCTGCACATGCAGGAAGAGCAATAACCTAGAGTACACTACTCATCACAAAAGGAATCTCACTGACTACCAAAAACATTGGACAACAATACAGAATGAAGATTGAACTGCAAGTATATGATCTCCTCAATCTACAAAGAGATCTTACATCATATTTATACCAACCTAGGACCTAAATGATTATGTCGGCCACCTAAAAGATAATACAATAAATTTATAACTTAAATATGTAATCTAATGATCAACCAAGTTGGCCTAAGACCGAAACAACATAGTCCAATCAATGAATCCAACTGGTAACACATCGGGAACATCAACCCACACGTTACATAAACTAGTCCATAACCTAGATAGCATCGGACCTAGTTTAGGTCCACACATGCTAAAGAAATCATCCCAATCAGTCCAGGATTGAATGCGATTACCATAAGCATCCTGAATCCCTTCTAGAAGCTGCACCAACACCACTATGCATAATATCAAAAGATCTTCAATAATACGTTACCAGTAAAACCTTTACCGGTAAGCAAAAGGCTTACTATAACAAGTGATAGCTTCTGGATCATCAAATCAATACCAACTGACTGAACATATATCTAAATAGCATGAATAGAAGATCTAATCCAATTCCATAAGGCAAAACATACCAGATTATACCAGATCAACATGATCTTACCAACCAAAAACCAATCATCCTACCAGGACCAACCAGATACCAGTAAACAACCAAAGCAACTAGTGTTGATATCAACGAAAAATATCATTGTAAAACATAATCAATTCCTCCAAATTTCCAACACTCTCTTCTTACTAGTACAGATCCATTTCAGCTCTAATTTGCTTCAGATATGCAGACATCTCAATCAGGTTTGGCACACTCTCCTTCTCTAATCACCAACACACTAAACCTTCTCAAACTCAACCTAAATACACTTTACAATTAGGTTGGTTACAACAACCTAACCAAATTCAAAATACATTGAATTTACATCATAGATCATTACCAATCATTTACAGATCATCATACAAATCATTACAACAAATTTCAAGACAATTACAACCATTGAATGATCATAACACATCACCATACATCAATCTGATAAGCTATCAAACCCTAACACACTTTACTAAGCACTTCACAGTCTCCCAAGAAATTCACTGCTTGATCGAGCTTAAATGCAATCTTATCATCACACACAGTTTTTGAAACATCATCACTAAGTAATGAATATAATAAGATTCATTGCCAAACCATAAAACATCACCGGTCAAAGATCTTGACACCTATTCTCAAACCCTGCACTAAATATACAATAGTCAATTATAAACATGACTTTTATTTCTCCAAACATGATGCGGTTCAAGTCATAGACTCATTACAGTGTCATAATCATACATTTTAAACCACAACATCTAACTCAACATGGATCTCCACCGCAACCATCTCCTTCACTGTTCCTGCTTAGCGTTTCACTATCAACTTAGCAAACATTCCATTATCGATTAGGCTTAGTTAACTTAGATAACTTAGATGATATACCAAACATAAACAAACATGGTTTCCATCACTGACAACCAAGGAAAACTTTAATAAACCCCCCCTTGGACAAGGTGTAAAAACCTGGCGAAAGCTATATAATTCTTGAGGAAAATTTAAATTTTACTGGCAAATTTTTGTGGTTTATGGAGAAAAATAATAATCTCCATTGGTGAATTAGCCATGATTGCTCAAAGTTTGTGAAAAATCCTGGCGAATTGTAATGTTTTTAAAACCACAAAAATATTTGCATGGGTGAATTGTAATGTTCTTAAAACCAGAAAAATATTTGCATTGGCGATTTCAACCTATTTTCAAACCATAAAAATAAAATATTGGCGATTTAGAGCTATTTTCAAACCATAAAAAAAAATATTGGCGATTTCAAGATATTAAGTTATTAAAACACGTGGCACACAATTGTCAACTCTCTTCCTGAAAGACTGTCTATTAGAAAATCTCGTGACCTAGAGACAAGCCCTTACGACTCTATCTCTAACTCGCAAGCTAAAAATCCTAAGCCTTCATAACCTTAAGATCTAGAGACTGAGGTAAACTGAACTGCCACTCGCCAATTCTTGACCACAAAATGCTAAGTCCTTGTCACTACAGCGACTTGGAGATAGTGGTAACTTTAACCCTTGCCACATACTCGCCAACATAATGATAGTTTTGATACTTAATGTAAGTACAGATCCAATAGCCAACAAGATGAGAGGGGGGGGTGAATCATACAAACTTAATCATCCATAAAAACATTAGATTCAACCTCGGTAACATATATATCAGTCATATAACCAAAACTGTCAAACATGCAAACTCAAAAGCATATGAACAATATAAACCTCATAACACTAGATTTAACGAGGAAACCCAAATAGGGAAAAACCACTGTGGGATTTCGGGCCCACTAAGAAATATACTCTTCTAGAGTATGCTCGGTTAAAAGCAAATCCTGTTAAAGATTACAAACACATTGCTAGCTGTGACTCGGTTAAGGGATTTCCCTCAGATCTATTAGGATCTTCACTTTGTTAGAAGTGACTTTGTTAAAGGATTTCAAACACTCAATAAGAATGTCACCTTGCTAGAGGATTTTACAAATAAGACTGTTAAGTCCACTCGGTTAAGAGATTTTCTGCTACTTCTCAAAATAACAATAATAAAAATATGTTTGCAACTTCACATCTAAAAATGCTAAAGCAGATTCTTATTTGCTCAATACAATCGATTCATAGGACTTATCTTGTCCCTCTGCTGGGCTCTATACTCTGTTATCAAAACAGGTCTTCAAGCTTCTGTGCTCAGTAATCACTATGTAGCATCCCTGTGCATACACTTGTCCACATACATTGTTTATCAACACTTTCCTATTTATAAACAGTCTTCTAACTGCTTAATCTCCTTGATCACATTTCCCATGATCAATCATAGCCATCAGATCTTCAATCTTGTCTAGGTTCAATGTATCCTTCGATCTGAAAATGTTTTACCCCACCTTGGAACTTGCATTTTCACCTTGGAACTTGTGTTAGGGTATTGCGGTTCAATCTGAGCTGTAGATCTTCCTGCCAATCTTTCTTTACCATAGATTCTTTAACAATCTTCATACACGGCTTACCAACCATTTAATATGCTCCATCTCATCAGCTTCCTTCATTAAATATCACATGTAAACATTTAATGCATTCTGTTATAGCTCGGTTGTAACTCGATAAATACTAAACTTCACTCGGTAGACATTTTGCCTTCATTAACCGATAGCGATAACCTTAGGGTTTACCGACTAGGTTCCTTAGGGTTTATCAACTAGGTTCTTTGCTCAGTAACATAGTATAGTATTAACCTTTCAAACAATAGCATATGTAGGATATCAAAACAATCTAAACATCATGATTTCATCATTGTCTAACTCGGTAATAGCTGCCCATTGAATAACTTATCCCCTTATTTATCATATTCTTTTTGTGTCTTTTACCAACATCTTTATACTCATCAAATCATACTTCTTAAGATATGGCAACATCATACTGAATTAGAAAATCAATTTCTTGACATTAATGACAAAATAATAATATTAAGACAGTAATCATCCTTAATCAGTTATATCCATAGTCATCAACAACCTTCTCAATATCCTTACTGAAATGCCAACAATCTCTCATTGTAATTGGAATGCCAACCTTCTTCTTGTCTGATATAATGCCAACACATAAAATTGTTTATCTCTTAACCGCTTGAACTTCACTCGCAAGCTCGCGACTTGATCAGGTCTTCAAACATTTAGCTTCACAAGCTAGCGATAACCATAAAATTTAACCACAAACTATCTAGTTTCTAGCTCGCGACTTAAAAATGCTAACATTAAACAAACATGAGAGCTAGCAACAACTGTATGAAATAAGTTACTTGCTAACTCTCGTAGCTATAATGTATGACATCAGACCAACTTGAGACCTCGCATCCAAAGCAATTTCACTAACAATCTCCAACTCGGTAAAATAAAATGCTAACACCCAAAAAGATAGAGACCTCGCGATGTAAACCCAAACCAACTTATCGCAAGCTCGTGGCTTGATCACGTATTCAGACATTTTACCTTGTGAGCTAGCGATAACCATAAAACTTAACCACAAACTATCTAGTCGCTAGCTCACAACCTAAAAATGCTAACATTAAACAAACATGAGAGCTAGTGACAACTGTGGTGGCAAGCTAATATGTACGAGGAATTTTTAAGGCTTGGATGCTGACTCATTCCCAAGGGACTAGTTTGAAGGTTTCTCTTGAGTTGAGGTTGATTAGAATAGCGAGGATGACAGTTTTAGAGGCATAAAAAGATTGGATAACTTCTGAGTTAGAGATGGGAGATCACTGATTTCTCTGAGAAATCAAAGCTCAGGTTGCTTGTTGTCAGGGATTTCGAAGAAATTTTTTTCCAATAAAGGAGGAATAAAATCAAAACAAAATCATTCACAATAGATGAGCCTTAGCAGGATGCAGTGGATTTGATAGGCATGACTTCTAGAGTCTACAGTCATGTTGAAAAATACCAAAATAATGATTTTTCACGTGAATGAGCATCACCAAATGAAGTCTTAAAAGGTTATAAATACAATGGAGTGGTGACTTAATTGGTAGAAGAGAAAATAAACCTTTTTCATTTTTTGAGAGTGGTTTTTTCCTCAAAAAGGAAGATGATGTTTGAGCAGGATCATGCATGGAGTTGTTGTATGCTCTGTGATACCAGATGGGTGTTTTTTTGTTTTCTCCTATGTGAATTTGTTTATTGTTAGAGGGGTTGTGAAAGTGAGAAGGATTTCCAGAGGGGGTGTGAAAGCCTTTTCTTATCAAGAAAGGACAAGCATGCCACATCCTCTGCTTCTACTCTGCCACAGGATGGCAGGGGGTTTGAAGAAGGAGCCCGCAAAGGAATGAAAGAAGGATTTGTTTGGGTGGGGAGTGGTAGCCAATCATCTTTGTGACGACATGGAAGCTGCAACCCCTCCCCAACATATTACATTTACCCTAAAGCTCCTTTTTCCACTTTCCCCGATCGTGGGCATTAAGGCTCGAGCTCCTCTTTCCATTTTCTCTGTTCCTGGGGATGAAGGCTTCCTCCTCTATTTGGAAATGATCTGTTGGACAAAATGTAACATCTCACATTCCATCTGAAGGCATCAGGGTGATAATGGCATGGCTCAAGTAGTTTTGCAAGTTGTATAGTCATTGGGGTTCCTTTTCTGGTTCCAGGAGTGATTCTAGACTCTAGGTGAAGGGAGCAAGTTGTATAGTTATTTATAGAGCAAATGAAAAGCATTTAGTGTCAAGCTTTGTGCAGGTTCTTGAAGGAGTTATATATAAATTTATTTTGTGACAGTCGATAGAAATAGTAATTTTATTCAATAGAAATTAAATTCTGATCTATTTCTCTCTAGTGTATAATTCTATCTCTTTCAAATGATCAGAATCATGAGTTTTAACTTTTTAAATTTGTTGCATTGTTATGGTGTATGTAATTTTTCATTTAATGCTTCCTATTATGCCAAGGAATGAAAATTTTCTATTAGTCTAGAATCATATTAAGGATTCACCTCATTGTAATTGGTGGGCAAATTATAGATATGAGTAAATGCCAACTTTATGAAGGAGGGAAAATATGTACATGATAGTCATAGAACACCTCCATATGTATTACATAAACATCCAATGTCCATAGCATATAAAATTATAAGAGTATTAAGAATGAAAGTATCAAACACCACAATAGATAGGAATACAACATAATTAGTAAAACATGCATGCAACTCAATTAAAGGAAATATCTTTTGAGGATCCAATTCCATGATAGATGTTATAGACAAATCACAATTTCATAATCAAAGGCAAATAAGAAAACATATTCACCCACAATGAATCAACTATTATAATTGGAAGGTCACTTCACCAAGTCAACATCAAGACAATAGACCAGTGCCTTATCCTACGGCATAGAGTCACTTACAATTCAAAGACAACCTGATAATAAACTTCAATAAGATTCATTTGCAGATAAATAGGAATGAATATGCCATTACATACACAACCCAGATTCATATGTAAACCAAAAAACCATTGACCATTCAATTCATAGTGAAAACATAAATTCAACACAAAGACAATTATGTGAAGATCTCAAACTGCAAATGATATTGATATTATATTCATAATGATATCCAAAAGTAAATTCAAAATGCGATTCAGCTATGCACTTATCAAATTCTTGAATAGTTGAACTATTATAACTATATAGGACTTTTTAACATCAATAAAAGTGGCCAGCTGACCATCCCTCTCTACTGATCAAAAAGAAAAAGTGGCCATCCCTCACAAATTAATCTTGGAATCCTTTTATAAGATGAGGATTTAACAAGCTTAGAATTATTGTGAGGAATCTTGGGTAGCAACTTGACATTTCTTCTTTTGCTTTAGCACAGCTTGCCAACTGTCCACCTCTTTATGTGTTGGCCAACTGAATACCTTTACCTCTTCCAACTTTGCAACTGAATCTGTCCATCTAGCATTTGTAACCGCCCTGACCTCAACAGTAAACTTTGCATGGTCAACCTCAACCTTGAATAGTGAATCAAGCATACCGTTAAGGAAATTAGCATCAACTTGTTCATCTATATGCTTGATTATTTATTCTTGCTCCATAATCAAATCAAATTTGCTGGTCCAATCAAAATCTGATTTCAAATCTCCATTGCTATCATAAATTGAAGACACCAATTTACTATAACCTTCCCCAAATGTCTACAATTTTTCATTTATAAGCACATCCTTCCCTGTGAAAAATGCATAAGCTGCATTCGTTACCTCCACCATGTCTTTAGTGTCACTGATATTGGGAGGGAAGTCATCACTATACATCATTGTAGTATCTAGCTTATCCATTAATCTACTTCTTCCTGACCAAACATTGAAAAAAGGTCTAAGAAAAGCGACAGCCTCAAAGGATATTTTACTTGCCTCTTTCAAAGAAATGTGCAAATCATGCACTACCATCAATTTGTCTTTCAATACATTAATCCTATGTTTCAGAATTCCTGACACAATAGAGATAGCCTTGACATTTTGTTCCTTTTCAAGCTTTTCAATTTTCTGTGTGTATTCCTCCATTTTTGTTGTCACATTAGCTGGTATTTTTTGTACTTGTTTTGTAATCTGTATTGGAGGGGGCTCATTTGCAATTTTTTCTTTCAACTCCACTAACTCTTCCTCCAAAACGCCCTTCTTCATCAATGTCTCTTCATATTTTTTAGATAATGCAATCAATTGGCTATATGTTTATGTTTATCTTCTTGACAAATCCTTTGTTTTTGATAAATTCATGAAAGAAACTTGAGTAAAAAATGAGGCAATCTTTGTGTCAGTTGTGTTATGCAAATTCTAGATCATTCTGTCAGCTTTCTTTTCTACTTGGATATTTAGAAGGTGGGGCTTTTGAGTGGAAGGGGCCAAAGACCAAGCAACAAGTGTATTTGACTTAGGATTAAATACTGATCCTCTTATTACATCTCCAATTTCAAATTCACTTTTAAACGTTGGGTCCTCTTGCTTCCTAATCTGATCAATAATAAAAATAGACTGGATATCCCAGTCAGGCATCATAATCATACCAATACTCTTAATCAATTGTCTTGTTTGTTCCACATGTATTTTCTCCCTGTCAAGATCATATTCCTGTAGTGCCTTGATGATCCCCTCTTTCTTTTCTACATTTCCTTCCTCTATGATGAGATTTTGTCTTAATTGATTTTGTTTCAACCTTGTCAAAAAAAATTTAAATTCATTTGACTTAATAAAGTCATCATCTTTCATGAACTTATTTGACAATATCACATGCTCATCAAAGCCTTGAGCAAGGGCTTCGTTTGTTTCTCCCTATGCTTCATTCTGCCCCGATTCTCTGAGATGTGTCCTTATTTGATGAAAGTAGTGTCCTTGTTCTGTAACAATTGCTCTAGTAGGGTCTCTCCTCACAATTGTACCGACCTCTTTGGTTTTTTGTTTCTTTGTAGCTGGCACTTGGGTAGATTGAACTTCATCCCCACTCTCTACATCATCAACAGACACACTAAGTGGCCTCTTGTCATGTGAAGAATGTCTATCTTGGGGGTCTTGTTGCTGAGTAGCCACTTCTAAAATTTGAGGCATTTGTTCCATCAGAGTTTCATATAAACTCATAATTTTGTTAATCCTCTCTAGGTATGGGTTATCAAGGCAAAAACCTAAGAAACTAGGGTCAACAACCTTCAATTCTGCTTCAACTCTCATCAAATTTTTCCATTTTCTTCTCCTTTCTTGTACTTCCTCAATTCTTAGCAAATTTCTAACCACATATTCATCATCCAATGGTTCATGGTCCTTTATTGTGGCCCAAGGTGTTATTTTTGGCAATGCACGTTTAATAAATTATGCAGGATCACATAATCTAGACACAACATTAACCAACCTATACTGTTTAAGGAAATTGTTTACTTGATCAAAGGAAATCCTACCAATGGTAAAATCAGATACAACCCAAAGCCTAGGAAGAAGAGAACCTTTCCTGTGTTGATCAAGGTATTCTTTTTCAACTAGGGTCAATTGCCAAATAAACTCCATAAAAGCAATCCTAATTGGAATAAATTTTGGTAAAATATGAGGAGGCCGAGGACACCCATAGACTCTGATCATAGTAAAGTTATCAAAAAAGAAAAATTCCTCCCAGTTATCTAAAATAGACTAGTTTGGAACATACTGGTAAGGTCTCAAAACTCTTCTAACATTAATTGAAAATCGTTCCCTATTTATTCCTAGCATTTCCATAATTGGCAAAACAATCCAATTTTCAAAGAAAAGGAAAGCATAATGGGGAGAACTACTATCCCAAACCTGGGTTCATCTTTGTATTTGAATTAAGACACCCAATTCTTCTTTGAAAAGCTCCAATTCTTTAGTCATGAAGTCAACATTATAGAACAAGATTAAATGCATCAACAATGAATAATGCTTGAATGTAGGGTTGGGTGCACCATTTCAACTAGAGCATTATGAATGTGTTCAACCACATAGTCCATATAATTGTAATACTTGTTAACATCTGGGTGTTGAATGTCCATAGCCATCATCAGTAATTCAACTAACACTGTTGAATCTCCATAAAAAACCAACACTCTGCATAATCCATAGATTGTACAATGCATATAATGGTGGAAAGGTGTGATGTCAAATGGTGGTTCGATACTATCTAGAATTATAACTAGTTTCTTATTCACCCTAGGCATGTATCTGGGCATCGCATGCTTCTTGATAACACCTTTGTATTTGTCATAATCCTCTGCAATCCGCTCCAAATCTATATCTGTACATGCAGCCCCAGTAACCTAGAAAACTTCAACAAAGCTAGCTCTATTAATTGAAACTAGGGCAGACTGGTTCTTTCTTCTGATTACCCTAGATACTAGGCAATAGCATTTGGCCAACTCTTTGATCAAATCCACATCAACATACACATCTGGCACAATTAACTTTGCCATATTTAAATCCCAAGGGTTTGACATCGGGACACCCTTAACCCTATTATTCTAGAAATAATGAAACAGAGCAGAACCAGTCATATTAAGCATGGTCATCTTTCTGCATTGGCTCCATAAATATTTCCATGCCAAATCATTTATATTCAAAGCAACGAAAGTCCCTGGTAGCAAATCTACAAATTCTTCTTTGTATTTCTTAATCATCTTTTCCTCAGTGGCCTTCGGCTTGGAACCTCCAGGTCCTCCACTTGTTGTGGCCTTGGGCTTGGAACCTCTAGTTCCACTCATCGCCTTGCTTATTTTCGTTGCAGGAGAAAAACTTAACTAATTTTCTGAAATTTTCCCACACCCAACACTTCGAATTCTCCAACATTGTTGCAGAGCTCAATTGAATGGATTACCTCAAAGATAGAGTGCATTAATGCAATTTTACAAAATCTCAGCTCGATCATACAATTTATGGTATTTGGGCATCGTCACTTCTCTCAAGTCTCATTAATTGCTACACTTGCATAAACTAGCTATTGTGGCATTAATTCAAAGCTGAAGTACTTGAGCAAAATTTGAATTCATGCCCTTCTATTTGATTGGTGATTGTCATTCAAAATTTTTACAGAACCCGACAAACAAGTCCATGTGTCAATCCCCATCTTTAATCACACACTCGCAACCGGTTATAACAATTTGGAAAGTAACTGGTGAGTTAGCGACAATGCTACCAAATCCTTTTATTCGCAAGCTTGCAACCCCTTTTACGAATCCTCAAAAAATCTTGCGAGTGAGCGACAACCGTTGATCTTCATCAAGCCCTTCAGTCGCAACCTTGCAACAACATTTGTAATATTCTTTCTTTACCTACGAGCTGGCGACCACTACAAATCTAACAAAACAACTTATTTCATCGCAAGCTCGCAACTTGAAACTTAACTTGACTTAAACCCTTGTGATTCCGCGACAACAAGACACTTAACTGCCATCGCATGCTCTCAACACTTTTTGATTTTATACTTACAAACCCACGAGCTTGCGATGACCACAAAATCAAACCAAAACTTACCTATCGCCAGATCGCAAACTTAAAATTCTAAACAACTTCAAAACCTACGAGCAAGTGATGAAACCAGCTATGCTACGATACCAACCACATCATATGATCACAAATTTAAATGACTTAACCACGAACACCTCACGACCTTGCGATAACATAAAATCACACCGAGTCGCAACCTCGCAACATAAAATGGTCAAGTGCAAAACATTTTGTGAGGTAGCGACAACTAAAATCTCCTAGTACTCACAAGCTCACAACTTAAACTGACTTGATGATAAAGGACCCGCGAGCTAGAAATAACCATAAAATCTCAAAACTTTTTATCTCTTGACTGCAACGACCTAGCGAGTACCAACAAAAATCAATGTTTTATGTTAATTACCGTCATAAACAGGCATGAGTAGTGGCACACAGACCATTAATGACTTACTCGCTAACTCTCGCGGCTATAATGCATGACATAAAACCAATTCAAGACCTTGCGACCAAATGAATTTCATTAACAATCTCCAGCTTGCTAACATAAAATGCTAACACTCAAAAAACTAGAGACCTCATGATTTAAACCCAAACCAACACTCGCTAACTCGCCACGTAAATTGTTAAACATGAAATTTATCTGTGAGTTGGAGACGAAACATTAAACACGTCTCATTGTTTGACCAACCGTTTGACCACACTTGACATTGACATGGACAAATTAGAGAGGACAACTCAGATTTTCAACACACGACAACTTCGGTTTACTAGCCAACTAAGACAAAAACAAACACAAAACCCTAATCGCCATGAACATCATGTTAAGGATTTAATGTAGAACAATAGAAAGGTTCTAACAGTTATGCAATATGAATAATTTTATGGATCTTGTGACATAAATTGTTGCATTTCATGTTCAACATAATGTGGAACCAATTTACTATTAGTTCAATTGTTTACTAATAATTCAAAAAATAAATTCTAATTGTTTACTAAAAATTCGAATTCACAATTAAAAATATGAAATAAGTATTCGTTCCGATTGACAAATTCAAGGAATACAATATAAAAAATCATCAATGACAACTATAGTATTGCAAATTGAAATTATAATATGACTCAAGAATTGTAGTATAATTATAAATACCTATAAACTGACTGCTAATTCACCTCAGTGACTCAGTCTGAGGCTTCTATATCCCAAATGGACTCAAGATCCAGAAACTGACTAGTACTAACAGGTTCATCTTCATTCTGAGTTGAGTATTCAAAAATTTCTTCATCTTCATGCTGACTCTGAGTCCATGATCCATCATTTGTCTCAGCACTAGCACTAGCACTAACACCACCAGTTTTTAAAGTGTTGCACAACCCTCGTCTTTCACGCATGGAATTCCAGATTGTGAGTGCCCTATCATATGGAAAATCTCTAACATTACTAAGTTACAAACAACCTCAAGAAAGTTTCCAAATTTTTGTCTAATTTGTTTCTGATCTTTGATTTCAAAAGCCCTAATGCACTGAAAACTCTCTCATCTTCCACCGACCCCGATATCATTGTTTGACATAAATCAACAAGTTTCAAATATTCTGGTATTGCAATACGCAATACTTCACTTTGATCTATCCTTTTTCAAATCCTTGTGATTGATCTAGGTTCAAATGGATTCTCCAAGTTAACCAACTGTTGTTTCATAAGCAATGCAAAGTGTTTACATTGTTTTTTAAGATGATCTAAATTTAAAATTCCTTCTATTGGCTATCCATTGTAATATGCATCTTTTGAAAATGTTAATATCAATTCATCTAGTTTTTTATGAAACATTTTTGCGTCATTTGAATTATCTCCAATTGAATGCCAAAATTGAGGATACACACAACCCATGGCTTCAAGTATTTCTTCTCAAGGGAATCTTTCATGAATCTTAGTTGAAATTTCATATGCAATAGACTTCAAATTATCACTAACAGATTTAACAATCCTGTCAAAATATTCCTTTTTAACTGGTAGTGCTCTGCCTCGCTTGCCCATCTTAGATTGCTGCATTGGTATCTGAAATCCTTTTACAAAGACACAACTCATTTTTTGTATTGAAATGTAAAATTTTTTTAGCATGATTCAAATCTGTAATTATCTGCCACCTAAAAAAATTTGGGCTTCACCCTATTAGCTCTGAATATAGACCATCCAGGCTCAAGCATGTTATTTTATGTAGAGTGCTATACTCATCGATATACATAGTTCTATCTTGGGCTTTCTTAACAATTTTTTTCATTGAATCCAGCATGGGGAGAAGACTAGCTAAAGTTAATAGAGTCTCTATATCACTTAACTTATGTAAGAGATCAGAAGCTTTGTCTACTGTGAGGCATTTCTCATACATTAGTCTGATCAAGGATTGATATTCTGTTAGAACTTGTTCCATTGGTCCATGCAAAGAGATCCATCTGGTCTCAACATCCCTGAGAAGCTTGTTTCCTTCTATTACTCCCTCAGCAAAAATCTAAAATTCTGCAAAATGTTTAGGACTTCGACAGAAGTATGAGTGGAGCTCATGGACTAGATCATCAACTTTTGACACTGTAGGGAAATTGCTTATAATTCTATATGCTAAATTCATTCAATGGGCCATGCAGTGAATGCCAACCGTGTATGGTGCAATACTAGTTTGTAATCTTGCACATAGATCGGTCCTTTGACCTTGCATTAGTGCAACTCCATCAGCTCCAACACACACCAACTTCTTGGCAATTGTCAAGTCATCCATACCATAAATTTCATTCAAAGCTTTCTTAACTTCCAAATATAAATTTTCTGGTGTTGAATTGCCCCCCATTTTACGAACACAGAGTAGATGAGCTCAGCGGACGTGTTCTTTTATGGTATACACATACATACAAACTCAAGCAGTATTATCCACCGCAGTAACTTCATCTATGGATAATGAAATTAAATTTGACTCTTTTACACTCTCTTGTAAATTTTGCTTTTCCACCTCAGCGAGATAGTTTGCCATTTCCCATCCAGCGTTTATTGACCAATGTGACATAGGATAGTGAGGAAAATTCAAAAAAGATAATAAATTACTAAATTATGTGAAATCTTTCATAAGATGCCCTCTCGATAGAATATGAAAAATAACACTCATTTGAATAGTCTTTACCAGCTTTGCATCTTTTGTTGCATGTTCAAGCCCAGCCTTGATTGTATTTCTGAATTTACTATTACCAATCAGTGTCATTTTGTGGTTATGCTCTTCATATTTTACGACATATTTAACATGAAGACATTCTTCCTTTGATTTCCATCTTACTACTCGTGTTTCCTTTCCGTCTATGATATATTTTTCATAAACCTTACCAATATTATTTTCTATGGTGTCAAGCTTTAGCTACATCTTCTTCTTCTCTCTTTTAGTTTTCCAGCTATAAATCTTACAACTGCATTCTATTGGTTGTTCATCATTGTTTGGGACTGGTTTAATGAATGAGTACTTTGCTACCCAATCAATCTTAAAACTCCTTGTCATCTCCCACTCTCGCCCCAGTTTTACTTTCCTTTTTCTTTTCTTCTTACCAACATCATCTTCAGTACTAGCATTTGCATCCGAGTGAATTATCTCATTGTGCATATCCCTTAGAACATCTTCTACCATGTTGGTATTGTCATCCTCATTTGATGAATTTAACTCAATGACCATCCCACCTTGTGGTGGTGGTGATCTACTGTGAATGGCTTCTGCAACTACAGAAGTTGATGGACCAGAAACTTTGCCAATTCCAAAGAAAGACTTTATGGTAGTATCTTTAAGTTTAAGTTTTGGGCATTTTGATGGCCACCCAATCCCTTCAGTTTCACTGCCCTGAGGAGTCTTACCCTTGTCTGACATCCCAATCCCTTCACCACCCTGAGGAATCTCAGTCTCACCCTTGTGTGACATCTCAATCTCTTCACCACCCTGAGGAGTCTCACCCATGTTTGACTTTGACATCTTAAGTCTTGACCTCACTATGAATTAAAAGTTAAAACTAATACTATCAAGTATGAATAAATGATTACTCACCTTTATGCCTTCTCAATTTTCTGAATCAGGAATCAAGAATACTTGGGCCTGTGTTGTAGCATTGTAACTCTGGCCCTCCGCCCTACAATGAACTTTGACATTCCAACTCAATTTGTAGAATGCGAATCGAGAGCTCCCAAATTTACTAATCAGACATGAACAAATTATAAGAAAGAGTGTATTTATATCAATCCATGATTGCATTTTTGGTGAATTGCACGGGCGTGCAATGAACATTTAATTTAATTGCATTTTTAGCGAATTGCGCAGGCGTGCAATGAAAATTTAATTTAAGTGGGGCGAAATGGGTCCTCAAATGCTTATAATGTTTTAATTGATATTGGCGAATTTGGCCGATGCATGCAATGAACATTTAATTTACCATTGGCGAATTAGGTCCTGGGTATGTGACAACACAAATAACTAATCATAAAGCATCATATCATAATTATATCATCACCTATAATCCTTCAATATATCATCACCAACAATTCATCAATATATCACCCTTTACCGGTACATCATCATCTCCATCACTTATGCTAATATGCCAACATTCTCCCCCTTTGGCATTGATGGCAACACTAAAAGAATACAACACCAAAACAATCAACTCATCATGTTATTGGCCATATGATGGAATTGATTATGTGTTTCATTGATGTTTTGTCACTGATGTCAAAACTTGTTGTTATGGTTGTTTACCGACTTTCGGTAGAAGGATTGGATTGGGAAGACAATTAGTTGATTGTCACCAGTATGATCTAGTTGATGGAATAAGTTTGTATGTATGGTTCATATGCTTCTGAAGTATTTTTCAGTTAGTTGGTATTGACTTGATGATCAGATGCTATCTTATGTTCTAGTGAGCTTGCTTTATTGGTCCGGTAAGGGTTTCACCGATAGAGATTTATTGAAGATCTTTGATGTAATGCATAAGTGGTGTTGGTGTAGCTTCTAGAAGGGATTTAGGATGCTGATGGTGATTGTGAAAAAACCAGTTACCCCAACATCATCAAAAAACTCAACTGTAAGTGAAGAGTAGCATAGTGAACCTAAAAATCAGAAAACACCAAGTATGTAAGGCTAAATCATTTTGAAAATCAGATCATTGGAGACAAAAACATGGGAGTTATGACATGGAGAATATTGGAAAATCAAGAGGTATGTTTCATTTCTCAGATTGAACCAACATTAGTAATTGAAGCTTGTAAAGTTGAATGTTGGACGAAATCTATGGAAGATGAATTAGATCAGATAGAAAAGAACAATACTTGGAATTTTGCCAAGATCAAGAGGCAATGGAAAACACAAATAAGAGAGAACAAAATAGATGATAGAAATAAACTGTATTCTATCAAGATGCAAAATATGATCAACTGGATCATTACAAGATATAGATTGATTGCCCATACAAATAATGTAGATGAGCCTTCTTATATAGGAAAGGCTTATGGATATGTGAGCACACAAACATGACACGTGGCTCAATAAGAAACAAGGATAGGTAGGAAATAGGTGTGGGTAGGTAGGCGAAATAATATAATAGTCCACATGAGGTGGATCACCCATTGAATGTGGAGTTTAGCAACAAGATCAACACCATAAAAGGTGGAAATTCTCTTACACACATTATCCCAATGTGGCACAAACATCCAAGTGTCTCATACCCAAACTACTATGAAATGCATTTCCTAAGTAAACTTAAGTAAGGTGTAATAATATCCAAGATGAATAATTATTTACACCAACACCCCCCCTTAAGTGCAACTTAGAGGAATGCACTAAAGTCTACAATGCAACTAAGCAATGCAAGATGGGTCCCGGCTACTAGGCCATGTAAGGTATCCATGTACAAATGCAAATACAATCTCCCATAAAGCAAGGAAAGAGAGAAAAACCCAATGGGAAAAAACCCTCCCCCAAAAGAGAGATGATGAAAGCACACAATGCTCTCAATGATGAATGAGAAGAACAAAACTATGTCCCCCCCATAAGAGAGAAGAAGAGACCATGAAGCCCCCCATGAATGTCGAATCTCCTGCAAGGATGGTCCAATGATGATGACCAAAATACCTCCCCATAAGGAAGAAAGAGAGCCAATGCTGCACCAAAAATGTCAAAGTGTGACAAAACCAGGTACCATGTTGATGATGATGAATCACTCGCTGCAACAAAATAAAGATCAGGCATGGAGACAACCTACTGTGAGCATCATCTGGATACTCAGAAATAACAGAAATACCAGTACAATCCAAGTCTCATGGGAGCCATGCACAAATGTGTACAATCTAAGTCTCAACTGGAGCCATGCACCAAGTCTCACAAGATATTCGAAATCTATGTGTACAAGAGGATTACATCAAATATGTCAACAAAGACAAGATACAAAGAGGTGTGGCACTTTATGATAGTGCGAGTACAACATTGCTCAAGCAAGAACATACATCATGATAAAATATTCAAATGTGGAAACATGAAAATGATGCCACCAACAAATAAGCCCTGTAGAATATTGCACATGAAGATGCCTCCGAATGGAATTTCACCAAGAGATATAAATGAACAAATGACCCCCCATAAAAAGATCATGTTGGCACTTGCAAATAATGGCAAAGTGGACTTCTGATTTCAACTCTACAAATTCTCAAAATGAGATATAAAAGACTTCAACAAATACTGTTAGAGATCTAAACTGAGATCCAAGCAAAATACAAGTACCAAATATGCCAAGAATGATCAAATACTGAAAGTATAATTCCTACTCAAAATCACTGCAAACAAATGGCAGATTTTGAAAGTAGATGAAAAAATATGCACTTTAAAAAAAACGGCACCTGAAAAGGAGTCCATATGAACCCAAATGAAGCCTCCAAATTTTAAAAAATCAAGATTTCATGATTTCTAAAAAACCTATATCCGAAAATCCAAAACTTCCTATACTATTGTACAGATCATGAAATTCTACCCCAAAACAAAAAAAATTGCTCCAAAAAAGGAGTCTGGATAAGTGAGATATCGCTATTTGCAAATTGCCTGCAAAATTATAATTTCTGAAAAATTTTCGGCTCGGCTTCAAACTTCAAATGCCTCTAGATTTGGGCTCTGAAGTCCGATTTGGATGAAACAAAAGGCAAAACTGACTTTCTTGGACCTCCTCAATCCAATGGTGTCCTCAGATTTGACCCATCAAGCTTCAATAATAACCTGCAATAGAAAGCTCCAAAATGCAAACCCCAAATAACATCAAATTTCTCTCAATTGGCAAACCAATGGCACTCTAATGGCTCTGATACCATGTGAGACATGGACCAGCTCTGATACCATATGAGATTTTTCCAAGATCAAGAGGCAATGGAAAGCACAAATAAGAGAGAACAAAATAGATGATAGAAATAAACTGTATTCTATCAAGATGCAAAATATGATCAATTGGATCATTACAAGATATAGATTGATTGCCCATACAAATAATGTAGATGAGCCCTCTTATATAGGAAAGGGTTATGGATATGTGAGCATACAAACATGACATGTGGCTCAATAAGAAACAAGGATAGGTAGGAAATAGGTGTGGGTAGGTAGGAGAAATAATATAATAGTCCACATGAGGTGGATCACCCACTGAATGTGGAGTGTAACAACAAGATCAACACCATAAAAGGTGGAAATTATCCTACACACACTATCTCAATGTGGCACTAACACCCAAGTGTCTCATACCCAAACTACTATGAAATGCATTTCCTAAGTAAAATTAAGTAAGGTGTAATAATATCCAAGATGAATAATTATTTACACCAACAAATTTGGTTCCCCGACCAAAAAATAAGAATGTTATTAGAATTAAATGGGTTTTTAGAAACAAACTGAATGAGGATGGACAATTTGTAAGAAACAAGGCTAGATTGGTTTGCAAAGGATATTCTCTGAAGAAAGGAATTGATTATGGTGAAACTTTTGCACCGGTAGGTAGAATTGAAGTTGTTAGACTATTTCTTGCTTATGCAACCTATAAGAACTACAAGGTCTATCAGATGGATATTAAGTGTGCAATTCTAAATGGAGAACTTGAAGAGGAAGTCTTTATTGAGAAACGAGATGGATTTTACTAATAGATGACAAAAATATGGTTTGTAGATTAAAGAAATCCCTATATGGACTAAAATAGGCTCCTAGAGATTTGTATGTAAGGTTGGATAAGTATCTTTTGAAGCTTGATTTTATAAAAGGTAATGTTGACAGTAACCTATATTATAAGATCACTAATGATGATATTTTGATTATTGAAATATTTTTTGATGATATCATTTTTGGAGGTGAAGAAAAATTGTGAATGGAATTTTCTGATAATATGCAGAGTGACTTTGAAATGTCTATGACTGGAGAAATAAGATTTTTTCTAGGTTTGTAGATTACTCAGATTGACAAAGGCATCTTTATCTGTCAAACTAAGTATCTAAGGGAATTTTTGAAGAAATTTTGTATGAAAAATTCTAAACCGGTTAGTACTCCTATGGTTACAAGTTAAAAAATATCAATTAAGGATGTATCCCCTTCAGTAAATTCTACAAGATATAAATCCATGATTGGTGGTTTTCTATACTTAAATCAGACTAGACTAGATATAATGAATGCAATTAGTATTGTATCAACATTTCAAAGTAATCCAAGAGAAAATCATGAAAGTGCAATAAAAAGGATATTCCGGTATGTGCAAGGTACAACTGAATATGGTTTATGGTACCCTAAAGATGATGACTTTACTTTATGTGCATATACAGATGCAGATTGGGTAGGTGTTGTTGATGACTGAAAGAGCACATCCGATGGAACATTCTTCCTTGGGAAGAAGTTGGTTTCATGGATCAACAAGAAGCAGTCATGCATTTCTTTATCTACTACTGAAGCTGAATATGTTGCAGCCCCAACCAATTATACTCAAGTTCTATGGATGAAGCAGATGTTGAGGGATATACAAGTGAGTTGTAATGATCCGGTAGCTATCCATTGTGATAACTATGTAGCTATTGACATATCAAAGAATCCGGTATTTCACTCCAAGACTAAGAACATATCAATCAAGTATAACTTTTTGAAGGAAAAGGTGGAAGAAAAAGAAGTCAGATTGGTTTATGTGAACACTAAAGAACAGATAACATACATCTTCACTAAACCTTTATCTCGGGAATCATTTGAGTATTTGAGAGACAGGTTGGGGGTTTATTCCCCTCCGGTAGAGACTTAAATGATGTAGATGTGCATCAGTCCGGTATGCATTATCAGAGCTATCTTTTGCTCTAGATTGATCAAATAATGCTACTACTCAAGGGGAGTAGTTAGCCTTGAGATTTAGAGTTTTTTTAATTTTGTTTGATTCTTTGGCATTGCTATCAAAGGGGGAGGAATATATGTGAAAAAACATTTCTATTTATTGATTGCACTCCTTAGGGAGATTTTGGTGGTATTTGATCTTTTTGTTTTAGTTTTGGTTCAGAGCTTCATTGCTAATCATTTCATGGGCTATTGTTGGCTATTTTCCATTGGGGGAGACTTGTTTGGCATTTTCTTGGCACTTGGATGTTTTTCACATCTAGTGTTTCTATCAATTCCAAAGGGGGAGATTGTTGGCCATATGATGGAATTTATTATGTGTTGCATTTAAGTTTTGTCATTGATGTCAACACTTGTTGTTATAGTTGTTTACCGGCTTCTGGTAGAAGGATTGGATTGGGAAGGCAATCAGTTGATTACCACCGGTATGATCTGGTTGATGGAATAAGTTTGTATGGATGGTTCATATGCTTCTAAAGTATGTTTTAGTCAGTTTGTATTGACTTGATGATTGGATGATATCCTATGTTCTAGTAAGCTTTCTTTATTGGTCTTATAAGGGTTTCACAGACATAGATTTATTGAAGATATTTGGTATAATACATAAGTGGTGTTGGTGTAGCTTCTAGAAGGGATTCAAGATGTTGATGGTGATTGTATTCATTCCTCATCTGATTGGTGTCATTGCTTTGGTATGTATGGATCTATTTTAGGTGCGGTGCTATCTAGGTTATGGACTAGTTTTCATGAAACGTGTTGGCGGATCCTTCAATGCGCTTATAGGATATTTTACTTATTGGATGATATTTTTTTGGCCTTAGGCCGACATGTGTTATGATTTTATTTTAGGATTATGTAATGGATCTATTGAATTATCATTTGTGTGGCTGACCTAATTGGTTATGTCCCAGGTTGGTATAAATATATGTAAGATTTCACTGTGGATTATATAGGCAAGGAGAGAATAATGTAATAATAATTTGTGTAGAGGATTTGGTCAATCATAGGTGATCGAGTTGGGTTTATGTAAGAGGTTTTAGACCTCCAGTATTGAGATTAATTGAAACTGTAATCTGGCATGTTTGATGCTATCATTGATAGTTCTTCTCTCTGGATTGTAGTCCAAATATCTTGAGGTGGTTGACATCTCTATAGTCAGTGAGACTCCATTGTGATGAGAAGTTCCCTCTAGGCAGTGTGCCTTCCTGCATGTGTAGGTCCCTATTGTAATCATATACTTGTTGTATAAGTATCATCTGACTGTGGGTAGGGTTTCCCACCATGGTTTTTCCTCATTGAGGTTTTCAACATAAAAAATCATGGTGTTATGTGTTATGGTTGCATGGTATTGATTTTTTTGTTTTAATTTATGTTTTAATTCTTAATTAGTTATTCTGGTATAAGGTTTTAAGTGCTTTAATTCACATAATCTGTTAACAACCGATTCACCCCCCCTCTTAGTTGCTCACCAGTTATCCTAACACATGCCATGTTCTACTGATTTGTTCTTCACTTGATCTTCTCCTCTACATTACTTCTTCCTTTCATTATTCTTCTCCCCCTTTGACAATAATGCCAAAGGTGCAAAGGCATCTTCTATCTCCATTTCTGCTGCTTCATCTCTACTACCCCTCCTGAGGACCAACCCACTCTTCATCAATCCATAGTGAAATATATTCAATGATTCCACTGGATTGATGCTTCCACATCTTCCTAGTTGACCTTGGGTAGGGGTATAACGCCTAATTTACCTCTGAGATATTCAAAGGTAGCCTTAGGTAATGGCTTGGTAAATATATTTGCCAACTGTTGGTTACTTGCTTCAATCTAAATTTGTTTTCTTGAACTCTTTCTTGTAGAAAGTGATAGTTCAATTCCATATGTTTAGTCCTAGCATGAAGTACTAGGTTCTTTGAAATTTTTATAGCACTAGTGTTATCACAATGTATGATCATTGATTCTATCATATCCTGCTTGAATCCTTCCAAGACATGTCTCATCCATATAGCTTGTGTACAATTCATGGATGTAGCAACATACTCTGCTTCTGCTATAGACTGAGAAATAAAAGTTTGTTTCTTACTGGGCCAAGATACCAGTCTTCCTCCTAGAAAGAATGCACCACCTGTTGTGCTCTTTCGGTCATCTACATTTCCTACCCAATCAGCATCAGTGAATACCTACAAAGAAAAATTTCCTCTGTATGGATACCACAATCCATAGTCAACTATCCCTCTAAGATATCTAAATAATCTCTTCACTATTGTCATATGTGTCTCCTTAGGGCTCTTTTGAAATCTTGCTAATAAACCAATTGCATGGGCAATATCTGGTCTACTATGAACAACATAATGAGGTTTCCTAACCATATATTTGCATTCCTTCTCATCCACTGAGGGTGAATCATCTTTTTTTGACAATCTACAACCTATAACCATAGGTGTTACAACCAGTTTACAGTCTTCCATTCCAAAGGTCTTTAACACTTCCTTCACATACTTAGAATGACTGATAAAAATTCCACCTTTCATTTGTTGTACCTGCAAACCAATGAAAAATTTAATTTCACCTATTAGAGACATCTCAAACTCTTCCTTCATCTCATCTGCAAAATTTATACTCATATCATCATTTCCTCCAAATATGATATCATCAACAAATACTTCTACAATCAACATCTTGTCTCCTTCAGTCTTCAAATAAATAGTGTTGTCCTCACTGGTTCTCTGAAATCCTATCTTTATCAGATGTGCATGAAGTCTTTAAAACCATGCCCTTGGTGCTTACTTTAATCCATATAATGCTTTATGCAGTTTGCATACCATATCCTTATCTTCTGTCACTACAAACCCATCTGGTTGTTCAATATACACTTCTTCTTCAAGAATACCTTTTAGAAATGCTAACTTTACATCCATTTGATAAACTTTAAAACCTTTAAATTCTGTAAATGTAAGTAGCATCCTAACACCTTCAACCCTATCAATCGGTACAAAGGTCTCTCCACAATCTTCACCTTCTTCTTGTGCATACCCTATGCAAATTAATTTTTCCTTGTTTCTAACAACTTCACCTTCTCAGTCATCTTATTTCTAAATACCCACTTTGTACCAATCACATTTTTATCGTCAGGTCTAGGAACAAGTGACCAATTGTTTTTTTTCTCAATTTGATCAAGCTCTTCATTTATTGCCTTTATCCAATCATCATCCTTTAAAGATTCTCTCACTTTCTTTGGTTCAATTGTGGAAAATAGACATGCACTTTCTCTGGTTTTTCTTCTAGTCCACACTCCAACATTCTTGTCACCTATTATCTGATCTTCTGAATGATTTATCCTTACATACCTAAGTATAACCTGTTCCAGTATAATAACCTCTTCTTGTTCTTCATCTTCTTTCATCTTCTACCGGTTGAGCATCTTCATCTGCACTGATCTGCTCAACATCTTTCTACACTTCCAATTCAATAATCACAAGTTTTTGTTCATCATTTGCTAGATCAAATTTTCTAGTATCATCAGATTCATTAGAGTATTCATCAACTTTTACATTGATGTTTTCCACAATTTTTTTTTTTATTTTATTAAAATACTTGAAATCTTTTCTCTTAGTAGAGTAGCCAAGGAATGTTCCTTCATCACTTTTAGGATCAAATTTACCAGTATATTCATCTCTTTTTTTATAAAAACACTTGCTGCCAAATTTTTTGAAGTAACTAACATTAGGAGTTTTACCATACCATAACTCATAGGGTGTCTTGTCATTACCTTTCTTCACTAGTACCTGGTTCAATGTGTATACTACAATGTTGACTGCTTCTCTCAAAAATATCTTAGGTACATCTCCCTGTATCAACATAGTCCTTGTTGCTTCAACAATGGTTTTGTTTCTCCTTTCTACAATTCCATTATTTTGTGGTGTCCTTGGAGTAGATAACTGCCTCTTTATTCCATTTTCATCACAATATCTCACAAACTCATCTAATGTAAACTCTCCACCCTGGTTAGACCTCAGGCACTTAAGATTATTACTGGTTTCCTTTTCTACTAAGGCCTTGAATGACTTCAACTTGTTGAAAGCTTCTAAATTTTCCTTTAGAAAAGTAACCCACATCATTCTAGAAAAATCATCAATAAATAACATGAAATACTTGTCACCATAAAAACTTATAGTCCTCATAGGACCACATAAGTTAGTGTGTACCAAATCTAGAATATGCTCAGAAGAAAAAGATTCACTCTTAAAAGAAGATGTAGTCATCTTACCCAACTGATATGTTAGGATTCCCACAGATACTGAGAGGGGGGGGGGTGAATTAGTATCTAACTGGTATGTTGAATTTCTTAACTTAAAACATGTAGAACATATTATAACAGTGTACCGGTAAGTAAGAAATAATGCAATAAACAGAATCAAAAGCAACCACATGAAAAACACACCATAACACAATATTTTAATGGGGAAACACGGTGTGGGAAAAACCTCAATGGGATTTGTGACCCACAATATTCACTTACTGGCCAATAAGAGAATATTACTGCTACAAGAGGGGCTTGCACATGCAGGAAGGCCAAGAGCCTAGAGCTCACTGCTCAATTACAAAAAGGGAAGTCACACTGACTTACAAAAATGGATTATATAAATCTAGTGTCTTGTATTGCTTCAAAATAGTATCTATAATGCCAGATCCAGTACCGGTTTTTGCTCTGCTTCTTACATAAACCCTTAACCTATATTTCGCATAATAGGTCTACCTTATTTCACCTAATTACATTCTACCATCTCATATTAAAGTCCTACAATGATCTCTTATATATATGAGTCATTTTACAATGTTTCCAAGTCAGCTTCTAAAGATTTTACAATAATAAACAAAATATATTATAACAAAAATCCTATCGGCCTCTATGCTGGTATGCTTCCTTTCACTGTCGGTGTCGGTGGTCTGAGTGCCGGTGTAGAGTCTAATCTTGCTAGTGCCGGTGTGATGCCTTGCCGGTGTCATAGGATTGTAAGGTTGCCATCAATGACAAAACCTTCAATCACCTACAATGTCTCATTGGAGTGTGCATATTCCAACAATCTCCCCTTTTGGCATTGATGGCAACACTCATGAGAAAATTCAAAAAGCGTATCCAAAACTTTAAGAAAGGGTTTTTGTTCCTCTCCTGTTGCTGGTGGCACTGTTTCCACATGAACCTGTTCTTGTTCTGGAGCCTGTTTCTCTTCTTGTTTCTCTGTCTGTTGCTCTGCTAGAGTCTCAGTCTGAGTCTCTACCTATTGCTCTATGTTAACATCTTCCATATTTGCTTCAGTATTATCAAACTTATCAGTTGTCGGTGGCTCACTAGCCATATCTATCTTGCCAGTTGTATCCTGATCTATCATAATGTTGACTATTTGAGTATCAACATCTACCATGTATAGTACCTCTGGATTAGGATTTGTATCCTCTATATCCATACTCTCATCTGCCGGTTGATCTTTAGTTGTTGTTACCGGTGGAGTAATCAGAGGCAGTGGGAGTAAGTTATCTTTTACTTTGATGGTAGGAGGTCTACCAACCTTTCCTTTTCCTTTGTCCTTATCCTTCTAATATACCTTTATTGGTTTGGGGTTTCTATATTCTTCCTATTTTTCCGTCTCAACAAGGAATATATCCCATGCATTTTTTGTTTCCTCTGTTACTTCATTTACTCTTCCAACCATTAATGCAATATGTCGGTGTGCAATAGAGAATACTGACCAGTTGGCTTTTGCAATTAAGTCATCTATTTCCTTAGGTGAGTTTATTGGGTAAACAACGAGTAATTTTTTTATTTTTATTTTCTTATCAAGCTCTACAACAACTTGTCTTCTTTCTTCCAATCTTTTGAACAGTTCATCTGGTAGTTCATCTACCACTTCCATTAAGAACTTCTTATAGATGTCTATGTGTAAAATGACACTATTTTCAACTTGTTCTTTCTCATCTGTTGATATTGTATTATATACCTTTCCTATGTTCTTGAGTTTCCCTTCCTCTATGATTTCATTTAGCAATTTGTCAAGAGGGGCCATGTTTTGTTGAGTCCTCTTCTTCTTTGGTGTTGTTTTTCTAACCGGAGACCTCACTATCTGTTGTTTTTGTCTAGTTCTTCTAGGCGAGGGTGTGGATGTCGGTGAAGGATCCCTTTTCCTTATAACTCTTTTGAAAGTTGTAGGCATGTCATTCTTCGAAGAAGTAGCTACCGATGATAGGTGAGTTTCAGGCTATAGAGTTGCTAACTCATCCTCGGTGATACCGGTTTGTTTTAATACATCTTCTTTGATAGCCTTAGCCTATCTAAAGCCTCTTCTCACAACTGCTTCAACCCTTTTTACTCTCTTCTTAGATTGAATTTAACTTTCTATGGTCTTAGCACTACCAAATACTTCTTCCTTGGGTTCCTTGGGTGCTTCCAGAAGGGCTTTTGCATAAGTCTCAATGATATGATCATCAGTCTCATAACCCATCTCAGTTACCCAAATTGTTCTTGGGATAACTGCTTCCATCCAGATCTCATCCTTTTTTATCACAAAGCATATGTCATCCTTGTATTTGTTTACAATTTTTTGTGACAGTCTAATTCTTTTGTTCATCCTTGCCTTTAGTGCTTGAAAATACTCATGGATATTCTTTTCCTTGTTTTCACTCATGTTGTTGAATAGGTCTGACAACTGTTTTCCTACCGGTATATCAAATCCAAGGTTCTTATTGCCTATACCAGGAACCTATTTGGTTATGTGTAGCATTAAGCATACAAGTAGATTACCAAATCTAAAAGTCCCTTTCTTATCCTTCTTGATTTTGCCTAAGTTATCAATCAACTCATCTTTTAACCATTCACATACATCGATTTTCACATTGTCCTTAACCATGTCATAAGCACTCTTTATACATAAACTAGAAACTAAGTTGAGTCAGTTTGCATGAGTTGCTTTGTACCCTAAAATCATGCTAACAAATCTCACATTTATATCAGTCGCATCATTAACCCTCAGAGACCTTTTGTCGGATGTTGCACCAGTTAGTTTTGTTACTAGGTCATTTGAGACCTTTTTAGTCTTGTTAGGTCTGTTACCGGTGGAAGGTAACCCTTTTACGGCTTTCACAACTTCCTTGGTAATTTTGTGAATTGAATCAAGCCAAAAGAATGAACCATGTACCCTGCTCAAAACTATCCTAATCACTTCCCTGGGAAATTCTGGAATGCAGAGGATTTCAGTGAATCCTAGGGTTTCAACAATTTTGTGTTCAGGTTTTACATTTCCAGAATTGTCACATATAACAGTCTTATACATGTTTTTAATTTCTTCATCTCCTAATTCCTCTATGTTGCAATGGATGTACATTCTGGGATCTTCTGCAAAAATAACTCCTTTTGGAATTTGGGAAAATGCACCTACATTGTCATCTTTCTTAGCTATTTTGGGAACTAGCTGAAATACGGGCCTAGGGCATTTTATAACCTTGACTACAGTAGGGTTTTCTATGAATTTAGGTGCAGAGGAGGATACCATGATGATAAATACCTTTTTCTGCCTTAGGATGGATTGATTGTTGAAGTGCTTTGCCTCTTTGCTCAAAATGCCTTAGCTCTGGAAATTTCGCACTCTTCGAAAGTTTGAAATCTTGGTGAAGTGAAATGGAGCCAAAATCACAAATTTATAATGTTTATTTTCCATCTACCACATTTAATGCATGCCGGTTGAGTAGTCACTTAACATTGTCTATCGGTATAGAAGTAATTTCTAACTTCTCACCATTAACCGAGAGAATAATAGCATATGTCTCATTGATTGCCAAACCCTCAAAGAAACTTTCTTCAATTTGATGAAGAGCTTCCTATTGGTGGAGTGCTACTCTGTCTTGCCGGTGGAGCACTACTCTGTCCTGCCAGTGAAGTGTTGATTGGTTCTACCAGTGGAGGAGTATTCCCAACAATATTTAGGTCTGACTTTCTAATCCATTGTTTTGAGAATTCTTGCTTAACCTCTTCAACTTTTTCTTTTCCTTTCAAACTAGAACTTTTGTTGTCTGCCGGTGATCCTCTACTTCTGCAAAATCTTGCAATATGTCCAATCTTGTTACATGCATAGCAAGTCACATTATTCTTCTGAATAGCTTTACTATAACCTATGTCGGTTTGTGTTCTACATTGATTAGGTAAGTGTCCAAATCTTCCACAAACATAACATCTCACATTCATTTTGCAATTTTTCAGAGTTATGACCAACTTTGTTGCATTTTGAACATTAACCGGTGGGTGTGTTGATGTTCTGATAATTTCTAGATCTACATTGATTCTCTCTATGGCCATACTTATTATAGTTAAAGCATTTTCCATTGAATTTATAAGCACTAGGTTGCCTTACCAGTTTGCTATGATCTTGAGTGTTTGTAGTACCAGAGCTTTCTCCTGCTTCAAAGCCAATTCCACAGGTGTCACCATTAGGTTTCTGAATCTTCAATAAGTCACCAAGTTCATCTCTTGAATTTATCTTTGTGTTGATTTGCAATATCCAGTTCTCTTTCTAAGATCTCTTTCTGTCTCATCAGTTCATTGGAGTCATTCTGTGTATGCATTAGATCTGTCTTCAATAGGTCATTTTCATAGCTAAGACTTGTGTTCTCATTTGCTGCATCACTTAGTCTTCTGGTCAACTCTTCTTCATTCTTCTTTCTATCTTCAATTTCCTTACAGAATCTCATGGTCATGTCTTGCATTTCATTCTTCATTGTCATGTTCTCTTGTTTTAGCTTTCGTATCTGATCATTAAGTGATTCTTTTTCATCATTCTCATTTTGTATCTTTTCACATAATTCTCTTCTCTTGTTTCTTGCAATGGTAAAATTTTCTTGAAGTGCTCGAATGATATCCTGAGCTGCCTTTAGATCATCTTCAAGTTTGATGTTTTTCAATTTTTCTATGTCATAGTCTGAGAGAGCTGCTTCTAATTGCTTCATAAGATTTTCCATCTCTACCAGTGTCAAGATCTTCCTCAGGCTGTTAGGCTTCTGAAAATAGAGGACCAAGCTCTGATACCAATTTTTAGGATTCCCACGGATACTGAGAGGGGGGGGGGGGGTGAATCAGTATCTAACCGGTATGTTGATTTTCTTAACTTAAAACATGTAGAACATATTATAACAGTGTACCGGTAAGCAAGAAATAATGCAATAAATAGAATCAAAAGGAACCACATGAAAAACACACCATAACACAATATTTTAACGAGGAAACCTGGTGTGGGAAAAACCTCAGTGGGATTTGTGACGCACAATATTCACTTACTAGCCAATAAGAGAATATTACTGCTACAAGAGGGGCCTGCACATGCAGGAAGGCCAAGTGCCTAGAGTTCACTGCTCAATTACAAAAAGGGAAGTCACACTGACTTACAAAAAGAAGGATTATATAAATCCAATGTCTTGTACTGCTTCAAAATGGCATCTATAATGCCAGATCCAGTACCGGTTTCTGCTTTGCTTCTTACATAAATCCTTAACCTATATTTCGCATAATAGGTCTGCCTTATTTCGCCTAATTACATTCTACCATCTCATATTAAAGTCCTACAATGATCTCTTATATATATGAGTCATTTTACAATGTTGCCAAGTCAGCTTCTAAAGATTTTACAATAATAAATAAAATATATTATAGCAAAAATCCTGTCGGCCTCTATGCCGGTATGCTTCCTTTCACTGCTGATGCCGATGGTCTGAGTGTCAGTGTAGAGTCTGATCTTGCTAGTGCTGGTGTGATACCTTGCCAGTGTCATAGGATCGTAAGGTTTCCATGAATGAAAAAACCTTCAATCACCTACAATGTCTCATTGGAGTGTGCATATGCCAACATGACATTCTTTACACATCACATTCTTTGGTTTAACAAGTTTTGGCATACCTCTCACCATATTTGACTTTCTGACCTTAACCACATTATCAAAGTTCACATGACAAAACCTTCTATGCCATAACCAACTATCTTCAACCTTAGCAACCAAACAATTGCTTACACTAGCATTCAAATGGAATAAGTTACCTGTAGTTTGTTTACCAGTAGCAATTAGGTCTCCTCTGCATCCTAAGATCCTGCACATTCCATTCTTAAACTCAAGATGATAACCTTTTTCATTCAATTGACCAACAATGAATAAGTTATGTTTCAAACCTTCAACCCAATATACATCATCAACATTACTTTTACCATTCAAAGAGATAGAAACTTTACCTTTTACGATATAGGATGAATTGTTTCCAAATCTTACTACACCACAATCAAATTCTTCAAGAGAAATAAACTTGTTCTTATCACTGGTCATGTGGTGTGAGCAACCATTATCAATAATCCATTCATCACTGTTGTCAATGTGAGATACTAAAGCCTTCTTATCAGACAAATCTTCCTTAACAACAACAAAAATAATCTCCTCATTGTCTTCATCCTCAGATTCCTCATCAGTAGCACCTTCATCCACTACAACATAACATTGTTTCTTTCCTTTTCCCTTATATTTTCTAAACTTTTCCTTTTCATCACTATTAGGATAGTTTGCAGCTATATGTTCAATCTTGTTACAAGAGAAACACTTAAGAGGTAGCTTGCCTTTTTACTTACCAGTGCCTCTAGGAAGTATTTTTTCTAATAGAGCTTCAAATTCCATTAGATTATCTTCATCATCCACATCAGCTTTACTACCACCATGATGACTTGACTTGAATTCATGATTATGACAAACATCTTTCCCTTTTCTCATGGGTACACTAGATATAGATGCTTTGAAAGTAGATTCTATCTTAGGTACACTGTTATCAAAAATATTCAACTCAAAAGTAGTGAACTTACCAATCAAATAATCAACAATAACCTTATCATTATTGAGTCACCTCAACTCTTTAATATTAGACACTCTAATGGCATAGGCATGCAATAGGGTTCTAAGCATTTTATTCACCACAGTGTCTTCATCTATAGTACCACTAGTACTTTTGATTCCATTGACAACTTCTTTTATCCTCTATCCATACTGAGTGATATTTTCTCCTTCCATCATTCTCATATCATCAAACTTTTCTCTAAGGCTCTCTTCTTTAGCCTTTTGAACATTCTTATCACCACCATAGATTAGTTCTAACTTCTCCCAAACTTCAAAAGTAGTTTCTAAACCATGGACATCAATATATTTAGTATTAGAAAGTGCACTTACAATAACTTCCAATTCTTGAATGCTTTTCTACTGCTCCTTAAGTTGATATGTTGTCAAAGGACTGATATGGGGTACATACTTAGTAATAACATGCTACTAGAACTAAACACCCATATCTTTGATGTAAATCTTCATTCTAGCACTCCATATTTTGTAGTTGTCCTTAGTGAATTTGGGACCCTCCTTCATCATCTTTGGATCTTTTCCTCAAGTGGTTAAACTTCCACACAAAGAGGACCTAGTGCTCTAATACAAATTATTATTGTGAGGATCTAGTTATTACTGAGAGGGGGGGGGCGGGGGGAAATCTATGATAGCAATAAATTGAATTCTTTCACCAATTTGAAAACACTTCTCAAAAATAGTTCATAACAAATAGCAATACCTACTCAATCAATCACTAAAAGCAGATTTACCAAACTACTCATTCATGTGTTCATCAACATGTAAGCAATGTAATGATATCAAAAGAATAACTCAACAATCCATCCAAAACATGAACACACAGATTTTTCACGTGGAAACCCAAATGGGAAAAACCATGGTGGGAATTGGTACCCATAAAATATTTGCACTCTTTTCGAATGCACACTGTTAAAGGCCTAGCCCGGTTATGAGCGTTACAATAATGCCCGGTTAAGAGTAGACCTTGTGAGGAGTCACTTGGTGAAGGTATTTTAACCTCATCTCTATTAGGAGCTCTACCCTATTAGGAGTAGCTTTGCTAATGTTAGGATTCCCAAAGATACTGAAAGGGGGGGGGGGTGAATCAGTATCTAATCGGTTAATGGATTTTTTGAACTTATTAAGTAAATTGAATTCCAAAACAATGTACTAGTAAACAAGAGTTAATGCAGTAAATAAGAACAGTAAACACAACATAGAAAGTATACCATAACACAATATTTTGGTGAGGAAACCTAGTGTGGGAAAAACCTCAATGGGATTTGTGACCCACAATATTTGCTCACTAGCCAATAAGTGAATAATACTTACAATATGTGGTGCCTGCACATGCAAGAAGGCTCACTTCTTAGAGCTCACTGCTTAATTACAAAAGGAAGTCTCACTGACTTACAAAAGTAGATTATAGAAATCCAAAGTGATGTATTGCTACAAAAAGCATCTGCTATGCCAGGTTCAGTACCGGTTTAAGCTCTTGCAATAATCATAAACCTTACATCAATATTTGCTCCTCATATCCATGTCCTTACTTACAAAATGATCCTACAAGATCTCATACTTATATGAGTCTTATTTACAAGATGCCATGTCGACTTACAAAAAGATATTACAATTAAATACATGATGTAATAAACAAAATCCTGTCGGCTTAGGGTGTCAGTAATCATCTTGGTTGTTGCTGGTGAACTATCTGCCGATGTAGAGTATGTCGGTGTCGGTGCCTGCCAGTGCCATAGGATTGTAAGGTTGCCATCAATGACAATACCTTCTATCACCTACAATTTCTCATTAGAGTGTGCATTTTCCAACAGCTAAAAGATTTAAACGCAAATTAATGAGCCACCCGATGAAGGGATTTATGAGATCAAACTCGTTAAGACCTACCTGGTTAAGGGATTTTAATACTGCTGCAACTATTAGGAAACAACAGATAAATGATCTCATCAATGCACTTTCTACTTTCTAGTACAGATCCATTTCATCTCCAATCTGCTACACACATGCATACATCAATTTCAGTTCGGTACACTCTCCTTCTCTGATCACCGACACACTAAACCTTCTCAAACTCGACCTAAATATAGTTTACAATTAGGTCAGTTACAAAACCCTAACCAAATTTAAAATCCATTGAATTTACATCATAGATCATTACAACAAATTTCAAGACAATTACAACCGTTGAATGATCATAACACATCACCACACATCGATCTGATAAGTTGTCAAACCCTTAACACACTCTGCTAAGCACTTCACAATTTCCCAAGAAATTTTCTCCTTGATCGCACTTTATTACAATCTTATCATCACACATGGTTTCTAACATGTCATCACTAAGTAATGAACATGATAAGATTCAATGCCAAACCATAAAACATCACCGGTCAAAGATCTTGACACCGGTTCTCAAACCCTACACTTAATATACAACAATCAATTATAAACATGACTTTCGGTTCTCCAAACATGATGCGTTTCCAGTCACAGACTCATTAAAATGTCATAAGCATACATTTCAAACCACAACATATAACTCAACACAGATCTCCACCACAACTATCTCCTTCATTGTTCCTTCTTATCGGTTCACTGTCAACTTAGAAAACATTCTATTACCGATTAGGCTTAGATAACTTAGATGATATACCAAACATAAACAAACATGGTTGCCATCAATGACAACACAAATAACTGATCATAAAGCATCATATCATAATTATATCATCACCAATAGTCCTTCAATATATCATCACCAACAGTCCATCAATATATCATCTTTTACCGATACATCAGCATCTCCATCAATTATGTCAATATGCCAACAATTTTAATATATCTAATTGTGGAAAACCTAATTTTTCACCATTACATTTTGGTGAACCTGACATCTTACACTTTCATTTTTTGATTTATTTTCTCATATCTTAGTGTTTATGTATTTCAAATTCAAATTTATATTTACAAGTTTAATTTTTAATTGAATTTTAAAAAATTAGAGGTTAAATTCACAAAAACCCTAATTTTTAGTTCTAATATTGAGCTTGTGGGTTGTCTAATTTGGATTAATTATTTTAGATTTAATTATTCATGCAATTTCAAATTCAAATTTGCACTCATAGATCCAATTTTCAATTGAATTACATAAATTTAGTGGTTGAATTTACAAAACCCTAATTTATAATTCTATAATTTACTTGTGGGTTGCATAATTTTTCAATTTAATTTCTAGATCTAATTTTTATGGTACACCATGCTATGATCTAGATGCATTTATCTTTAAAATTCATAAATCAAATTGCTTCATTAATTGGTTAATCAATTATTGTTTTCACAATTTTCAAATTCAAATTTCCCTCCTTTGTGCATGAATTTTTACTATTATTAGTGCTACTTATAATATTCCCATGAGAAGAAGTTATAGAATTAAGGCTTCCCAAGGTTTAATTACTATGGATATGGAGCCTAATTTGGATAACTTATTTCATGAGAATGTTGGTGGTTCTTCTATCCCAACAATTGATGTCATTTATCCCTATTCTTCACATAATTCTCATGATGAGGGTAAATCATTAGCTAGGGTTTCCATTGATCAATGGGAGAAGATTGACAATGGATTTGAAAATGTTCAACAATGGATGAGTAAAAAGTACCCAAAAATTGAGGGTATCCCATTGATTGAAGGATTAAAAAGAATGGTTCAAAGTGATAAAGTTGGTGTCAATTTTTTGTGTGGCCTTGCTCATATTGTTGAAACTAATATCATGCCTATAAAAAGTTCTACCAAAGTCTTTGGTTACACCCAAGCTCCTAGTCAAGTTAATCACTCCATGGCTACATCCTTGCTTATTATGCCTACTTTCACATCTTCTATCATGACTACTTCCACACAAAATGTTAATCCTACACATGTTATTCAAGGGGCAACTTTGCTAATCAAAACTCTTGCATACCTCCTATAGACACTTAAATTAATTTATTTAATTTCCTCGCATAATTAATTTATTAATTATGCCAATCCCTATTCTTTTTCAGTATTAATTAAATATAATTAATATTGTTACTATAGTCTAGTGATTGATTTATAATAAATCAATCTACCTTTATTCTTCTAAAAATCTCTAAAATTAATTCGCTCCAACCATTTAATTAATTAATCTCAATTAATTAACTGATCCAGGTGATAAATCACCTTTTCCTAATCCATCATTAACCTAATGAATTATTCTAGAAGAACCCCTAATATCACTTATAATTATTCTTCTAATTTTTAATTCCCTCCACTCATTCTCTCTCCTAGTCAAATCCTCCTACAAATCCCATTTGTCCTAATCCCACCTAATCATTCTTCTAATCCCTCTCCTAATGAATTGCTAGTGGCTAATCCTCATGATTAGCCACAAAGTCAACTCCTTGTCTCCTCACTCACCCACCTTCCTTAAATGCCCTTTTCCTAGGTGAATGTGATATTTTCAAAATCTCACATTCCTCTAGGTATCCCTTGATCCAAGAAATTTTTAATACCTCTCCATTCCTCCAATCCCCATGAACATTCTTTTAAGGAATTTTTAATTCCTTCTCATCACTCAAGGAATATTTTATTCATTTTCTCTTCTCTAGGTGAATTGGGAAGCCTTCCCAAAATCTTGAGGAGTGTGGAGACAGGAAATGTCTTTAAGGCATATCTCTTGGACTCCACACTTGTCTTGTCATCTCCTCTTGGGCCATGTGTGGGCTCACATGCACTCCTGACCCTCCATCTTGGATCAATTCTAGCCCTTCATTTCCTCCCCTCTTCTCCTATAAATTGGAGGCTCCACTCCTTCATTTGACATCTCCAAGTTATCCAAGTTTATGCTATTAATTTGAGCCTAGAAAACCATCCAAGTATCCAAACTCTAGCCAAACTTTCATTCACCTATCACTTAGCCAATTTCTCATCCATTCCATCCCATCATATAATATGTTGTGCACAATCTTGGAGAGCCATCCACATCAAACAAGAGAGCGAATCCAATCAAGTCAAGGAGGGGTGCATCTTTGGCTTCATCAAACGCTCAATCCGAAGGAGAAGGAGAAGATTACCAAGGTATAATGGTCTTTTAAGGTTTTAATTTTTTATTGTTCATTTCATTGCATTTAATCATTTTATCTTCCTTCCAATATTTTTCCCTCTTCATTTTGGCACGCTCGGTGGGTCCCACGTCCCTAAATTTTACCTTTTTTGGAGTTTTTGTAAGCTTTTTGATCGCAGGTATCAGAATAGCGTGAGCAACTGCAAATTAGCATGACCGCGATGGGACTAGTGCAAGATTTTTCTAATTCAATGCGTACGCACACACATCAATGCAGGTGATTTAAAATTTGAATATTAACCCACCCTTTTTGCAGTATCCCAGAACAACGCGAGCGTTCCTGAAACAACATGTCTGACATTGACATTTTTTTACGTGTTTTCTAATTAGTGTTTGTGCATATTTTTGATAGACTTATAAAGCACTGAGAGGGGGGAGGTGAATCAGTGATAGCAAAAATAATAACACTTTAAACACAGACCAGTAAAAACAATTAACCAGTTTACTTAAGACTTTGCATACAATCCAAAGTGTTATAAAAGCATCCACAACAAGTAAAACATCCACCATAATACAAGTGTTTATACGTGGAAAACCCAACTGGGAAAAACCATGGTGAGATGGGACTCTCAAGTTAACTATCTGCAAAAATAGGTAACTGGTCAGTTAAGGTCTACAAAGTGCTCTTCTTGGAGTGAATCTTGTTAAAGATCCCAAAGCCTTGTTAGGAGCTATACTTGATTAAAGGTAGTACCCTGTTAGGAGTAACCACGGTAGAGGATTTCAAACCTAAACTAATGGATCACCTAGTTAGAGGATTTTACAATGAAGTTTGTTAGAGCTTACCCGGTTAAGGGATTTAACTGTTGTAGTGATTAGAAAACAACAGGTGGTATGATCTAGAAATAGCACATCTTGCTTGTATAGATCGTCTTCTTTTCACTCAATACTGCATCACCAACATACTCTGTAATTCCTTCAATAAATTGCATCAATTCTAGCTCATAACAACACTTGTATCTTTGCATTAGAAAATAGTTCATCACAATGTCTTTTTATAGACATTAGATTTCATGTCGGCTCAGAAGCCTCACCATAATTTCCTAGGTTCAATGTATCTAGACAATCTTTCATAACACATCACAGATCACTGCCAAATTTGTCGGTTAAAGATAACTCATCACGACCGGTGATAACTCAGCACACAAACAGTGAAACCGGTTGGAACATCAATACCGGTTGAGTCTTAACCACTTCCAACTCATAGACTGATTGTCCTCTATTTGCCTCCTTGTTGATCTCCACACTATCTCCAAACTGGTGTTAGTGGAATAGACCAAAAACAATTGTCATTCTTGCATATACCGGTTTTCTACATATACTAGTTAGACACCTTCAAACTGGTTGGACTTCTCTATACAAATGATACCAGTTTGCAATACAAAGACTTAGGAGTAGTACCGGTTTGTCTTAACTAAGATGACTATGACAATGTGAATATATGCATGTGTGTGTATATGTGCCATCAATGAAAACATATAAAGTCATTCATTACAAAAATCATCATCAAGCCAACAATCTCCCCCTTTGGCATTGATGGCAACACTTAGAAAATTTTACAACTTTACAACTAAGTGTGCTTACAAAAATTGTACATACACATTTCTAATCCCCCTTAACAGTACATACAAAATTTTCACATCACATACATATTTCTACTCCCCCTTTGACAACAATGCCAAATTGAAAAGTAAAATACATATATATTATATCAAAATTTGCATCAAAAACTACATATACATATACATAAATATAAGAGGTTTTCAAGGAGTGTTCACTGCAATTTTTAAAAAAATGTCACTGAAAGTAATCTTCATCTGTGCAAAATCATTATCCCATGTTTCTAATATTGTTTCAGTGATCTCAATAGTTATCATAACTTGTGTAGTGAATTCTTCCATTGCATCCACTGTGCTTATCTCCGAGTTCGCCAAAACCGCTTCTAAATCCTTGTATGCCCTTTGTAATATGTCCACTTTTGGACTCAACTGGTTCTTTAGTTCTTTCAAGGATCCGAGTCACTTAGCATGTTCAAAATCAAAAACATCTAATAGATGTTGCAAAGCATCAACTATTTTGCCAAAATATAAGGCTGAATCCTTTAATGGTATATAAGCATTACATATCCTCTCCAATTCCTTTTTTGTCTCTTCTCGCCTCTTCTTCAAATCAGAATAGAAAAATGAAACGTTAGATGTATAGGCCAAAATTCTTCCTCCAGTTTCAACAATAGTTCTCAAAAGATTTTTATACACAGATAAAGCAATCTTGCCTTTATCAATATCTGACATTAGTTTCTCTCCCCTCTTCTTTCTATAATTCTTTTCAGCTAATGTATGTGCTGCTTATTCAAGTGATTTTAGTTGGTCAGTAGTATCAACAACAAGTTGTCCAAGCTTGCTGATAGGGGTAGATAGATTTCCAGTGTCAGTTTCAGGTAGGAGACTTGACAAAATATCAACAACAATTTGTATAGTTTCTGCTTCTTTTCTCTTCTCTTTTAAACTTTTCTTTTGATCCTGAGATTGCAACACTCTAGCAATCTCCATTAGTTTAGATGCACTCAAATAATCTACATCTATAGGTCCTTTAATTCTTATTGAGGCATCCTCATCATCAGTTTGTTGTTTCACCTTTGCTTTTTCCTTTTCATCTTTTTTCTCTACTATCTTCTCCTCTGTTTTCTCTTTCTCTTCATCCTTTTTCTCTCTAGTCTCTTTCTCTTCAACCTCTTTCTCCAGGTCTCTTTCTCTTTAACCTCTTTCTCCGGTTTCTCTTTCTCTGCCTCTATTTCTTTCTCCTATGTAGCTGTGGTGATCAGTGGTAGTTGATTTTCAACATGGTGTTCTTTTTCCAATGGCGGTTGAATATCCACACTAGGTTCATTGACCGGTGCTTCCTCTACTAATTGTTGCTCAACAATATCCGATAGTTGTTCAGTTTCCTTAACTGGTTCAATGACATTACCAATTGTGTCAATAGTGTCCTTGATTTCTTCATTATCATCTACAAATAATATAACCGATGGAGAAATTGTGTCATCCTTATTCTTAACATGATAGACAACATCCGTGTTGGCATTGTGTTGTCATTGATGTCAACCGGTATGGGATGACCACTGGTAGATGAGATGTATGTGCAACACTATTATGAAAGAGTACAAGATGTGATATCTTGGATATCATCTTGTGTTACAAAATATCGGTAAGGTAAGGAAGATGACCTCAAGAGTCACCTACACACAAGTGAATGCCCGACTTTTGTGATGAGATAGAGAGGTGTTTGAGCGATTATTTATGATGAAGAGGCAAAATATTATCTAAATCACATCCACACTAGAAGAGAAGATTGAATAGGTCACTAGTATGTTGTGAGGTTGTAGAACAACAGGATTCCCACTGGATGAAGATGCAGTCATCATGAGAAGCAATGAATGACAGTGTATGTGCTCACATCGGTTCACATATGCCTATTTGAAGATATGTTGCACAAACATGGTACTCACATGAGAAAATGAAAAGGTGTTCCTCCACAAGGTAAGTGGAACTTATTCCCTATATGCATTAAGTGCATTCTAGTTTGGTGGGATAAGAGTAAATAGGTAAAGATAAGAACTTGAAGGATCACTCTAGATCCACTGGTAAATTGAGGGAATGCCTTAAGTGCATGAGATCAGGGTTATGCGCTGGAGTGACAGAGAAGGCATGCTGAGATGCTGATACAACAAAAGAGTGATGTGTTTGTCATTCAGATAAACCAACTGAGCTGATACAATCAGAGGAGAATGGTCTAACCCATGAAGGAGTCTAGTGAAGGATGATGACTAGTATCATCAAGAGTGATAACCGGTATGTAAAGCTCACCAGTAATATGAGGAAGGTACAGAATGCAAATATGATAAGGTTACCGGTACAATGTGTCATACCCACAAGGTTAATGAATCAATAGGAAAGAGGAACCGGTTGAGTGGCTGGTTGGTGATCCTATTTGGACCAACATGAAGTGCCAAGTTGGCTATTAGTCGATATGGATGCCACATGGAGTCAATGTGGCGAACATGTGTGTGGATAAAGATAGAATGTACATTGACAGGGTTGTTGAAGGGTTGGTCGACTTTAATGATAAGTCACTCAAAATATGGGACATGTTGCAGAGCTATTATAGGGGTTTGAGGCTCGAGGTCTGGAAGACAACTATGAGTCAGGTAAGAGCAATTGAGAAGATCGACGTGATGGAGGAAACAACACAACAATTCTTTCATGATTGAACAAGGGACCGACTATTAGGGTAAAAAGCAAGTTGCCAGAGATAAAAGGCATGATCTAGGAGATGCAAAAATGGCAGAGTTGTGCAATTGGATGTCAAAAAGATCAGATCATGAAAGATCTGATTGGATTTGGTTTGCCTTGAGGATAGTGAGGAAACCCTAACCACCTGGATTTTGAATTGGTTTTTGGAGGGAAAACCTGGCTATAAGTGTGGGGGCCGAAGAATATTCTTACTGTTGTTGAATAGAAGAATAATGTGTTATTGCGAAGTGAAATAATTCTACAAGTAAGAAGAAATCAGCCAAGTGCTCAATGAACATCCATGAAGAGAGACAGAGTGAGAGAGAAGCTGGTTGAAGCTTTCAACTGGTTGGAAAGAAGAACCAGTTGTGTTCATATCAGTAGAATAGAGGTGAAGGAGTCTGCAAAGAAGATAGATAGAGAACTGAAAAATAGTTGAATTGCTGAAGAGTAGAGCAGTAAGGAGGAGATACAGTGAGAGCAATTCAAAAGAGAGATAAATTGGCAGGGCTTACCAGAGAGAAGCAATAGGTGAAGAGTAGCAGAGAAGTGAGTTGGTGAAGCAGAGAAGGTATCTCGCCGATAGAGTAAGATATGTATAATGGTTGCAAGATTCACTTGTAACAAGATAACTACTTATGTATTTTATGTTTACATTGTGAATACTAAGTTGTAGTTTGGTGCACGGGTTGTAGCTTCTTGGGTTGGTGCCCTAAAGTTAGGGGTTGGTGCTCCTTTGGGTTGTAGCCCATAAATCAGGTAGGGGTTGGTGCTCCTTGGGTTGGTGCCCTAAACTTTGTAACTATGCTTTATTGCGAGGTTGGATTGGAGTAGTAGACTCCAGCAACATTGCTCACCGAGGTTTCTCCCATCTTGGGTTTTCCTCGTATATGCTGGTGTTATGTGATGTCCCCTTGTGAGTGTGTTTGCACTTATGTTAGTCTCCTCCATAACCAGTAAGCCTGCATTGAGTTGAATATATCAACCGGTATGCTCACATAGGTTTGCAAAAGATAAAAGAGATTTGAGAACCACTGATTCACCCCCTCTCCCTCTCAGTGGTGCATTGTGTCCAACAATTGGTATTGGAGCGTAAGTTCCCAGTTAGAAGAGTGTTCTCTAACTTGGGTAGATTATGGCTTAAAGACACAATGGTTTGTTTAGTGTCTATCTCTACTCCAGTATTTTATGGTTCAAACTTTTCTATTTGGAGTCACAGAATGGAAGTTTACCTATCCTCTTTGGGGTTTGATGTATGGATGTCAATAGTTGATGGTCTCCCTAGAAAAGTCAATCTTCCTACCAGACTTGTAGAAGAAAGAAAAAACCAGTGCAATGAAGAAGACATGAAGGCTATTTTCAGTGGACTTACTGGTGATGTCTCTTCATAGGTGGACAGGTGTAAAACAACAAAGAGCTTGTGGGAAAGATTGAAGAAGCTCTATGGAAATGAACCCTTAACTGTAGAACTAGAAATTGAAGAAAATATGAGAAATACCTCTCATATTTATCTGGATGATGAAGATAGATCTGCTAGCAGCCGCAACAGTGATGAAGAAGGAGCTCAAAACTTTGTAGCCCAAGAATCTTAAAGTGGCTGGGCAAACAGTTCCCCTCAACAAGATGTGTTGAGCAATGATGATGATGAAGAGGAAGACATGGCAGATAGATCTAGCTATCAAGACCCTTTTGATGATGAAGAAGTAGCAGAAGTTGACCTTGAAGGAGAGCTTGTAAATACATTTGAAGAACTCAAAAGAGTTAAAAGGGAATACAAGCTATTCAAGAATGCTGCTATTGTGGAGCAGAACCAACTAGTCAAATGCCTTGAAGAATCTGAGAAATGCATCTCAGAGTTGAAGACTTAGGTAGAAAAAACTAAGAAATGTCGGTGTGAAGATCTAGCCTCTCGGCTAAAGATAAAAGACAAAAAACTTTAGTGGCTACTTGGAGAGAGCAAAAGCCAGACCTCCCTAGTTAGATATGCTCCTCAAAAGAAGGTTGACCTGACCACAACTGGTGTGGACTTGTAGAAAAAAGTGAAGATCAATGCTGCAAAAAGGAATCTTCATGTAGATCCCAGAGGTAAGAGGAAGATGGAAGAAGAAAAATCCACCGGAAGCAGGAAGATGAGGAAGCAACAAAGGAGACCGTCTACTAGAAGAGGACAAAAAAATGCTACCACCCACAGGGGGAAGAAAGTGTGGGAGAATAAGAAGAGATCAGATGAAAGAGGTTCTTAGAATGGACAACCAAGGGTCCATTCTCAAAAAGGAAAAGATGGGGATGCAAAACCGGCAAGATCTCCTCATGCATGGAAAAGTAAATATGTAAGTCATATGCCATCATTTACCGGTTACTGCTTTACATGTAATTATTGTGGCCATATGGTAGGGGAATGTAGAAAGAGATCTAGAAAGGATTATGTAGGATCTCATAGAAATCAAGCTTATGGGAAAGATGTATCCAGAAGTAGATACACGCATGTCCCTTCTCTCAGTTATGCAAAGATTGTTTGTCATAAATACAATGGATCTGGCCATAGAGAGTTTGAGTGCAGGAAGAGGAACCTATAGTCATATGGGGGCTGACGAAATGGCCATGCTCTATAGAAAAGTGAAAATGGAGCATATAGAAGGCAGAGACCTGCATGGAACCAAAGGAGAAATGTCCTTGCAGAAGTAAGAGGCTCACCGATTCTGGTTTCTAGTCAAAGAAACATTACCAAGACAAGATGGTCAAACCGGTATATCAAGATATTTCCCAATCATGAAGTTGGGATGGAGGTTATGTGCTACTATAGCACTACTTCCAACCATAATGAAGAACCTAGAAATGGGAAGAAGGGTGAGTCCAATAAGGTATGAAGGAAGAACACCATGAACTGGCACCGTGCACTCAGCGCACAAGTGATATCTCCTAAGGCCTAAAGAAGATGCAGGATCCTAGGGGGAGTAGCATATTGAACTTATCTTCCACCCCCTCAGTGAAGGAGGAAACATGAAAGATTATGATGTTGTTGGTATGAAAGATGAAAATGTAAAGATAAGTGTGTATAGATGCTGCCGACTATACACCTACAAATCAGTGATGGATCACCACTACATATTTCAAAGAGTGAAGGTTAGACTCTGGCATCTGATGTTAACTGGTATGTGCAGGATGTTACCAACATTTATTTTAAAAAGGTACTTGTAGGTTATGTAAGACAATGAGGTTGGAGAGAATTGCATTAGCCTCGTTAGCATGGAGTGAAATTAAGTCATAGGAGGTGTTGATGGAGACTTGAAAGACATATGTTGGCCCTAGTTGTTGGTGATGTAGGCTTACATGTCTTTGGGCTAACCAGTATGTCTCTTGGCATGATGATGTCATTATATGGCATGGGAAAATTTAGGATCATGCCATAGGCTATGGTGGTTACAATGGAGTTGAAGGATCATCAGATGTTCACATATGCATAGCTAAACCGATATATAGAATAGATTGAAGCCCCAATATTATACCTAACTGAAGATAAGAACCTGAGATGTATGACTCAGGGGGAGTTCAAGTGATCATGATGAAGAAGTGGCTTGCTTGAACTTGTACTGATACTGACTGCCCAAGCTGCAGGAAATGGACATTGCAGAGGTGTTGCAGGTTGACTGGAAGGCATTTAGTATTCACTGACACATCAATAATTGGTATCAATCATTTTACAAATTGAGCTCAAATTGCATCAGACGTGCATTCTCAATTGGTGTCAGTTGATGGTTAAGTTCCGCACCTTAAGTACTGTGACTTGAGAAGATGTAACAACTGGTGACAAGATGAAAAGTGGTAATAAAGGAAGTGTTACGTCCAATAAAGAAAAAGAGGGAGAAAAGTATTTGTTGGTATTTTGGTATGGTTTTGTCATTGATGTCAACACCTACTAAAACTCTAGCACTTTGGAGATCCAACAACATTCATCGACAAGCAAGTGACTTTTGCACAATCAACAGTATATGGTACACTGACAAGATATAATGATCACCGGCACTTGGAATGGCATGGAAGACACCTGGTAATATTGAAGACATTGTGTGGAAATCTTGTCTTGAAGAATTGGTTATTGGTATATTTATATTTGCATATTTGCCTGTTACCAACAAATAGGTCCAGGGTTACACCGGTAGGTTTATCTTTTCCAGATCAGTATGGCACGCTATGGAGATGATTGATTATTGTTGTAAATGCATTAAGCTGACATGTTCAATCGGTTATTACATAGGATATTGTATTGTTTGTAAAATGATTTTATTGTAATATCTTGTAGAGCCAGCCTACTAAAATTGGTCTTAGGTTATGGTATAAATGTAAGGTCTTAATTGTAAGATTGATGGAGGTATGTGAAAAAGGATTTGTGCAAAGGTATATGCGAGATTAAGCAGAGCTATACACGTAGACATCATTTGAAGGTGAAGCTAGGTTTTTGTGAAAGCATATCAGAACTACACTGGTACTGAATCCAGCATATGATGATGTTATTTTGAGCAGTACATTCTTATTGGATTTAACCATCCAATTGTAGTCAGTGTGACTCCCATTTGTGTTTGAGCAGTGAACTCTAGGCGCTTGGCCTTTCTGCATGTGTAGACCCCATTTATGTACACTTACTATCTGCAGTAGTATCATTTGATTGTGGGTAAGGTTTCCCATCATGTTTTTTCCCCTTATAGGGTTTCCACGTACAAATATTGATGTTATGTGTTGTGGATGACTTTATCTTTTTGTTTCATGCATTAATCTTTACCGGTATTGCGTTTATCTATTAAATCTATCCATCGATATAATAGACTGTCTCACCAATATTAAGCAGTAATTTGATTAAGTTTTTTTTGGTTTAACATTATTAGACAACTGATTCACCCCCCCTCTTAGTTGTCCCCAGGACCTAACAATTGGTATCAGAGCTAAGTCCTCTTTTGCAGAAGTTTAACAACTTGAGGAGATCCAATGTCTACTAACTATTTCAGAAAGGACAATCCTAAACTTGATGGAACCAACTATGACATATGGAAGATCAGAATGGAGACACATCTGAACTGCATTAGAAAGGACATCTGGGATGTTACAAAGAATGGCTATACTACTACCACTACCACTCAGCCTAATCCACCTAACTTGACTAAAGATGAGGAAAATGACTGCAAAGCAAGAGAAGCACTTTTGAGCGCATTAACAGATTAGCAAATCATGGGATTATCAGATAGATCAACTGCTAAAGCTATTTGGGATCATTTGGAAACATTGAATGAAGGAGATTCCATAGTCAAAACTGCAAAACTTGAAAGCTTCCAGGTCAGGTATGAAAATCTGAAAATGGAAGAAGATGAAAGAATTTCTGCTTTTATGGAAAGAGTAAATGAAATTGTTTTGGGTATTAAATATTGTGGAGGAACCTTAAGTGAAGATGAAATTGTTTCAAAAGTTTTAAGAGGATGGCCACCAACATATAAAATGAAGGTTACTGCTATAAATGAGTTAAGAACAATGCTTAATACATCAGTAACTAGGGATACATTGATTGGAAAACTTTCAGCTTTTGAAATTGAGAAATTTGGTCCCGTTGCTACTATAAAGACATATTTAGCTTTCAAAGCATCAACATCATTTGCATCATCATTTGAAAAATCTGATTGGAAAGCCTTTTATGCAAGAGAACTTGAAGAAAGCAGGAAAGAAAATGAAGAACTTGAAGAACTTGAAGCACTATTTGCAAGAAAAATGCCTAAAGGTCTAGTTGGAAGTAAGTATGAAGGTAAAGCACCCTTTAAATGTTTTAACTACAATAAGATTGGTCATATGGCTTCAAGATGCCCTGATAGACATGCTAGACTAAGAGAAGAAGCTAGAAGGACATGCAAGCCTAATCCTGAATATCAGAGATATAGATTTAAGAAGAATAAGGACAAATCTTGTTATGTTGTTGATGAAGGAGTGACTAATGATTCTGATGAAGAACCGATAGACAATGGATGGGTTTTTGTTGCTATAACAGAAAATCAATCGGTACCTGCAGTGCAATCGATAGAATAGGCCTTAGCAGCTAAAATTGAAGTAAAGGATGAATTGATCATTGATTTTGGATTCTTACATCATATGACAGGAGATAAAGGTAAATTCTTGAACTTTCAAGAATATAATGGTGACTTAGTAAGATTTGGAGATGACAAAGCTTGTCAGATCAAAGGTAAGGGTTCAATATCTCTTGATGGTAAACATAACACTGACAATGTTTACTATGTTGAAGGTTTAAAGCATAATATTTTGAGTGTTGGTCAATTAGTTGAGAAAGGATTTCAGTTACAATTTAAGAATGGAAAATGCAAAATCATGAACAGAAATGGTTTAGAAATTGCAACCGATAATCAGACTAGAGGCAATATCTTTCATTTGAATAATAGTGAAAAGACATGCTTGATTGCACATATAGATGAAAGTTGGCTATGGCATAAGAGACTCTGTCATGTAAACTTTGATTGCATGGTAAAAATCAGTACTACTAAGGCAGTTAGAGATTTACCTAAAATTGTGAAACCTCACAATACAGTATGTAAGGAATGTCAATTTGGAAAACAGGTTAGAGCTAGTTTCAAAAGTATTCCAGAGAAATCTAATAATGCTCTTGATTTAATTCATACTGATTTATGTGGTCCAGCTAGAACTAAAAGCTTACAAGGTGATAGATATTTCATGCTAATCATTGATGACTATTCTAGAATGTGTTGGGTTACTTTTCTCAGAGAAAAATCAGAAGCACTTGGAAAGTTTAAATTTTTCAAAGCAATGGTGATAGTTTTGATACTTAATGTTAAGTACAGATGTCAAGCTAATAAGATGAGAGGGGGGGGGGTGAATCATACAACCTTAATCTTCCATAAAAACAACAGATTCAACCTCGGTAACATATACTTCAGTAATATAACCAAAATTGCTAAACATGCAAACTCAAAAGCATATAAACATCATAAAACTCATAACACCAGATTTAACATAGAAACCCAAATAGGGAAAAACCACTGTGGGATTTCGGACCCACTAAGAAATATACTCTTCTAGAGTATGCTCGGTTAAAAGCAAATCCTGTTAAAGATTACAAACACATTGCTAGATGTGACCCGGTTAAGGGATTTCCCTCAGATCTATTAGGATCTTCACTTTGTTAGAAGTGACCTTGTTAAAGGATTTCAAACACTCAATCAGAATGTCACCTTGCTAGAGGGTTTTACAAATAAGACTGTTAAGTCCACTCAGTTAAGAGATTTTCTGTCACTTCACAAAATAATAGTAATAAAAATCTATCTGCAATTTCACATCTAAAAATGCTAAAGCAGATTCTTATTTACTCAATACAATCTAGGACTTATCTTGTCCATTTGCTGGGCTCTATACTCTGTAATTCAAATAGGTCTTCAAGCTTCTATGCTTGGTAATCACTATGTAGCATCCCTGTGCATACACTTGCCCGCATACATTGTTTATCAACAGTTCCTTATTTATAAATAATTTGCCAACCGCTTAATCTCCTTGATCACATATCCCATGATCAATCATAGCCATCAGATCTTCAAACTTGACCAGGTTCAATGTATCCTTCAATCTGAAAATGTTTTACCCCGCCTTGGAACTTGCATATATTTCTTGGAACTTGTGCTAAGGTATTGCAGTTCAATCTAAGCTGTAGATCTTCCTGCCGATTTTCGTTTACCATAGATTCTTTAACAAACTTCATGCATGGCATACCAATCATTTAATCAGTTCCAGCTCATTAGCTTCTTTCATTAAATAATGCTTTTATTCATTCAATGCATTCTGTTACTACTCAGTTGCAACTCGGTAAATACTAAACTTCACTCGGTAGACATTCTGACTTCATTAACCGATAGCGATAACCTTAGGGTTTACCGACTAGGTTCTTTACTCGGTAACATAGTATAGTATTAACCTTACAATCAACAACATATGTAGGATATCAAAACAATCTAAACATCATGATCTCATCATTGTCTAACTCGGTAATAGTTGCCCATTGAATAACTTATTCCTCCTCTTATTCATCACATTGTTTCTGTGTCTTTTACGGACATCTTTATACTCATCAAGTCATACTTCTTAAGATATGGCAACATCATACTGAATTAGAAAATCAATTTCTTGACATCAATGACAAAATAATAATATTAAGACAGTAAACATCCTTAATCAGTTATATCCATAATCATCAACAACCTTCTCAATATCCTTATTGAAATGCCAACAATCTCTCCTTAACTATTATAATGCCAACAATCTCCCCCTTTGGCATTGATGGCAAAACCAATTGATTCAGATTGTTGTGAGATTCTGAAATGCTAAAATGCTCTCCCCCTGTTATCAATCTTCTCCCTTATACATTAGTCTTCTCCTCTTTTCTTCAGTCTTCTCCCCTTTTCTTCAGTCTTCTCCCCCTTTGACAACAATGCCAAAAAGTAAAGAACTAAAACATAATTTCTTCCTGTATGAAGTGATTTCCTACTGTTATGTGTCAACTTAGTCTCGGTCAGAGCATTTTATCTTCAATTCCTGTACCCTGTATTTGTTTCCTGCACACCTTTAGAAAACATCCTAAAGTGTGTAAATCAGCATCAACTCCTAAAAGATATTCTTTAGAGTCATTGAATTGATGCGTTCACCGAACTCGGTTAGTGAAAGGAAGATAGGGGTAGGACCCCTAACTTACTTCTGAGATATTCAAAAGTGTCCCTTGGTAGTGGCTTGGTGAAGATATCTGTTATTTGTTCCTTTGTGCTAACATACTCCAACACCACTTTCTTCTCTTGAGCTTCTTCTCTAAGATAATGATATTTGATAGAGATGTGCTTTGTCTTAGAGTGCATAACAGGATACTTTGAAATGTTAATGGCACTAGTATTGTCATAGAATATAGTTATTGGCTTGGTAACTTTCTCATTTATACCCTTCAACAGTTGTTTGATCCATGCTATGTTGGTACAATTCAATGTTGTAGCAACATATTCAACTTCTGCTGTTGACTATGAAACACATCCTTGTTTCTTGCTAAGCCAACTTACTAGTCTTTCTCCTAAAAAGAAAGCTCTTCCACTTGTGCTTTTCCTATCATCAATGTTGCCTACCCAATCAACATCAGTATAAACTTTTAAATCAAAGTCATTTCCTTTCTGATATACTAAGCCATAATCCTCAGTGCCTTTCAAGTATTTGAAAATTCTCTTGATTGCTGTCATGTGTGTTTCCTTAGGATCTGCAGAGAATCTTACAACTATACCTACTGCATGTGCTATGTCTGGCTTGCTGTGAACAACATATTGTAGCTTTCCAATCATGGATCGGTAAAGTGTCTCATCAATAGATGCAAATTCATCATTCTTTCATAGTTTATAGTTGGTAGTCATATGAGTACTTACTGGTTTTGAATCCTCCATTCCAAATTTCTTCAAGATTTCCTTTATGTACTTGGATTGAGTAACGAAAATCTCATTTTTCATTTGAAGTATTTGTAAACCTATAAAATACTTTATCTCTCACTGATTAATGACATCTCAAATTCTTTGCTCATTTCATTTCCAAAGTTCTTGCATAGAGAGTCATTTCCACAAAATATAATATCATCAACAAATATGGCTGAGATTAGTATTCCATTTTCATCATTCTTCATGTACATAATGTTGTTTTCACTTGTTCTTATAAAACCAATCTTGATTAAATAAGAGTGCAGTCTTTCATACCATGCTCTAGGTGCTTGTTTCATACCATATAAAGCTTTGTTCAATTTACATACCTGATCTTTATTCTTGTCTTCAACAAATCCTTCAGGATGTTCAATAAAAACTTCTTCTTTTAATATACCATTCAGAAATGCAGATTTGACATCCATTTGATATACCTTGAAATTCTTGAAAGCAACATATGCCAAAAATGTTCTTACTCCTTCAAGTCTAGCCACAGGTACAAAAGTCTCACCATAATCAATTCCTTCTTCTTGGGCATAACCTTTGCAAACTAATCTTGCTTTATTTCGAATGACCTCACCTTTTTCATTCAGCTTGTTTATGAAAATCCACTTTGTACCGATTATATTTTTGTCCTTCGGTCTTGGGACCAGTGTCCATGTGTCATTCTGCTTGATTTGATCAATCTCTTCTGTCATAGCATTGATCCATTCTTCACTATTAAATGCCTCTTTCACTGTCCTCGGTTCAAATTCAGATATCAGACGTGTTCTATCTCAGTTTGTTCCTTGTCATCACCGACATCCTTATCTCCTATAATCTAACTTGATGCATGATGTCTTCTACCATACTTGGCTAATACAGGCTTGGTAGGCTCTGTATGATCTTCTTCATCACTCAGTAATTGGACATTATCTTCATTTCCTTCAATGGTTCTCTCGGTAAGACTTGTCGGTTGAACATAAACAAACTCATCATAATCTTCTGGTTCCTTGGAATTTCCTTCATCATTTCTTTTTTCAAATTCATCAATTTTCACATTTGCACTTTCTACTAATTTGTTAGATGATTTGATCAGACATTTAAATGCTTTACTTCTAGAAGAATAAATTAGAAATGTTCCTTCTTCACTTTTCTGATCAAACTTTCCATTTCTATCATCTTTGTGTGCATAGCATCTACTTCCAAAGTTTTTGAAGTAACTTACATTATATTTCTTGTCATACCAGATTTCATATGGTGTCTTCAAATTTCCTTTTTTCAGTTGTACTCGGTTCAGGGTGTAAACTGTTGTGCTTATTGCTTCTCTCCAAAATGTTTGTGGCACTTTCTTTTCAATCATCAAGGTTCTGGCAAAATCCATAATAGATCTGTTTCTTCTCTTAGAAATTCCATTTTGTTGTGGAGTTCTCGGTGCAAAGACTTGTCTTTTTATACCATGATCATTGCAGAATAAATTGAACTCATCAGATGTGAAATCTCCTCCTTTGTCTGATCTACGACATTTCAGTTGTCTTCCTATTTCATTTTCAACTCTTGCCTTGTACCATTTAAACATTTGAAAAGCTTTTGATTTTTCTTTTAAAAACATAACTGACATCATCCTTCAATAATCATTCACAAATAATATGAAATATTTATCACCATAATAACTTTGAACTTTCATAGGACCACAAAGATCAGTGTGCACAAGATCTAAAATTCCCTTAGAAGTGTAGGACTTACTTGTAAAGCTTGATCTTGTCATTTTACCCATTTGGCATCCTCAACACATAGCATTCTCAGGTTTTTCAAGACTTGGTAGACCTCTTACTCGGTGCTTCTTGCTTATTTTGATCAGATTATCAAAATTTACATGACAAAACCTTTTATGCCATAACCAGGTATCATCTATCTTTGCATACAAACACTTATTTCGAATTGAGTCAAGATGAAATGTATTACCTTTTGTTTGTGTCCCAGTAGTAGTTAACTTTCCATGCTTGTCATAAACTTTGACAATTCCTTTCTGAAATTCTATTCAGTAACCTGTATTGTTTAGTTGTGCTACACTCAACAAATTGTATTTCAAACCTTCAACCCAATAAACATCATTACATTTAGCATTGTCAAGAAGTGTTATGGATCCTTTACCAATTACCGGACATAGTGCATCATTACCAAATCTTACATAGCCTCCATCATAATCTTCTAACATAACAAACTTGTGTTTATCATCTATCATGTCATGTGAGCATCCACTATCTATGATCTAAGAATCATTAGTATTTATGTGAGATATTAGGGCTTTTTCTTTATACCTTTCTTCATCTGATCCATCTTTGATAGCCACATAAACTACTTCCTCTATATCAGTTTCATCTGATTTATCATCATTGGATTCCTCATCGGCTATTAAGCATGACTTTCTATCTCTTCTTTTGAATTCTCGCTGTCCTCTGTAATGATTATCTTTTTGTCTATTATCTCGGTAATCTCTCTTTTCAGTAGAATCTTTGTCAGGATAGTTAGAAGCCATATTTCCTATCTTATCACAATTGAAACATTTCAAAGGTAATTTTCCTTTATACTTACCTTTGCCTCTCGGTAACCTTCTGGCTAATAGTGCTTCAAACTCTTCTTGCTTTCTGATTTCCTCATACAGTTTATGTACTTCTTCCATGTTCTTGCAAAATCTTTCACTTGCTCCACTTTGATCCCCTTTAGTGTACTTACTCATTCTATCATTGTAATCATCAGATTCACCAAAATGGAAAGAACTAAATGCAGACTCAACTTTATTTACCGATGACCCACTGTTATCAAAATTACTTAACTCAAATGCATGTAGCTTACCAATAGTAGCATCTAAAGAAACTGGCATATTGGGTACAAACCTCAATTCATTGATTACAGAGACTCAGATTGCATAAGATGGTAGAAGGGTTCTTAACAACTTACTTGTTATATCCTTTTCTTCAATAGTTCCACCTTCTCCTTTGATTTGATTGACAATCTCCTTTAGTCTTGTACTGTACTGGGTTATGTTCTCACCTTCATTCATCCTTATAGATTCAAGTTGTCCTCTTAGACTATCCACTTTTTCTCTTTGAACATGTTCTTCTCCACCATACACAGATATGAGCTTGTCCCACATTGCCTTTGCATCATTGCAGCCTTCTAGATCATTAAACTCTGAGTTGGTTAATTTAGATGTTATTTTAATCATTGCTTGAATATATTCTTGCTTTGCCTTTATCTCTTCCATTGTCAATGGATAGGTGCTCGGTGTGATGAAATCATTTTCCAGATAATAGACAACATATTCTCCAACTCCTGATAGGTGCAGCTTCATCCTTTTCTGCCATGTAGAGAAACTTGACTTGTTCAGCTTCGGTGCATCCCTCTTATACATCTTTGGATCTTTGCCTCAAGTACCTTTAAACTTTTCTTTCGGAGTCCAAAGCTCTAATACCAATGGATAGTTCTAATACTTAATGTTAAGTACAGATGCCAAGATAATCAGATGAGAGGGGGGGGGTGAATCATACAACCTTAATCTTCCATAAAAAATAACATATTCAATCTCGGTAACATATACTTTAGTAATATATCCAGAACTATTAAACACGCAAACTCAAAAGCATATAAACATCATAAAACTCATAACACCAGATTTAATATGGAAACCCAAATAGGGAAAAACCACTGCAGGATTTCGAACCCACTAAGAAATATACTCTTCCAGAGTATGCTCGGTTAAAAGAAAATCCTGTTAAAGATTACAAACACATTGATAGATGTGACAAGGTTAAGGGATTTCTCTCAAATCTATTAGGATCTTCACTTTGTTAGAAGTGACCTTGTTAAAGGATTTCAAACACTCAATCAGAATGTCACCTTGCTAGAGGGTTTTACAAATAAGACTGTTAAGTCCACTCGATTAAGAGATTTTCTGTCACTTCACAAAATAACAGTAATAAAAATCTATCTGCAACTTCACATCTAAAAATGCTAAAGCAGATTCTTATTTGCTCAATACAATCTAGGACTTATCTTGTCCATCTGCTGGGCTCTATACTCTGTTATTCAAATAGGTCTTCAAGCTTCTGTTCTCGGTAATCACTATGTAGCATCCCTATGCATACACTTGCCCACATACATTGTTTATCAATAGTTCCTTATTTATAAACAATTCGCCAACCACTTAATCTCCTTGATCACATATCCCATGATCAATCATAGCCACCAGATCTTCAAACTTGACCAAGTTCAATATATCCTTCGATCTGAAAACATTTTACCCCACTTTGGAACTTGCATATATTTCTTGGAACTTGTGCTAGGGTATTGCGGTTCAATTTGAGTTGTAGATCGTCCTGCCGATTTTCCTTTACCATAGATTCTTTAACAAACTTCATGCATGGCATGCCAATCATTTAATCAATGCCAGCTCATCAGCTTCCTTCATTAAATAATGCTTTTATTCATTCAATGCATTCTGTTACTACTCGGTTGCAACTCGGTAAATACTAAACTTCACTCAGTAGACATTCTGCCTTCATTAATCGATAGCGATAACCTTAGGGTTTATCGACTAGGTTCTTTGCTCAGTAACATAGTATAGTATTAACCTTACAATCAACAACATATGTAGGATATCAAAATAATCTAAACATCATGATCTCCTCATTGTCTAACTCGGTAATAGTTGCCCATTGAATAACTTATTCCTCCTCTTATTCATCACATTTTTTCTGTGTCTTTTACCTATATCTTTATACTCATCAAATCATACTTCTTAAGATATGGCAACATCATATTGAATTAGAAAATCAATTTCTTGACATCAATGACAAAATAATAATATTAAGACAGTAAACATCCTTAATCAGTTATATCCATAATCATCAACAACATTCTCAATATCCTTATTGAAATGCCAACAATCTCTACTTGTCTGTTATAATGCCAACAAATGGTTGAAAATGAGACCGGTAAGAAAATCAAGTGTTTAAGATCAGATCAAGGAGGTGAATTTACATATAAGGAATTTAATGCATTCTATGAAGTGAATGGAATTAGAAGACAGCTATTAGCACCTCAGACACCTCAGCAAAATGGAGTTGTTGAAAGGAAAAATAGAACTATCTTGGATGTAGCTAGAAGTATGTTATCAGAAGCAAATCTACCACATGTATATTGGAGAGAGGTACTAAGTACATTGGTCTATACATTCAACAAAGTTCACATCAAAGGTGAAACTGATAAGACCCCTCATGAACTATGGTTTGGTATTACTCCTACTCTTAAATATTTCAGAATATTTGGAAGCAAATGTTACATTAGAAGAGATGAGTATGTTGGGAAATTTGATCCTAGAAGTGATGAAGGAATATTTATTGGTTATTCATCTAAGAGCAAAGCATATAGATGTTTTAACAAAAGATTGCAAAAAATTGTTGAGAGTACAAATATAAAGATTGATGAACAATTCAGAGGAACTTTAAGGTATATAGATTCTGAACCGGTAATAGAAATTCTAACAAATGAAACTACAACAAATCCACTGGTGCAGAGGGAAGATCCAGTTACACCGGTATCATTTGAAAATTCCACTATGACTAAGGAACAACAACAAACAAAGACACCTCGATATGTAAGATTGAATCATTCTGAAGATTAGATAATTGGAAACAAATACAAAGGAGTTATGACAAGAGGAATATTGGCAAATGAAGAGGTATGTCTTATTTCTCAAATTGAACCATCATCAATTAATGAGGCATGTGAAGATAAATATTGGACTAAAGCTATGGAAGAAGAATTAGAGCAAATTGAGAAAAATAACACTTGGACATTAGTTCCCTGACCTAAAGATAAAAATGTAATTGGAACAAAATGGGTGTTTAGAAACAACCTTAATGAAGATGGTAAGGTTATCGGAAATAAAGCAAGACTAGTGTGTAAGGGATATTCTCAAAAGGAAGGAGTTGATTATAATGAAACCTTTGCACCGGTAGCTAGAATTGAGGCAGTTAGATTGTTTTTGGCCTTTCCAGCACATAAGAACTACAAAGTATATCAAATGGATATTAAATGTGTATTTATGAATGGAGATCTTGAGGAGGAAGTTTACATTGAATAACCTGATGGCTTTTCTTTGATAGATGACAAAGATATGGTTTGCAGGTTAAAGAAAGCTTTGTATGGATTGAAGCAAGCTCCAAGAGCTTGGTATGCAAGATTGGATAAGTATCTTTTGAAAATTGGTGTTTCTAAAGGTAATGCTGACAGTAACTTATACTATAAAGTGACTAATGATGATATCTTGGCTATAGAAGTTTTTGTTGATGATATAGTATTTGGAGGAGAAGATGGATTGTGTAAAGATTTTTCTATTAAAATGCAACAAGAATTTGAAATGTATATGATTGGTGAAATAAGATTATTTTTAGGATTGCAGATTTCATAGATTGACAAAGGTATATTCTTGAGTCAATCAAAATACTTAAAAGAGTTACTTAAGAAATTTGGGATGGAGAACTCTAAACCGGTAAGTACACCTATGACTACAAATGATAAACTATCTTTAAAAGATGAATCTACTCCTGTTAATCCAACAAGGTACAAATCTATGATAAGAGGTTTACTATATTTAACACAAACAAACCCTAATATTATGAATGTAGTATGTATTGTTTCAAGATTTCAGAGTAATCTTAGAGAAAATAATTAATTGGCAGTAAAAAGTATTTTTCGGTACTTACAAGGAACTTCAAATCTTGGATTATGGTATCCTAGAGATGAAAACTTTGACCTATGTGCATACACAGATGCAAATTGGGCAGGAGATGTGGATGATAGAAAAAGCACCATCGACGGAGCATTTTTTCTTGGAAACAAATTAGTTTCTTGGTTGAGTAAGAAACAAAGCTGTACATCTTTATCAATAGCAGAATCAGAATATGTTGCAGCAGCAACTAACTATACACAGGTACTTTGGCTTAAACAAATGTTGAAAGATTTAAAGGTAAAATGCAAGGAACCTATAACTATTTATTACAATAACACAACAATAATTGATATATCTAAGAATCCGGTACTACATTCTAAAACAAAACATGTTTCCATCAAACTGAATTTTCTAAGGGAAAAAGTTGAAGCAAAAGAAATAAAACTAGTTTATGTGAATACTAAAGAACAACTTGCAGATATTTTTACTAAACCTTTGCCTAAGGAGACTTTTGAATATCTTAGAGAATAGCTTGGGGTCATACCCCCACCGGTAGATACTTAGAAAGTTGATGTCTGTCATCAACCGACAAAATTAATAGAGATATATTCTTACTTCGACATTGATGAGGAAGCTAATTCTCAGGGGGAGTAGGTGGTATATTATAATTGGTTGGTATTTTGTATATGAACCTAACAATTGGTATTTTGTTTTAACTTTGGCATTTGATGTCAAAGGGGGAGAGATATCTATGGAAAAACACATTATCTTTTGGGAAGAGATTGGTACAGAAAAATATAAGGAAACTCATATTATTCTCAGGGAGAGAGATTGTTACTTTGGGGAGATTATTGGTTTTTATACTTGGCATTTCTGTTTTGGCACTTTTATGGTTTTTCCATCTTGTGTTGCCATCAATACCAAAGGGGGAGATTGTTGGTATTTTGGTATGGTTTTGTCATTGATGTCAACACCTACTAAAACTCTAGCACTTTGGAGATCCAACAACATTCACCGGCAAGAAAGTGACTTTTGCACAGTCAATAGTATATGGTACATCGACATGATATAATGATCACCAGCACTTGGAATGGCATGGAAGACACCTGGAAATATTGAAGAAATCGTGTGGACATCTTGTCTTGAAGAATTGGTTGTTGGTATATTCATATTTGCATATTTGCCTTTTACTGGCAAATAGGTCCAGGGTTACATCGACAGGTTTATCTTTTCCAGATCAGCATGGCACACTATGGAGATGATTAATTATTGTTGTAAATGCATTAAGCCAACATGTTCAATCAATTATTACATCGGATATTGTATTATTTATAAAATGATTTTATTGTAATATCTTGTAGAGCCGACCTACTAAAATTGGTCTTAGGTTATGGTATAAATGTAAGGTCTTAATTGTAAGATTGATGGAGGTATGTGAAAAAGGATTTGTGTGAAGGTATATGCAAGATTAAGCAGAGCTATACACACAGACATCATTTGAAGGTGAAGCTAGGTTTTTGTGAAAGCATATCAGAACTACACCGGTACTGAATCTAGCATATGAAGATGTTATTTTGAGCAGTACATTCTTATTGGATTTAACCATCCAATTGTAGTTAGTGTGACTCCCATTTGTGTTTGAGCAGTGAGCTCTAGGCACTTGGCCTTTCTGCATGTGCAAACCCCATTTATGTACACTTACTATTTGCAGTAGTATCATCTGATTGTGGGTAAGGTTTTTCACCGTGGTTTTTCCCCTTACAGGGTTTCCACGTACAAATATTGGTGTTATGTGTTGTGGATGACTTTATCTTTTAGTTTAATGCATTAATCTTTACCGGTATTGCATTTATCTATTAAATCTATCCACCGGTATAACAGACTGTCTCACCGGTATTAAGCAGTAATTTGATTAAGTTGTTTTTGGTTTAACATTATCAGACAACTGATTCACCAGCTCCCCCCCCCCTCTTAGTTGTCCCTAGGACCTAACAGTATTATGTCAGTGACTACTACATACAAGAGAAATAATATCCTGACAGTGCCCTTTTCCTTTCCATTGTTGTCAAAGGGGGAGAAAGACTATGTAGTATGTCAGATACTACATGTGTTGACATCAATGCCAAAGGGGGAGATTGTTGGCATTGTGTTTTCATTAATGTCAACCGGTATGGGATGACAACCGATAGATGAGATGTATGTGCAACATTGCTATGAAGGAGTATAGGATGTGATATCTTGGATATCATCTTGTTTTGCAAAATACCAGCAAGGTAAGGAAGATGACCTCGGGAGTCACTTGCACACAAGTTAATGCTTGACTTGTGTGATGAGATAAAGAGGTGTTTGAGCGATTTTTTATGATGAAGAGGCAAAATGTTATCTAAATCACATCCACACTGGAAGAGAATATTGAACAAGTCACCAGTATGCTATGAGGTTGCAGAACAACAGGACTCCCACCAGATGAAGATGCAGTCATTATGAGAAGAAATGACTAACAATGTATGTGCTCACACTGGTTCACATATGCCTATTTGAAGATATGCTGCACAAACAAGGAACTCAGATGAGCAGATGAAAAGGTTTTCCTCCACCAAGTAAGTGGAGCTCATCCCCTATATGCATTAAGTACATTATAGTTTCATGGGATAAGAGTAAATAGGTAAAGACAAGAACTTGAAGGATCACTCTAGATCCATCAGTAAGTTGAGGGAATTCCTTAAGTGCATGAGATCAAGGATATGCACTGGATCGATAGAGAAGGCACGTTGAGATGTTGATACAATAGAAGAGTGATGTGTTTGTCATTCAGAGAAACTGGCTGAGTTGATACAGTCAGAGGAGAATGGTCTGACCAATGAAGGATTCTAATGAATGATGATAACTGGTATCATCAAGAGTGATAATTGGTATGTAAATCTCACTGGTAATATGAGCAAGGTACAAAATGTAGATATGATAAGGTTACTAGTACAGTATGTGATACCGGCGAGGTTAACAAATCAGCAGGAAAGAGGAACTGATTGATTAGCAAGTCGATGATCCTATATGGACCAATATGAAGTGTCAAGATGGTAGTTAGTCAATATGGATGCCACATGGAGTCAACGTGGTGAATGTGCATGTGGATAAAGATGGAATGTATATTGACAGGGTTATTGTAGGGTTGGTCGACTTTAATGATAAGTCACTCAAATCATGAGACATGTTGTTGAGCTATTGCAGGGGTTTGAGGCTTGATGTCTAGAAGACAACTACGAGTCAGCTAAGAGCGATTGAGATGATCGAGGCAATGGAGGAAAAAACACGTCAGTTATTTCATGATTGACCAAGGGATCAACTATTAAGGTAAAAAACAAGTTGCTTGAGATGAAAAGCGTGATCTAGGAGATGCAAAAATGTTGGAGTTGTGTAATTGGATGTCAAAAAGATCAAATCATGCAAGATCTGATTGGATTTGGTTTGCCTCAAGGATAGTGAGGAAACCCTAACCACCTAGCTTTTGAATTGGTTTTTGGAGGGAAAACCTGGCTATAAGTGTGGGGGTCAAAGAGAATGCTTGTTGTTGCTGAATACAAGAATATTGTGTTGTTGAGAAGTGAAATACTTCTGCAAGTAAGAACAAATTAGCCAAGTTCTCAACGAACATCCGTGAAGAGAGAGGGAGTGAGAGAGAACCTAGTTGAAGCTTTCAATCAGTTGGAAAGAAAGAAGAGCTGGTAGTGTTCATATCGACATAACAGAGGTGAAGGAGACTGTAGAGAAGATGGATAGAGAATTGATAGAGAGTTGAATCGGTGAAGAGAAGAGCATTAAGGAGGAGATATGTTAGAGAAATTTAGAAGAGAGATAAACTAGTAGGGCTTACCAGCAAAGAAGTAGCAAGTGAAGAGCAATAGAGAAGTGAGTTGGTGAAGCAGAGAAGGTATCTCACCGATAGAGTAAGATATGTATAATGGTTGAAAGATTAACTTGTAACAAGATATCTACTTATGTATTTGATGTTTACATTGTGAACACTGAGTTCTAGCTCGGTGGAGGGGTTGTAGCTCCTTGGGTTGGTGCCCTAAAGTCAGGGGTTGGTGCTCCTTTGGGTTGTAGCTCATAAATCAGGTAGGGGTTGGTGCTCCTTGGGTTGGCTCCCTAAACTTTGTAACTGTGTTTTATTGTGAGGTTGGATTGGAGTAGTAGAGTCCAACAACATTTCTCACCGAGGTTTTTCCCATCTTGGGTTTTCCTCGTATATGTTGTTGTTATGTGATGTCTCCTTGTCAGTGTGTTTGCACTTATGTTAGTCTCCTCCATAACTGGTAAGCCTGCATTGATTTGAATCTATCAACTATTATGCTCACATAGGTTTGGAAAGGATAAAAGAGGTTTGAGAACCACTGATTCACCCCCTCCCCCTCTCAGTGGTGCATTGTGTCTAACAATCTGGTGTAATAAACTCTTCAGCATCTAGCTCCATTGGAGCTCTAGTTTCTATTTGGTTAGGTTGATTTTTATGATATTTCAATTACTCATTCATCCTTTGAATGTCTTTAGCTATTCTATGAGTATCATCTTTGATATGTTGAGTCTTTCCACCCAATAACCTCAGTCTTCTTGTCTTAGAATGAAGCTGTCCATTGAAATTAGCAAGCAATGCAAATAATTCATCTCTAGATAACTGAGAAAAATATTGAGTGAAAACTCTATCAATGACTTCTTGATCCTGATCTACAATAATTTTCCATTTATTTTTAACAATAGAATATAAATAATTAGCAATGTCCTTTTCAATATCTTGCGGCAACCAATTGTATTGACATAGATGGTTGATTACCTCTTGAACAATTTCTTGTTTTTGTTCTTCATCAAATGAATCAAAGTATTATTTTACATTATCAAACTGTTTCCTCCCTAATTTTTTTAATGTCCTCTCAAAATTAGTCATTGGTTTGTATGATGTAGCATTAATAGGAGTACTTTTCTTTGAAATGTCTCCTACTGGTTTGGATTTCTTACCAGTCAATTTCATCTTCTTTGGTTCCTCTTTAGTGTCAATATCCTTAGATTCTTCTTGAAGAATGAGATGTCTACCTCTCTTCTTTGTTGCAGTCTGCTTCTTTTCATATACTTTGGGTACTGGTTCCTTTTTGACTTGAATACTTCTTGTCACCCTTGTATTGGTGGTCACAGAAGCTACTTGCTCAACTTTCTTCTTTTTCTCTTTGGCAGTACCGGGTTGAGTAGGTGCAATCCTTTCCTTGTAAGTTCCTAATATTTTATTCTTTTTATCCTTAGGAGATGCCAAAAGATTTTTGGCATAACCAATTAGTATGTCATAGTTGACTTCATAGCTCATTTCTTCCATCTCTTCTTCCCTAGGTTCAACAACCTCCATAAGGCAAAAATCGGTGGTTACAGTGAAACAAATGTCTTTTTCAAAGTGTTTCACCATTTCACCAGATAGCCTTAACCTCATGCTCATATTATTTTGAAACTCATTAAAATATCTATTTATGGCAACAGTAAATGTGTTCTTTACAACCTTAATGTTATTTTTGATTTGGGTTGTAACTGGTATGTCTTTAGACCATTGAATGTCACCAATTCCCTATATGAAATTCTGAAAATAGAAGAACAAACCAATCAATAGTTGACCATATTTAAACTTTTGACTATTTTCATTCTTGATTGATTTTAAGTTCAGCATCAATTGACTTCTCATTACCTCACATAAATCATAATCTACATTCTCTACTATCATCTTGTAGGCGGCATGCACAACAACAAGTGGTACATTGTTCATCCTACTGGAATGGAATATCCTATAGCCAATAACCATAGTTGCAAATCTGATTTCTATATTTGCAATGTTTTTGACCAATCTAGCATGACCGTCAGTAGTGGTCCATGTTAGTGCAATCACAGTCTCTTTTGAAATTGTCCTCAGTTTTGGTACTTCGCTGGTTTGCCAGAAAGCAGTCACTGCATGAATTTATTCCTTTGTGATTGTGTGCGACCTATCAAGATATAAATTCCTTCTATGTACATGATTAAGGATAATCCTAACATGCTCTTCCTCAAAATCTTCGAGAAAATATGTCACATTGTGAAAACCCTTTTCATATAACCTAATGTATTTGGGTTTGATTTTCCTGCTCTTATCACATAGAGATTTGAGTTGCGAATAGATTGACAGTGATCCTAGATCCTCAATTCTACAGTGTATATAACTAGATAAATCACCTTTGATCAAAACACCTTCAGGAACTTGAGACAATGCATCATATGATTCTATTTTATTTGATTCCATTGACTCCATAGCTTCAACAGTAATCATAAGACTCTATGTTGGTGTAGACGACGATGCCATTCTAGATAATCTTGATTTGAGAGAGAATAAAAAAAAATACCTTATTACCTTCATGCTGGTTGGGTTTTCGATTGATCTCTCGTATGCACACCTATTTCTCCTTTCCTTATCTTCGAATCTGATTCAACTTTTGATCCATAGCACAAATCCATTCACAATCTTCTAACAATGCTTTGTTTTGCTCTGCAGGTGCTCAAAACTCTTCTTCGAATGTAATTAGGGTAAAAGTAACTTAGTAAAAATTTCTTTTATAAACTTAACCATTGCATTAATTTCACAACCGATAGGGTAACAAACCCTAATTACCACTTACTAAAGTCACCTATACCGATAGGTCTATAACAGGCTGGTAATCCTTTAGAAAATCGATAGATAATAATATCAAGAACTATCATAATACAACTCGAAATGCAAAAATATCTTACAATACACTCTTCAAGGGGTCTGGAAGTAGATTTACCTATATGCTCCCCTTAAGCTTGTTGAAAAGCTCAGTTCTCTCGTGTAGGATTATCCACTCTAGGTGAAGGGTTAGATTCTTCTGCTAGCTTGTCCTTGTTTTTCTTCTTCCAAATAATGTTTATCTCCGCTCTAGTTTCTTCAAAATCAACCTTCTGCTTATCTTTCTAATCTTCAGAGTCGTTAACCAATTTGTTCCTCCTGGTTCTACAGAACTTTGCCATGTGTCCCAGTTTGTGACAATGATAGAAGGCCATCCCAGATGCTCTCCAAGGTCCTGCATTACCTCTTCTAGTTCTCCTTCTGCAGTTCATAGCCACATGTCCATAGTTATTGAAAATTTTGTAAATCACATTTGTTACCTTTTCCATTTCATAGGGACTGAACCGGTTGACATAGGTTTTTTTCTAGTTCATGTTTCTCCAGTTTTTATAGGTCGTTCTCTAGTCTCTGATAGGTCTTGCACTCATGTGAGGTGCTAGATTGTTCACTCCATATCTGCATTCAACTGATCTATGTCCATACATATTGCAAGTGTAACAATAACCTTCAAATCTTCTAGACATTTATCTAATGTTAGCATTATCACAAGTGTTCTCATTAGATCTGCTTCTACATACATTAGCAGTATGTCCAGGTTTGTGATAGATAAAGAAAATTGGTTTGAAATCTTTCTTATTGGTAGGCTTCTTAGCCTTAGGAGAAGTTTCACCTTTGTGCATGTTTCTCTTGGTACCGAAAGATTCTCCTTTCTCAGATGTATTGAAACCTAGTCCAGATGTGTCACTGTTCATCCTCTGAGATTGGATCCTCATCCAACATAGAAGAACCAAAATACTTAAACCAAATACCATAATAGTAGTTAAACCAATTAAGAATAAACAATAATCACAAAATAAATACCATCCACATGACACCAAGATTTATACGTGGAAAACTCGATAAAAGGAAAAATCATGGTGAGAAGCCTACCTACAGTCAGATAATACTTCAGCAGTAAGTATGTGAATTAAAATTGAGGGGCCTGCACTTGTAGGAGAGCCAACAGCCTAGAGTGCACTACTCATCACAAAAGGAGTCTCATTGACTACATAGAAATCCAAACTACAATCCAGAGAAGTGTTGAACTGCAAAGATAACATCTCCTATGCCTGAGTATAGTTTTGGTTAAGCTCAATACCAAAGGACTAAATCCCTTACATAAACCCAATTGGATCTCCAATGATCCACCAAATCCTCTACCCGAATGATATTACATTATTCATGCATTACATATCCATTTCCATACCATGATCTTATATCTATATGATATACAATGAGATCTTACATCTATATATACAAAACCTCAACCATAAACAATCAGGTCAGCCACCAGACAATAAACCAATTACATAATTACAAAACATGTCAACCTTAGACCAAACAAATAATATCCAACACATAAGACATCCCCAAAACACATTGAGATGTCCAATCCACATGTTACATTGACTCGGTCCATAACCTAGATCAACTGGGACCCAGTATAGGTCCACATGCTAAAGCAATGATCTCCATCCACCAAGTATCGAACATGATCACCAACAAAATCCTGAAACTCCACCAAAAATTGAACCAACAACACTTATGCATATCATAAAAGATCTTCATCAAAAGCTTTGTTGATGAAACCCTTGCCAAAACTAGAAACTGAGCTTATAAGAAAACAGGATAGCATCCGATGACCAGACCAAAACTAGCTTACCTAAATATGAGGATCATGAATAAGACAATTCCATAACCAAATCATACTGGAGCCTATTGGATCATGCTGTATCCAAACCAACCAGAAACCACTCAACCTACAAGGACCAAAAGGGTGTCAATAAAGCATCCAAAGAACTAGTGTTGAAATCAATGACAAAACATCAATGCAACACATAATCAATTCCACTAAATGGCCAACAATCTCCCCCTTTGGCATTCATGGAAACACTAGATGTGAAAAACATCGAAGTACCTAGGAATGGCAAACAAGTCACCCCCAATGGAAGACAACCAACAATCTCCCACTCAAAGATATAGCAATGAAGTTCTGAAACAAAGACCAAACTCCCCTTTTGAATAATATCTTTGTAAAGAACTGAATTATACATCTATCTCTCCCCCTAATGTATACAACTCCTTAATTTTTTCTTTTTCACATCAATATCTCTCCCCCTTTGATATCAATGCCAGAAATCTGACAAAAATATCAAAGCAAAAGCATAAACCACTAAATCACAAAGCTAACTACTCCCCCTAAGTAGTAGCATCCCCACATCAGTGTCAGAATGAATAGTATCTCTGATAGTGCATACCAGAGTGATTCCAAGCTGCATCAATCAAGTCTCTACCGAAGGGGCAGAAACCCCCAATCAATCTTTGGAGTACTCAAATGATTCCTTAGGAAAAGGTTTAGTGAAGATATCTATAATTTTCTGTTTAGTGTTCATATAAACCAGTCTAACTTCATTTGTTTCCACCTTTTCCTTTAAAAAGTTGTATTTGATAGATATGTGCTTTGTCTTAGAATGAAATACTAGATTCTTTGATATATCAATAGCAATAGAGTTATCACAATGAATAACTACCGATGCATTACAATCTGCCTTTATATCCTTCAACATTTGCTTCATCCATAAAACCTATGTATAGTTAGTAGCAGCAACAACATACTCAGCTTCATCAGTAGATAAAGAACTACATGATTGTTTCTTGTCGATCCATGAAACCAACTTCTTTCCAAGAAAGAAAGCTCCACCAGAAGTACTTTTTCGGTCATCAACATCTCGAGCCCAATCAACATCTGTATATGCGCATAAAGTAAATTCATCATCCTTAGGGTACCATAAACCATATTTTGATGTACTTTGCAAGTATCTAAAAATCCTTTCCATCACACTCTCATGATTTTCTCTAGGATCACTTTGAAATCTTGATACAATACAAAAAACATTCATTATGTCAGGCCTAGTCTGAGTCAAATAAAGTAGACCTCCAATAATAGATTTGTATCTTGCAGGATTTACCGATGCAAAAACATCTTTTCTTGTCAATTTCTCACTTGTAACCATAGGATTTCTTACCGATTTAGAATCTCCCATACCAAATTTCTTCAACATTTCCTTAGAATACTTAGTTTGACAGATGAAAATACCTTTTTTAGTCTGAGTAATCTATAAACCTAAGAAAAATTTCATCTCACCAATCATAGACATCTTAAATTCATTCTCCAAATTCTTAGAAAATTCTATGCATAACATATCTTCACCTCCAAAAATAATGTCATCAACAAATACTTCAATAATCAGCATATCATCATTAGTGATTTTATAATATAAATTACTGTCAACATTACCTTCAGTAAAACCAATCTTCAAAAGATATTTATCCAAACTTTCATACCAGGCTCTAGGTGCTTGTTTCTATCCATATAAATCTTTCCTTATCCTACAAACCATGTTTGTATCATCTGATAGTGAAAAACCATCAAGTTACTCAATATAAAATTCCTCATCAAGATCACCATTCAAAAATGCACACTTAACATCCATATGATAAACCTTGTATTTTTTATGAGCAACACAGGCAAGAAATAATCTTATAGCTTCAAACCTAGCTACAAGTGCAAAAGTCTCTCCATAATCAATTTCTTCCTTCTAAGAATATCCTTACAAACTAATCTAGCCTTATTCTTTATAACTTGACCATCCTCATTCAAATTATTCCTAAAAACCCATTTAGTTCCAATAACATTCTTAGTTTTAGGTCGAGGAACCAATGTCCATGTGTTATTTTTCTCAATCTGATCTAATTTTTCTTCCATAGATTTCAACCAATATTCATCTTTACATGACTCAATTACTGATACTAGTTCAACTTGTGAAATTTAACATACCTCATTAGTTTCCAGTCTTCTTCTTGTCATTATTTCATTGTTCTTATCCCCAATGATCTGATTTTCTGAATGATTCAATCTCACATACCTTGGAGTCTTCTAACTCTCTATTCCTCTTCCTAGTTCTTTAGTTACTATAGAATTTTCTGATACTTCCAGAGTAACTGGCTCAACACTATGTTCTGATAAAGGTGTTGCTGGTTCACATATAATCATTTCCACTATCGATTACTTCTCATAATCTCTGATTTGACCTCTATTCAGCTCATCTACTTTGACATCAGCACTCTCCACAATTCTCTGCAATCTCTCGTTATAACATCTATATGCCTTTCTTTCATTAGAATAACCAAGAAATATGCCTTCATCACATCTAGGATCAAATTTTCCAATGATATCATCTCTCCTGATATAATATTTGATACCAAAGATTCTGAAATACTTAACAGTAGGTGTATTGCCAAACCATAGTTCATAAGGTGTCTTATCAGTTTCTCCTTTGATATGTACTTTGTTGAATGTATAAACCATTGTGCTCACTGCTTCTCTCCAGTAGATATGAGGTAGACTAGCTTCCATCATCATTGTTCTAGAAACATCCAAGATAGTTCTATTCTTCCTTCCCACAACTCCATTCTACTGAGGTGTCCAGGGAGCAGAAAATTGTCTTCTTATACCATGCTTCTCATAAAAGTTATTAAACTCATTGGTTGTGAATTCTCCACCATGATCTGACCTCAAATATTTAATCTTCAATCCTATCTCAGTTTCCACTTTAGCTTTAAAGATTTTAAACTTTTCAAATGCTTCAGATTTTTCTTTTAGAAAAGTAACCCACATCATTCTATAATAATCATCAATGATTAGCATGAAATATCTATCACCTTCAAAAATTTTAACTCTAGCAAGGCCACACAAATCAGTATGAATAAGATCAAGAACATCATTATATTTATCTTGTATACTCCTAAAAGAGGTTCTGACCTATTTACCCATTTGATATTCTTTACATACTAGATTATAGGGCTTCATAATTTTAGGTATATCTCTATCTGCCCTAGTTGAACTGATCTTCACAATGCAATCAAAATTCACATGACACAGCCTTTTATGCCATAGAAAACTCTCATCAATTTGTGTAATCAAACATTTTTTCTCACCGAAGTTCAAATAAAATATATTACCTTTTGTTTGTGTATGGGTTGCAATATCCAAACTAGATCTGTTAATGATTTTGAATTTTCCATCCTTGAACTATAATTGAAATCCCTTATCCACCAATTGTCCTACACTCAAAAGATTATGCCTTAAACCTTCAACATAATAAACATTATCAGTATTGATCTTACCATCCAGTGATATAGTTCCTTTTCCTTTGATCATACATGCTTTGCCATCTCCAAATCTAACTAGACCGCCATCAAATTCTTGCAAAGATAGAAACTTCCCTTTATCTCCACTCATATGTTGTGAACAACCACTATCAATTACCCATTCATCCTTGTCTTCAATTTTTGTAGCAAGTGCCTTCTCTTTAGGTAAATTCTCTTCTAGTATTGGAACATCTTCCTTGATAGCCAAGAACACCCATTCCTTCCCATTGCTAGAACCACTAGCAGAGTCTTCTGTCAGTTCATCATCAGAATCAGTAATGCCTTCCTCATCTGCTATGCAACATGATTTGTCTCTATTTTTTTTGTACTTATACTTGTTCTTATATCTAGGGTTGGCTTAACAGATCTTCTAACTCTTTCTTCAAATCTTGAATTCCTTTCAAGACATCTAGATGCAAAATGACCAATCTTATTACATGCAAAACATTTAAAAGGTTCTTTTCCTTCATAGTTACTTCCTACCGGTCCTTTAGGTACTCTTCTAGAAAATAGTGCTTCAAGTTGCTCAAACTCATCATCTTCTCTCTTGATATCTTCCAATTCCTTTGCATATAAATTTTTCCAATCTTTCTTACCGGTTGCAGATGTAGATGCATGCAAAGAAGGTTCAGTCTTCACAACTCTGAAGGTCCAAATTCTTCAAGCTCAAAAGAAGATAATTTCCCAATCAAAGTATCTCTATTGACAGATGTATTAGCCACTTTTTTTGATTAATTAATATTAGTACCCTTCATTTTGTAAACTAGTGGTATGTCTCTCAAAACTTTAGAAATAATTTCATCTTCACTCAGAGTTCCACCACAACATTGAATTCCTATAACAATCTCATTTACCCTTTCCATGAATGCAGTAATCCTTTTATCTTCTTCCACCTTCAGGTTTTCATATCTCACCTAGTAACTAGCAAGTTTAGGAATCTTCACTATTGGGTCACCTTCATTAAGAGTCTGCAACTCATCCCATATAGCCTTTCCAGATGATTTGTCAGTTAATCCCATTATTTGTTGATCAGAAAGTGCACACAAGAGGGCTTCTCCTACTCTACAATCATTCTCAATCTCATTATCTAGGTTTGCTGGAGGAGGATTTCTAGATGCCCGATTATAAGGTGTGACACCATTCTGTGTGATCTCCCAAATCTCCTTGCCAAGACATCTCAGATGAGTCTCCATCTGAATCTTCCATACTGCCATCAAGCCTAGGAATATCCCTCCAAAAGATAGCTCTAGATGAATTGGATGAACTTAAACTTTTAGTCACCATAGGATCTTCTTCAAGTGGTTAAGATTTCTTTAGAGAGGACCAAAGCTCTGATACTAATTGTTAGATAGTTCAAATAACTAGAAGACAACTAAGAGGGGGGTGAATCAGTTGTCACATATTACCAGAACCTTAAGCAATTAAAACATTAATACTAGAACCCAAAATGTTAATACCGAAATGCATAAACCAAATACTAGAATAGCAGTTAAACCAATTAAGCATAAACAATAATCATAGAATAAATACCATCCACATGACACCAAGACTTATACATGGAAAATCTGGTAAAGGGAAAAACCATGGTGGGAAGTCTACACATAGTCAAATAATAGTTTTGCAGTATGTGAATTACAATTGAAGAGCCTGCAACTTGCAGGAAGGCCAACAATCTAGAGCGCATTGCTCATCACAAAAGGAGTCTCACTGACTACATAGAAATCCATACTACAATCCGGAGAAGTGTTGAACTACAAAGATAGCATCTCCTATGCTTGAGTACAGTTTTGGTTAAGCTCAATACCAAAGGACTAAATCCTCTTACATAAACCCAATTCGATCTCCAATGATCGACCAAATCCTCTTCTTGAATGATATTACATTATTTGCACATTACATATCCATTTCCATACCATGATCTTATACTTATATGATCTACAATGAGATCTTACATCTATATGTACAAATCCTTGACCATAAACAATGAGGTCGGCAACCAGACAATAAACCAATTACATAATTACAAAAAATGTTGGCCTTATACCAAACAAATAATATCCAACACATAAGACACCCGGAAACACATCGAGGGGTCCAATCCACACATTACATTAAGTCACTCCATAACGTAGATCAACCAGGACCCAATATAGGTCCACACGCTAAAGCAATGATCTCCATCTACCAAGTCTCGAACATGATCACCAACAACATCCTGGAACTCCACCACAAACTACACCAAGAACACTTATGCATATCATCAAATATCTTCATCAAAAGCTCTATCGATGAAACTCTCGCTGAAACTAGAAGACAAGCTTCTAAGAAAATAGGATAGCATCTGATCACCAGACAAAAACCAACTTACAAAATATGAGTATCATGAATAATCCAATTCCATAACCAAATTATACTGGAGCCTACCGAATCATGCAAGATCCAAACCAACTAGAAACCACTCAACCTACTAGGACCAGAAGGGTGCCCGTAAAGCATCCAAATAGATAGTGTTGACAACAATGATAAAACATCAATGCAACAAATAATCAATTCCACCAAATGGCCAAAAAGGTCTAAAAAGTGCTTTGCTAGGAGCGAATCCTGTTAAACATCCCAAAGCCCTGTTAGGAGCTATACCCGGTTAAAGGTAGTAACCTGTTAGGAGTAACCTCAGTAGAGGATTTCAAACCCAAAATAAAGGATCACTTGGTTAGATAATTTATACAATGAATCTTATTAGAGCTTACCCGGTTACGGGATTTAACTATTGTAGTGATTACAAATTAATAGGTGGTATGATCTAGAAACAACACATCTTGCTTGTATAGATCCTCTTCTACTCACTCAATACTGCATCACCAACATACTCTGTAATTCCTTCAATAAATCACATCAATTTTAACTCATAACAACACTTGTATCTTTGCATTACAAAATAGTTCATCAAATGTCTTTTTATAGACATTAGATTTTATGTTGGCTCAGAAACCTCATCACAATTTACTAGGTTCAATGTATCTAAACAATCTTTCATAACACATCACAAATCACCGCCAAATATGTCGGTTAGAGATAACTCATCATGACTGGTGATAACTCATCACACAAACAGTGAAACCGTTTGGAACACCGATATCGATTGAGTGTTAACTACTTCCCACTCATAGACCGATTGTCCTCTATTTGCCTCCTTGTTGATCTCCGCAGTATCTCCAAACTGGTGTCAGTGGAATTGACCAAAACCAATTGTCATTCCTGCATATACTGATTGTCTATATATACCAGTTAGACACCTTTAAACTGGTTGGACTTCTCTATAAAAATGATACCGGTTTGCAATAGAAAGACTTAGGAGTAGTACCGGTTTGTCTTAACTAAGATGACTATGACAATGTGAACATATGTGTGTGTGTATGTGCCATCAATGACAACACATAAAGTCATCCATTACAAAAATCATCATCAAGACAACAATTTTCTATTTCATTCCTTAGTTAGTAGTAAAAGACACACTAAAAAGAAGAAAAAGTTAAAGGGACAAAAAAAAAAATTAAGTTAGTTTTGTCCAATCACATTTTTCATTTTAGAAATCTTGGTTCAGCACAAGCGCTCTATGAATAGCATGAGAGATCTAGTATAATTCTCACATGTTTTCAAATTTTCAAATTTCTTAATTTCTGTTATGTTTTCTTAACTAACCCGTTTTAGCATGAGCGCACGCATTTCAGTGTGACCGGGAACAAAACAACGCGACTGCTTAGGTATATTCTGCATTTTTATTTTCTATACTTTTTTGCATTTTTCTATTTTTAAAAAAATTTCAGCCCCAATTTAGCGCGTACGCAGGTGCTTCAGTGTAGGTGCCTATAGAATAGGGCGAGTGCTATTTCTATAGACCTTTGTCTTCTAATCAGATTTTATGAGTTTTTGTAGGTTTTTCTGATTGCTCCAAGGCATTACCCAAGACTACTAACCTGTGTTTTTGTAGGATGTTGGCCCAAGAATCCACTTGTCAAAGATTCTGTTGATTAAACTTTAAAAAACTACTAACATGTTTGTTTTGTAGGTTTCCAAGGAGATACAAGCAAATTTTGTGTCTTTATTTTTTATCTTAGGAACCTAGATTTAATTAGGGGGGTACAAAGAACATTTGTTTGAAGTGTTTGAGAAAAGTGTGAAATTAGGAGAGTATGCTCTTGTTTATCTAGACAATCAGAAATCCAAACCTTTGGCACTTTTCTAGTTTGTTGTGTGCTTTCCCTTAGCGGGCTTTCCCTCCCGATTTTCTTAGGCATTGGTGAGAGGGGAACAACCCAAGTGAGTACAACCAAACCTGGGCATTCTAACTCACTATAATAAATAGGCCTCTTGAGATGAAAGTTTCAGAGGACAGAGCTATTTGAAAGTTCACTTTCATATTGGGCATTTTGTAGGGCCTTAAGGTCTCAATCACGCTTGCGTGACTACATCTTGCTTGGTACTTTCTAGGGCTATAGGCCTCAATCACGCTTGCACGACTACAAGGAGTAGTCTTTGAATGGAAATCCTTATGAATAACTCTAGGATTAGAGACCACCTGGTTCACCTCCAAAATTTGGATAATGTTTGTGCAAGGGAGATAGTAACTCCCCCAAGAGACATTGCATATCGTGCCCCCATTAGCATTTGGAGTTGGCCAATCAGAAGTTGGGAATCCATTGCATGAGACCCATTGATCGTATTTTGATTAGCTATTGTGTGTGTACCTGAGTTACCAAGCAAAGGTTTTCCTCCTTAGCTAATTTCCTAGGCTATCTTTTAATGCTTGATGTGCTTATTTGAATTAATGTCCAATGTGTTTGCTTTGTCTTCTTGCCAAGAGTATAATTAGTCAAACATCCTAATCATTATCATCAAAATCAAGTCTTACCTAGCTCATGTCCTAGTCATACAAAAAATTTGAACCAACATCAATCAGGTCCAACTCATAACAAACTCAAGTATTCCAAAAAAGTCCCAAACTATGTCGAAACTCCATCCATCTCATGTTTCATAAGCCCAACTTGTATAAGCAACCCAAAAAGTCAATCTACCAATCAATCAAGAAGAAGAAGCTCATGCAAGCACAACTCATTAGACATTGGAATTTTTGGTACACCAATCACAAACTGTTGCTTAAACATAGGACCTTTTTGCACCATTACCATGATTACATCCATGGTCATAAAAATGAGTTTGATGCTAGTGATGAATTAAGACATTGTGCCCTCCATCAAGGTTCAGGTTTGTCTTTTAACACCAACTATCGTCAGAATCAGGGTGGTTGCATCCCTTCATACAACTTGCCATCTAAACCAATCATCTATTGAGCCATGTTCATGCCAAGAATAGTTTAGTCATCAAATTTCTTCTAATCATCACTATCACCTCTCTTTGATCAATCATCTTCAATATTTCCTAAGGACTTAGTACATAAACCAATTCTCAATTAATCATTTTTAATCAAATGAATCCTAAATCAACCATCTTCAATCAATCATCCTTTAATCCAATTAACCTCATGTTAAGGTTTTATGCCTTGTGAAGTTTTATTTAGACCTCATCCTTAATCAATCAATCATTTTGCATTTGTGCTTGAAGAAGAATCCTCTCCAAGAATATTTGCCCCATCCTTTGAGTTGATCAAGACTCTTACCTCGCGTCTTTACTTTGCTTAGGATCATTAGTCAATCCTTAGTAGAACAAAGACTTTGATCATTATCATAAGGTCTAAATTTTACCCAACTTGGTCATTACCTTTCTTGTGGTTTCATCAACATCCCCCACCTAAAATCCTCATTCAAAGACTAAGGTGCAATCTTAACCAAACCCATGTCCTAATCCAAGGACTTTATCAATCAAATCTAATTTCATCAAATCCAAATTAAATCCAAAATGCAAGATCTCTGCTAAGTCCTTTTATCAAATCTTTTTCCTCTAATCAATCTTTCTAAGGCTATTCTTGTATGGTCACAACTTGATCTCAAAATAAAAAGATGGCCGAACAACAATATGGCATGTCGGACATTAGTGTCCTATATCAAGACTCTACATAAGATCTTACACAAAGTGTGCAACCCAGCATCCAAAATCAACCACAAGAGGACCCTAATATGTTTGATCAAGATGAACTCTCTCCTGAAGTATGAACATTTTTAGAAGACTCTCATAATCAAGAAATGATGGAGAAATTTATCCGACATAATCCTAGTGCTCTTCTAAAGACTCTTATTGAAAATGGAGCTAGCCTTCCCCCCGATTTTGATAGATCCATTCTTGATCAACAACCACAAGGAGACCTTGCTCCTACTCATATCATCACACCCATTCTTCAACCTCAATCAATTGTGCCCCCTCCCATCATCCAACCTCAATCAATAGCGCCCGTGACATCTGTCCCTGTGGTCTCCATTCCACCTTCTTCCTTCTTAGAATCTATTCCAATATCGAATCCGATCTTGCCCATTCTCCAACATGCTAATATGCCATCTTCTTCTACCTAACCATACGTTTCTATTCCATAATCATCCATTCCTCTCAACAATGTCACTAACTTCATTCAAGCTTCACTTCCTCTTCTCACAACAATTTGTCACAACCAATTGTCACTCAAGTCCTCATGACATCAGTCATCACATCTCACATCCCTGCTTCCTTGTCATATCAATACATTAGTGGTGGTGGTCCCCCTTCCATGACTCATCCAATTCTAGGGGCAAACACAATTCATCATGTCCAAAATCCACAACAAGACATCATTAAATAAAGCTAGGACATGAAAAACATTATCAAAAACATGAAAGAAGGGACTAACAAAAGAAAACCTTACTCGTTTGAGGAATTTTTTCCTTGTCCTTATGACCCATCTATATCAGTTGCACCATACCCACTAGGGTTTGAGATGCCTAAGTTCACAAATTATGAGGGAAAAGGGGACCCCCAAGACCATGTTCATGAGTTTCACATCTTATTTCAAGAAGTCTCCTATAGTGAACTATACCTTCGAAGTCTCTTCCCTAAGAGTCTCATGGGAGATTCTCTTGCATGGTTCTCATCCTTAGCTCGAGGTTCAATTACTTCCTTCCCGGACTTAGCAGAAAAGTTTGTGGCCCACTATGCCTACAACATTGTTAATGATGTTTCCATGATGGACCTTTGTAACACAAAACAAAGGCCTGGAGAGACTTTCGCAAACTTCTTGCAAAGATGGTGACATCTCATCAAGAAATTCTAGTGGGACATGCCAAAACAACACCAACTTGAATTATTTCAAAATAATGTGGTGCTCAAACCATCAAGACCCTTGAAATATCAATGTATCGAATATTTCCAAAAATTAACTGACAAGGGGATATCTCTTGAACATGTCTTGTTAGAAGAAAGAACCTTAAAACATTACCAAAAATCAAGTCAAATTTCTTCCTCTTACCATAATGATAAACCAAATTTTTGGTCCAAAAACAAGAACGTAGTCAATGATGGTGTGATTGATGCAAAACAAGTACAGACCATGGCCGCTCCTCCAAAACCCACCACCACCAATCACCAATTCAACAATCAAAACAATCAAAATCAATCTCCAAGCCTCATAGAAATGTCTCAGTTCAAGGGCAGCCACCCCAATCTAACAACATGACTCCAAGAGACTTCACTCCTCTTTTCGAGCTCATTGAGGTTGTGTTTCAAAAGCTTGTCCAAGAAAGCATGATAGTCTTTTCGATAACTCACCTATCTGATCCTAATCAACCCAAACCTAGGTGGTATAATGAGAATGAATATTGTAAATATTCATCGTATTAATGGTCATGATACGTGAAAGTGTATGAAGTTGAAAATCTACATACAAAACCTCATTGATAAGGGTGATATTGAAGTAGCAACAACCAAACCTAGTAACAACAATGGCAAACTTAAGATGTATCAGGATCCTTTCCCGAAACATGATAAAGGTAAAGTCTCATCATCTAACACTCTGAACTATGATTACACCAATCATATAATGAGCTTTGAATTTTTAGTGGGTTGCATTGAGCCTAAAGACAACCATGTCAATGTCATAACTATCCAAGGAGATAACCCTCCCCCTTCCCAAAGTAGACCTAACCCTGCTAAGATATTCATTCAAGGCATGACACCTTCTGCTTCCCACTCTCAGAGTGACTGCAACATAACCACTCGTTGAGGAAGAGTTACCATCCAAGGAGCCCCTCCCCCACCAAACCCTTCCTCCATGTGCTCCACCCACCAATACGACCTACTTGACCATCTTGGGAAGACCCCCGCATAGATCTCCATCCTAGAACTTCTCAAGACTTCCCCTGTCCACAAGGAGATTTTGGTACAAGACCTCCTTGAGTCTCACATTCCCGATGATATCAATGCTGCCCGATTTCAAGCTCTCATTGTAAACCTTGCTTCCCAGCAACACCTTGTTTTCACTTCCAATGATGCTCCTGCAGATCAAGACCATAATAAACCTTTGCACAATGAATCCCTTATCCAAAAGCACAAGTTTAAATATATCTTGATAGATGATGGATCCAGAGTCAATTTGTGTACATATAAATCAATAAAATAATTGAGGTTTTCTGAGGACCTAGTAGATACATCAGGAAGAATAACAATAAAAACATATGATGATGCAAAAAGAGTTTCTATAGGCATGATCACCTTGCCTCTTCAAGTGGGCCCTATTACAATTGAGACCCCATGCCAAGTCTTGGAGCTTGATCCCCCTTATAACATCCTCCTCGAATGACCATGGATTCATTCCCTTCAGGCTATCCTTTCCACTTATCATCAATGCACTGAATTCCCATTCAATGGAAGAGAGATCACTATCAAAGGTGATCCACAACCCTTTCATTATTGCAAGCTCTTAGAGGGGAAGCATCCATATCATTTCACATTAGATAGAACCTCTCTAACTCCTCCATCTGACACATCAAACATCACCTCCACCTCGTCCCAAGAAGAGCCCAAAATCAAGATCTTGGATAATGGCTATAGAGAATACAAACTCGAGGATGTCTTATTAATAGGCAATCTCCCTATGTCTCCCAATTCATTTGGCAAACCAAAAGAAATAAAAAAAGATCAAAAACCTGTTATACAATGCAAAGATACTACCTTTGAGCAATGGGTTCCACTTTATGAGGAGAGTCTTGAGATAGATGTGTCTTCATGGTTGTACCAGGAAGAAGATGAAGACCCAATAAAAATACCTAAGAAAATATATCCAAAAGAATCAATTATAGTATAAAAAATGGGTTACAAAGGACACGGCCTAGGACCAGAAGTGAAAGGAATAAACACACCAATAAATCCCATCTCATACAAGTATAATAGGGGCTTGGGTTATACTTTAGTGCCTAAGATCACTTTCACTGGTGCCCCTTCAAGTCCTTCTTTGAAAGTCAAAGACTCTGATGAAGAGGAGTTCCATGAAATGCCTTTTGAATACAAAGACAACATCTTCTTTGACACCAACATAAACGCCATCACTCCCATAACCCTGTTACTACTTATCAAGTTGCCATTAGTTTTTATATTCAAAGTCATACTATATGTTTTAGTCGGTTAGCACTACCGAATCATGCAGTCGGTATAAACAGAGAAGTCCATATGCACAGTCTAGTCGGTTATAGAAGAAAGTAGTCACAGAACACAGTGTACACCAAAGCCGTCTACCGAGTATCTTTTTATGGCTACTGAGCAGTAAAGTTAACACACCGAGTTGATATTCACCGAGTGAAACATGTTACCAGATACATTGAACTTGGACATGCATATGAAAACGTGTTACAAGAATCGAGGCACATCTAACCATTATACATTGGAAATTGCACTAGAAGATTGTGTATGATTACAAGGTCAATCTAACCAATGAAATATTTTGTTTAGATTATTCATTCGAGGAATCTTGTTTGTAAGATTGAAGCAATGAATTGGATCACCATTTTAAGAGATCTATTTATACAACATGGATTAAAGAGCAAGGTGTGTGCATATATGTATGAAGGAAGACTGTTACAGAGACACAGAGGTCACCGAGAAGGTTTCTAGAGAACAGTCGAAGAACAGAGTAAATAGAAGGGTTTACCAAGTTACTATATGGGTTACTGAGGTATGCTATAAGCAAGGTAATCTTATTCTGAGCACATAAAATCTGCTATAACATTTCAGATGTAAAGTTGCAGATGTTTGTAATGATTTTATTGTAATATTGTGAAGTTGAAAAAGAAACCTTTAATGGGGTAAAATACTCTAACCAAGTCTATAAATTGTAAAGCCTCTAACCAGGTGCAGCATTCAGAATAATGTTGTGAAATCCTTTAGCAAGGTAGATCTAATAGATCTTGTTACTCCTAACAGGGTAAGCTATCTGAAATAGCTAAACATGTAGCTCTAATTGAGCATCTTTATTATTGCAGTAGTGAAGTTGTGGGTGCCATCCCCACCGTAGTTTTTCTCTCTAACCAAGAGTTTCTGCATAACCAAAATATATGTGTTATGGAGTGAATCATGTATGATTGTTATATGTTTGTTTTAACTTTATTTTATGTTACTACACTATTCTGTTTATGCATAACAATAAGGTTATTATTAAAGAAAAGTTTTGGAGTACTAATTCACCCCTCCCCTCTCAGTACATTAGCTTTCCATATTGGGCCTAACAAACCCCTCCCATTCCACATGAGATACAACTTGTCCATCTCAAACTCATAGGCTAGGGCGAATGAGACAAACCTTCTTTAGACATTTGCACTGATGACAATGCTCTCATGACTCTCTTAACTATGCACAACTTGGAAGAGTGCAACAGAGTTCATGGGATTTAGTTACATGGAAAAGGATACTTTGGTAGTCAGGTCAATGCCCTTAGTCACAAAAAAGATAATAAAAAGAAAAACCATGATTCCCTAGGTGAAAACCTCTCTACACCTGTGGATGAAGAAAAGGTAAAAACAAAGGGCGTATCTAAAAGTGAAAACCTAGATCAAGCACTTGAGGGTGAGGGACTTGACCTCCCTACCATTGTTCCTCCTTAGCAAGACAGGTCAACTTTGCTAATAGAGGAAACATACAGTATCAATATGGGCACCAAAGACACTCCAAACAATGTGCTCATTGCCAAGTCCCTCACGGATCAAGAGAGACAGGACTTCATTGGTTTCCTCACAAAAATAAAGATCAATTTTTCCTGGTCATATGCTGACATGCCAGGCCTAGATCCTAACTTGGTAGTTCACAATCTTGTTGTCTGTCCAGATGCAAAACTAGTAAAGAAGAATTTATGCAAGATTCATCCGCATATTGCACTCCTGATCAAAGAATAACTTCAAAAATTGTTGGATGCAGATTTCATCAAGCCAATAGACTACCCTCAATGGGTATCCAATATTGTACCTATCGGTAAAGTTGTTGGGGGCATCTGCATTTGTACTGATTTTCAAGATTTGAACAAATCTTTCCCTAAGGATGATTTCTTGCTCCCCAACATAGACATGATTGTAGACCTCTTAGTGGGACATGAGATGCTATCACTTATGATAGATTTTCTAGATACAATTAGATCAGGATCGTAGATCGACACAAAACTACATTCACAACACCATGGCATGCCTTTTGTTACTGAGTCATTCCCTTTGGTCTCAAAAATGCCAGAGCTACATATCAATGTGCAATGACAATAATTTCCATGACCTTTTGCACCAAATTATGGAGGACTATGTGGACAATCTTCTAGGAAAATCCAAAACAAGACATGATCACATCCCTATCTTAACAAAAAAATTTGAAAGATTGGAAAAATACAAAGAGCGCCTCAATCCTAAGAAATGTGTCTTTGGTGTCACATCAAGAAAACTTCTAGGTTTCATTGTTTCTCGCAAAGGCATAGAGGTTGATCCGGCAAAGGTGAAATCTATCATGGAAATACCTCCCTCAAAGACCCTTAGATAGTTGTGTAGCCTCCAAGGAAAGCTCTAGTCTATCAAATGCTTCATCTCACAACTCACATACAAATGTCACCCATTTTCTCTCTTACGACACAAAGATACCAAATTCAAATGTGACTGCCTGTGTCAAAAGGATTTTGAGAATCTTACAAAATATCTTGCATCACCTCCAGTTCTCGTGCATCCTATTCCAGAAAATCCACTTCTTTTGTACATATCTGCTACAATAGTGGCATTGGGGGCATTATTGGCACAAACAGATGATCAGGGAAAGGAGAATGCTATATACTACATCATTCACACACTAGTAGGGTATGAGCTCAATTATACCCCCATGGAAAGAGCATGCTTAGCACTTGTCTTTTGCATGCAAAAGCTTCTGCACTACATACTTAACAACAAAACAAAACTAATTGCTAAGATTGACCCTCTCAAATACCTCTTGTCAAAAGCTTCTCTCACTAGTAGAACTGCTAAATAGGTCATGTTGTTAAGTGAATTTGACATTGAATATGTGGACAAAAAAGCAATCAAAGGATAGGAAATAGCAGACCAATTGGCCGACACTCCACTTCAAGGTGACCATCTGATCCTTATAGAATTTCCAGACGAATTCATAATGATTGTCACCACATCCTCCACATGGCAGATATACTCTGATGGTTCTTGCAGCCAAAATGAATCAAGAGTAGGAATATTTGTTGATCACACCTAAAGGAGATTGCATCCCAAAATCATAAAAGATAGCCTTCGCATCTACCAACAACATCATAGAATATGGTGCACTGATCATTGGACTATGTCTGGCTATCCAATGGAAGATAAATTGTTAAGTATATATGCCAATAGTAAAGGTCTAAGTCAATAGATAATAAGATGAGAGGGGGGATGAATAATACAAACTTAATCTTCAATATATCCAACAGATTCAACCTCGGTAGCATATACTACAAAAAATTGTAAAACATTTAAACTCATGAGCATATAACATCACAACACATATAACACCAGATTTAACGTGGAAACCCAAATAGGGAAAAACCACTATGGGATTTCGGACCCACTAAGAAATATACTCTTCTAGAGTATGCTTGGTTAAAAGCAAATCCTGTTAAATATTACAAACACATTGCTAGATGTGACCCGGTTAAGGGATTTCCCTTAGATCTATTAGGATCTTGCACTTTGTTAGAAGTGACCTTATCAAAGGCTTTCAAACACTCATTTAGAATGTCACCTTGCTAGAGGATTTACAAATAAGACTATTAAGTGCACTCGGTTAAGAGATTTTATGTCACTTACAAAATAAACAACAATAATAAAATATATCTGCAACTTCAAATCTAAAATGCTAAAGTAGATTCTATTTGCTCAAAACAATCTTGTCATAAGACTTATCTTGTCCCTTGTTGGGCTTGCTGGGCTCCTCAATCTGTTCTTCAATTAGATCTCCAAGCTTCTATGCTTGGTAAACATTACTGTAGCATCACTGTGCTTACAATTGCCTACATCCATTGTTTATCAACAATTCCTTATTTATAAACAATTCCAACCGCTTAATCTCCTTGATCACATTTCCCATGATCAATCTTAGCCATTAGATCTTAGAACTTGACCATGTTCAATGTATCCTTCGATCTGAAAATGTTCTACCTTGCCCTGGGACTTGCATTCCTTTCTTGGAACTTGCACAAGGTTATTGCGGTTCAATCTGAGCTATAGATCTTCCTGCCAATCTTCCATTCCCATAGATCCTTAACAAACTTCATGTGTGGCATATGAATCATTTAATCAGCTCTAGCTCATCATTGTCCTTCATTAAATAATGCTTGTATTCATCGAATACGATCTGTTGTAACTCAGTTGTTACTCGGTTAACACTAAACTTCACTCGGTAGACATTCTGCCTTCATTAACCGATATCGATAACCTTAGGGTTTACCGACTAGGTTCATTGCTCAGTGACATAGTACAGTATTAAACAACATATTTAGGATATCAAAACAATCAAAACAACATGATCTCATCATTGTCTAACTCGGTAATAGTTGCCCATTGAATAACTCATTTCTCCCTTTTATTATCATATTCTTTCGGTGTCACTTATTGACTTCTTAATACTCATCAAAATATACTTCTTAAGATATGGCAACATCATACCGAATCAGAAAATCAATTTCTTGACATCAATGACAAAATAATATTATTAAGATAGTAATCATCCTTCTTCAGTTATATCAATAGTCTTCAACAACCTTCTCAATATCCTTATTGAAATGCCAACAATCTTTCTTTCTACTGTAATGCCAACAATCTTCCCCTTTGGCATTGATGGCAAAACCAACTTGATTTGATTCAATTGATTCAGATTGTTGTGTCAACTTCTTCAGGTGAGTCTAAAGTCTTCTCGCCCAGTCATTAGACTTCTGTTATCTTCTCCATTTACTTTATTTAGTGTTCTCCCCCTTTGACAACAATGCCAAAACAAAAACTAATTCAGGGTTCCTTCTCCTGTGAAGTGATTGCCTCACTATTTTACACATGTAGCATTTAGGACTCGATCAGAGCTACTTGTCTCTATTCCTGCACACTTTTAGAAAATCTCCTAAAGTGCGTAAATCAGTATCAATCCACAAATAATATTCTATAGATTCATTTAATTGATGTTGTCACCGAACTCTGTCAGTGAATAGAGGATAGGGGTAGGACCCCTAACTTACTTCTGAGATACTCAAAAGTGTCTTTTGGTAGTGGCTTGGTGAAGATGTCTGCAATTTGCTCCTTTGAACTGATATATTCCAACACAAGATTCTTCTCTTGAACTTCTTCTCTGAGATAATGATACTTCATAGAGATATGCTTTGTCTTAGAGTGCATTACCAAATTTTTTGAAATGTTAATGGCACTAGTGTTGTCACAAAATATACTTACTGGCTCAGTAACCTTTTCATTTATACCTTCCAACAGTTGTTTGATCCATGCTATGTTGGTACAATTCAATGTTGTAGCGACATATTCAGCTTCAGCTGTTGACTGTGAAATGCATCCTTGTTTCTTGCTAAGCCAATTTACTAGTCTGTTTCCTAAGAAGAAAGCTCCACCACTTGTGCTTTTCTGGTCATCAATGTTTCCTGCCCAATCAGCATCAGTATAAACTTTCAAATCAAAATCATTCCTCTTTTCATATACTAAGCCATAATCTTTAGTGCCTCTCAGATATCTAAAAATTCTCTTGATTGTTGTCATATGGGTTTCTTTAGGATCTGCAAAAAATCTTGCAACTATACCTATTGCATGTGCTATATCTGGCCTGCTGTGAACAACATATTGCAACTTTCCAATCATAGATCGGTAAAGTGTCTGATCAACAGATGCAAATTCATCATTCTTTGATAGTTTACAGTTGGTAGTCATAGGAGTACTTACCGGTTTAGAATCCTCCATTCAAAATTTCTTCAGGTTTTCCTTTATATACTTGGATTGAGTAATGAAAATCTTATTTTTCATTTGCAGTATTTGTAAACCTATGAAATACTTTATTTCACCGATTAATGACATCTCAAATTCTTTGCACATTTCATTTCCAAAGTTCTTGCATAGAGAATCATTTCCACAAAAAATAATATCATCAACAAATATGGCTGAAAGCAATATACCATTGTTTTCATCATTCTTCATATACATGTTGTTGTTCTCACTTGTTCTTATAAAACCAATCTTGATTAAGTAAGAGTGCAGTCTTTCATACCATGCTCTGGGTGCTTGCTTTAGACCATATAAAGCTTTGTTCAACTTACATACTTGATCTTTATCCTTGTCTTCAACAAATCCTTTAGGTTGTTCAATGTAAACTTCTTCTTCTAATATACAATTCAAAAATGCAGATTTAACATCCATTTGATATACCTTGAAATTCTTGAAAGCAACATAAGCCAACAATGTTCTTACTCCCTCAAGTCTAGCCACAGGTGCAAAAGTCTCACTATAATCTATTCCTTCTTCTTGAGCATAACCTTTGCAAACTAGTCTTGCTTTGTTCCGAATGACCTCACCTTTTTCATTTAGCTTGTTTCTGAAAAACCATTTTGTCCCAATTATATTTTTGTCCTTTGGTCTTGTAACCAACATCCATGTTTCATTTTTCTTGATTTGATCAATCTCTTCTGTCATAGCATTTACCCAATCTTCATAGTTAAATGCCTCTTTTACTATTCTCGGTTCAAATTCAGATATCAGACATGTGTTCTGTCTCAGTTTGTTCCTTGTTATTACTGGATCATCCTTATCTCCTATAATTTGACTTGATGCATGATTTATTTTGACATATTTGGCTAATATAGGCTCGGTAGGCTATGTATAATCTTCTTCATCACTCGGTAACTGAATACAATCTTCAGGTTCTTCAGCAGCTTTCTTGGTAGGACTTCTTGGTTGAACATACCCAAATTCTTCATAATTGTCTGGTTCCTTGGAATTTCCTTCATCATTTCTTTCTGCAAATTCATCAATTTTCACATTTGCACTTTCCACTATTTTGTTAGATGATTTGATCAGACATTTGAATGCTTTACTTCTAGAAGAATAATCAAGAAATGTTCCTTCCTCGCTTTTCTGATCAAACTTCCCATTTTTGTCATCTTTATGAACATAGCATCTACTTCCAAAGATTTTAAAATAACTTACATTAGGTTTCTTGTCATACTAGATTTCATACGGTGTCTTCACAGTTCCTTTCTTCAGTTGTACTTGGTTCAAGGTGTAGACTGTAGTGCTTATTTCTTCTCTCCAAAATGTTTGAGGTACCTTCTTTTCAATCATCAGGATTTTGGCACAATCTACAATAGATCTATTTCTTCTCTCATCTATGCCATTTTGCTGTGGAGTTCTCAGTGTAGATACTTGCCTTTTTATACCATGACCATTGTAGTATAAGTTAAATTCATCAGAAGTGAACTCTCCTCCTCTATCAGATCTAAGACATTTTAGCTGTCTACCTATTTCATTTTCAACCCTTGCCTTGTACCATTTAAACATTTGAAAAGCTTATGATTTTTCTTTTAAAAACATTACTAACATCATCGTTGAGTAACCATCCACAAATAATATGAAATATTTGTCACCATAATAACTCTGAACTTTCATGGGACCACAAAGATCAGTGTGTACAAGATCTAAAATTCCTTTAGAGGTGTAGGACTTACTTGTAAAGCTTGATCTTGTCATCTTACCCATCTGGAATCCTCAACACATAGCATTCTTAGGTTTTTCCAAGCTTGGTAGACCTCTTACATGATGCTTCTTACTTATTTTGATCAGATTATCAAAATTTACATGACAAAACCTTTTATGCCATGACTAGGTTTCTTCTATTTTATCATATAGACATTTGTTCCGAGTTGAGTCAAGATGAAATCTATTACCTCTTGTTTGAGTCCCGGTAGTAGCTAACTTTCCATGTTTGTCATGAACTTTGACAATTCCCTTATGAAATTCTATTTGGTATCCTGTATTGTTTAGTTGTGCTACACTCAACAAATTGTATCTCAATCCTTCAACCCAATATACATCATTACATTTAGCATTGTCAAGAAGTGTGATAGAACCTTTACCTTTCACCGAACATGGGGCATCATTACCAAATCTTACATAACCTCCATCATAATCTTCAAGTTTTACAAACTTGTGTTTATCACTTGTCATGTGATGAGAGCATCCACTATCTATGATCCAAGAATCATTAGTGTTTATGTGAGATACTAGGGCTTTTTCTTCATACCTTTCTTCATCCGATCCATGTTTAATAGCCACATAAATAACTTCCTCTGTTTCAGTTTCATCAGATTTATCATCATTGGATTCCTTATCAGCAACTAGGCATGTCTTTCTATCTCTCCTCCTGAAGTCTTGGTGTCCTCTGTAGTGATTGTCTTTCTGTCTATCTTCTCGGTTATCTCTCTTTTCACTAGATTCTCTATCAGGATAGTTAGAAGCCATATGTCCTATTTTATCACAATTGAAACATTTCAAAGGTAGCTTCCTTTTATACTTACCTTTGCCTCTCGGTAACCTTCTAGCCAATAGTGCTTCAAACTCTTCTTGCTTTCTGATTTCCTCATACAGTTTATGTACTTCTTCCATGTTTTTACAAAATCTTTCACTTGCTCCACTATGATTTCCTTCAGAATACTTATTCGTTCTATCATTATAATCATTAGATTCACCAAGATGAAAAGAACTGAATGCAGATTCAACTTTTTTTACCAAAGACCCACTGTTATCAAAATTACTTAACTCAAATGCATGTAGTTTACCGATAGTAGCATCCAAAGAGATTGGCATGTTTGGTTTAGACCTTAATTCATTGATTGTAGAAACTCAAATGGCATAAGCTGGTAACAGGGTTCTCAATAACTTACTTGTTACATCCTTTTCTTCAATAGTTCCACCTACTCCTTTAATTTGATTGACAATCTCTTTTAACCTTGTACTGTATTGTGTTATGTTTTCTCCTTCATTCATTCTCATGGATTCAAGTTGTCCTCTTAGACTATCTACCTTTACTCTTTGAACATGTTCATCACCAACATACATAGATATAAGCTTAGACCACATTGCCTTTTCATCATTACAACCTTCTAGATCATTAAACTCTGAGTTGGTCAATGCTGATGTTATTTCAATCATAGCTTGAGTATTCTCTTTCTTTGCCTTTATCTCTTCCATTGTCATTGGGTAGGTGCTCGATGCAATGTAATCATTCTCCAGATAATATGTAGCATATTCTCCAATTCCTGATAAGTGCAGCTTCATCCTTTTCTGCCATGTGGAGAAACTTGACTTGTTCAGCTTTGGTGCATCCCTTTTATACATCTTCGGATCTTTGCCTCAAGTGCCTTTAAACTTTCCTTCCAAAGTCCAAAGCTCTGATACCAATTATTAAGCACAGATGCCAATAGTAAAGGTCTAAGTCAATAGATAATAAGATGAGAGGGGGGGGTGAATCATACAAACTTAATCTTCAATATATCCAACAGATTCAACCTCGATAGCATATACTACAGAAAACCGTAAAACATTTAAACTCATGAGCATATAAAATCACAACACATATAACACTAGATTTAATGTGGAAACCCAAATAGGGAAAAACTACTGTGGGATTTTGGACCCACTAAGAAATATACTCTTCTAGAGTATGCTCGGTTAAAAGCAAATCTTGTTAAAGATTACAAACACATTGCTAGATGTGACTCGGCTAAGGGATTTCCCTTAGATCTGTTAGGATCTTGCACTTTGTTAGAAGTGACCTTGTCAAAGGATTTCAAACACTCATTTAGAATGTCACCTTACTAGAGGATTTACAAATAAGACTATTAAGTCCACTCGGTTAAGAGATTTTCTGTCACTTACAAAATAAACAATAGTAATAAAATATATCTGCAACTTCACATCTGAAATGCTAAAGCAGATTCTATTTGCTCAAAATAATCTTGTCATAAGACTTATCTTGTCCCTTGTTGGGCTTACTGGGCTCCTCAATCTGTTCTTCAATCAGATCTTCAAGCTTCTATGCTTGGTAAACATTACTGTAGCATCACTATGCTTACAATTGCCCACATCCATTGTTTATCAACAATTCCTTATTTATAAACAATTCCAACCGCTTAATCTCCTTGATCACATTTCCCGTGATCAATCTTAGCCATTAGATCTTAGAAATTGACCATGTTCAATGTATCCTTTGATCTGAAAATGTTTTACCTTGCCTTGGGACTTGCATTCCTTTCTTGGAACTTGCACAAGGTTATTGCGGTTCAATCTTAGCTGTAGATCTTCCTGCCGATCTTCCATTGCCATAGATCCTTAACAAACTTCATGTGTGGCATACCAATCATTTAATCATCTCTAGCTCATCATTGTCCTTCATTAAATAATGCTTGTATTCATCCAATATGATCTATTGTAACTCGGTTGTTACTTGGTTAACATTGAACTTCACTCGGTAGACATTCTGCCTTCATTAATCGATATTGATAACCTTAGGGTTTACCGACTAGGTTCCTTAGGGTTTACCGACTAAGTTCATTGCTCGGTGACACAGTACAGTATTAAACAACATATATAGGATATCAAAACAATCAAAACAACATGATCTCATCATTGTCTAACTCGGTAATAGTTGCCCATTGAATAACTCATTTCTCCCCTTTATTATCATATTCTTTTGGTGTCACTTACCAACTTCTTAATACTCATCAAAACATACTTCTTAAGATATGGCAACATCATACTGAATCAGAAAATCAATTTCTTGACATCAATGACAAAATAATATTATTAAGATAGTAATCATCCTTCTTCAGTTATATCAATAGTCTTCAACAACCTTCTCAATATCCTTATTGAAATGCCAACAATCTTTCTTTCTACTGTAATGCCAACAATTGGAATTACATGTCTATGGTGATTCCCAACTTGTCATAAAACATGTCAATGATGTATATCAAACAAAATATTAGAAGCTTCTTCTGTATCATAGTATGGTTGAAGATCTCAAGAAGCACTTCACATCAATTAAGTTTGATCAAATTCCATGAAAAAACAATAGAGCTACAGATGCAATGGCCACCATTGGCTCCCTCCTTCAGATGCCGGAACATAGTTAAAAGTGTGATTTCTTGGTCGAGCAGCTCTTCATACGGACATATGATTTACTTGAGTTTGAAATGGTGTGCATACTCATTAGTCTTGAATCCTCCTAGCATCAAGATACTTTCACTTACCTAGGAGACAACACCATTCCCCAATACCTCACCAAAACCCAACAACAAACCTTCATCCGCCAATGTGCTCGTTACACTATCCTTGGAGACACCCTATTCAGAAGGCATTTCTATGGTTCCCTCCCAAGGTTTTTTGACAAACAAGAGGCTGAATGGGCACTACGTGAAGTGCACGAAGGTATTTGTGGGGCACACTCAAGTGGGCTCACTTTGGCTGAAAATCTCTTGCAAATGGGATATTACAGGCCTACAATGGAAGTAGATATATATAATTATGTGAAGAAATGTATCCTTTTCTAGAAACATGGTGACAAGATCCACACTCCATCACAAGAATTGCAGTCGTTCATTACACCCTATCCCTTCTCATAGTGGGGTCATGATCTCATTGGGAAAATCCACCCTACATCCTCCAATAGTCATAAATTTTTTTATCATCGCCACCGAATATTTCACCAAGTGGGTAGAGCCCATCCCTCTTACCTTCATCACTGGTAAGAAGATCTCTAAATTTATTCTAAACTACTTGATCTGTCGATATAGAATCCCCAAAGTTATTATTACAGATATCAAAAGACCATTGAAAAATTGGGATGTTAAAGAGCTCTATCAGAAATTTGATATCCAACACTGCTTCTCCACTCCATATTAATCACAAGGTAACGGTCAAGCTGAGGCTTCTAACAAAACCCTAATCAAAATCATCAAAAAGAGAGTCAATGAAGCTGGTTGTGATTGGCACCTCCAACTTCACCCTGCTCTATGGGTTTACTGCACCTTCATTTGCACACCCATAGGTGCCACCCCATTTTCCCTTGCCTTTGGTTCTGAAGTCGTCCTCCCTCTTGAGATAGAGATCCCCTCCCTAAGGGTGTCATTGCAGGATATCCTCCCAGATGAGAAATACAGAGTTGCCAGACTACAAGACCTAGAACTGCTAGATGAAAGGCACCTCAAGGCCTTAAACCATCTCTGAGTATATCAGAATCACCTATGCTTGAGTTACCACAAGAAGTTTAGAACCCGAGAATTTGAATTTGGTGATCTTTCCCTCTTGGAAAATCAGAGAAACCTTCAAGAAAGAGAGAAGAAAGGAAAGTTTGAGCCTAATTGGCTTGGACCATATGTGATCACAACAAAGTATAGATCAGCGACATATCAATTGGCTACTCCTGAAGGAGATCTTTTGGATGATCCAATGAAAATCATGCACCTAAAGAGATTATATGCCTATTCCTCAGAAGGTCATCAATTGTTAAAAAAAAAAAAAAAAAATCAAGAAAATTTTTTTAAAAAAAAGATCGTCACTTTGGTGAAAACTTGGTAAATAAGTGCCTTGTGAAACAAAACAAAAAAAATCAGAAAAATTTAAGAAAAATCAATTCGTCCATTAGTGAAAATCACTTTGTGGCACAATGGGCAAGTACCTTGGTGAAAACCTACATGTAGGCACCAAAGTAAATAATCCAAATCCATCATCTATCAGATCAAACTCCTTCACCGCCTACCACGCTTCTGGAAGAATAATCACTTCTATGATGATGAGTCTTTACCCAAATCATGAATAAGGATTATCGCATCAAACTAAACTTTATCCCATCCACCAGAGCTTTTATCTCCCATTTCCTGAGCTTGCATCTCCATGTGAGTTTCATCAAGTCTTGATGTTAGTCCTAAATCCACAGGTTGGTCCTCATGTTCATCTGGTCAATTGCCTAGTCAATCCCAATCCACCCCATCCTTTGCCCTAGGGATGAATCCTTCCCTCACTTGACAGTTTAAACTTCCATCCTAATCCTACTCTTGGCAAGAGACATCAGTTGATCATGTATGTGTGACTTGTTTTATTTCTTGGATTCTTATTTCAACTTGCATCTTTTGTCCTACGACTGCATCTATCTACGACTGCTTGGATCTTCCATATCCGGGTATGTTTACAATAGGTACATACTGGGGCATATTTTCATGGCATGGTGTGTTTTGGATCTCTCTTATATAAATTGGCGACCTGGTACTAGTGTTTATCAACACTTACCTTGTTGTGTACAAGAGGTATCGGTGTTTTTGAGGGTTTCCTTTCACGTACCCAAAACTTTGTACCATTTTTCTTCAACACTTACATAGTTGTGTGTAAGGAATTCCTACTTGACTATGAGTCAATCCATGCCTTGGTTTTCTCATGGCATCCTAGTTTCTATTATCAGTGGTGCGGGTTACCTAGGGCAATAATAAACTAGGTTGTCTCTCCACATCTTTTGTGCACAACTCTTGCCATCATTCCATAAATTCCTAATTCTCCCCATTTAATAACCCCATGGAGTCTTCAATTTTTCCTTTCTATTCTTCTATTTTTATCTAAGATCATTGTATTATTACAAGCATATTCACAAAAACATTTTCCAATACTCATTTACATTGCATTATCCATTCATTTCATTATCCACTTAGGTGGCATCATTCATTTCATTATTCATCTATATTGCATTATCTATTCATTTAGGTTGAATTATCCATTCATTTCATTATATTATTCACTTAGATTACATTACTGATTAATCATTTCCACAAGCATTAACCACTTAGATTGCATTTAGATTGTATTGCATTCTACATCCATCTTGCATACATCATTTAGGTTACATTATCCATTCATATTATATGAAATTATCCATTTATATTACATTCATCGTTCATCATTCATCTTGCATTTACATTACATTATTCATTCATTTCATCATTCATTCCTCATTTAGATTGCATTTATTACTCATTTAGACTAATTTATCATTAATCATTTGCATCCACATTTATTATTACATTGCATATTCATTTTCTCACATCATCATATCCATTATATATTAAAAATCCTCATATACAACATACATACACATCAAAACATCTCAAAAATATGTGCACCCATATAATCACTCTGCCTACATCCACAACATATCATACACACATGCACATGCATCCATCCTGCATCCATGAACATGTTAGTCATGCATCATAAGCATAAATATATATAAGAATCCATCCTATATCACAAATAGGTCAGTGCGATACATCCATAATCATCATTCATGCATCACATCATAAAATACTAAATAGAGTCCATCATAATAAGATACATGTATCACCACCAGCAAAAATCATATATATAGCTCCAAAAAAAATGAATATGTCTGTCATAATACAATGATTACCTCAAAGAGTCAAAATATAACACATAAGCTAAAATGGAGCTAGCTCTCTCCACCTGTCTCCCCAGCCCCCTCCTCATCACCTCCTCCCCTGAATCCTCCTGCTTCCCTTACTCTAGGTGGGCTAAAACCCATCGATCCACCCATTTGTTGGCTCTATGTGGGTCATTGGTTGTGTGTCCTATGAGATTGCACACTCTCAGTGTACAAGGTTGCTCACTGCTCTGTAGGTACCACTCCATGGTATAACCCCTATAATAGGCCACCTCCCGACCTACCCTCTCCACCCTCTCTCTTTACTACATCATATCAAAATAAATCTACTCAAGGCCCATGGGGACTAACATCTGACATACTTCATCCCTCTCCCCCCCCAAGCATGTAGCATCTACCTCTGCCCTCTACACCCTTGCCCGCAGCCCCTCCAACTCCTCATCCTGTAGTTGAAGATCATCCTATAATGTGCCAATAGTAGTCTGTGAACTAGCCTCCTCTAGCATCCACTCTGAATCCTCCCTATCCATCCTCAGATCATCCATATTTGTCCTCACTGTCAAATCCATCACCTTCCACCGCAACTGCTCCACCTCTGCCTCCAGGATCTTTCCCCTAACTCTCTCAATCTGTAGCTCATCATCGAGTGAGTGTAACCTTGCTTGGGTGGCATCTCTCTACTACTAGAGTCTGTCACAATCAACCTGTGACACTCCTCCCCCAACCCCTGGCCCTGCACCATGTACCCGTGCCTTTGGAATGTCCATAAGTATGGTCTCCTCTATCCCACCATCCCCTCCCTTAGCTACCTCCCCTATCATTGGTGCTCCTTCTTGTCCCTGTCCCGCCCGAGGCTCTCTCCTCCATACAACCCTAATCCCCCTTTATTGTCTTCCACCACCCCTCCTTGCTCCCACAATAAACCTATCACCAGGTGCATCATCCTCTCCGCTGACTACCTCATCTATTGTCGGTTGCAGCTCATCATTCTCCAAAACTCTCAGGATGGTAAGGCACACTGGAAAATGTCCCTCCCACTAGCTCTTGTATCCTCCAATGGTCCCTGGATCCTCTCTCTCCCTGATCTGCACATCCCAAACTAGGTATGGTCTTGTCTAGAAGTTGGTCCTCCCCTCCAATGGACTCACTATCAGGCCCCAAAATCTCACCTCTTGTGTCATCCAAGGATATAGTGGTATGTCCCCCACTATATCCTATGCAAAGCCAAACTATCTAGCCACTCTGAAAGGGGCGTAATACTTCATAATGTACATAGACCTACCAAATAGCCACATCTCCACTCCGGCCTAGTGCAACTGCTAGTTCCCCCTCCATATCTCACTATCCAAAAATGGCCACCATGTGAACAACAAAAGCTCATAAAAAATGTGACGCCAAACCATATTGATCATATCTGTGTATAATGTAAGAGGCCCACGTACCTATCTATATATGGTCGTCAAGCCTGTCTATCCTATAGACCTAATGGTTGTGTAACTTTAATATGCTCCCAAGCCCATATGTGAAGAAGAGTCACCCCTATAGATAGGCTGGCATACTCCCTATATACTACAATATGCATATCATTGTATAACTGAGTCAACATCACGACTCCCCAAGCATACTACACATAATCATGAATCATGTAATAAATACATCTTCTCCATCCAACAGGAAACTCATGTCCTCCAAGATCTAGCATGATCTGTCCACTCAAAAATCCGCATATCATGAGTACCAGACAAGAAATGTGTCGGATACCCATCACCTTGCCCAAATGCATCCTACTCCTATCCAGCATCGGTAGTGGCTCATACTCACAAACCTCTCAGAGGTATAAATCTACTGCATCTAACCAGTACTCCGAGATCACGCCATGAATAGGGATCTTCAAGATCCTCCATACATCTAGTAAAGTCATTGTCTCCTTGTTGGTAGGTAGGTGAAAGTTGTTATACCTACTATTGCATCTCTCTACTAAGGTTGTCATCATCGCAGTGTGAGCTCGAATCCTTAGCCATCGACTGACAAAATGCAATCCCACAGCAGCTAACATCTCCATCTCATCTGACTGCAACCACCGATATAATCTCATGGACGTTGACCAGTACTCCCTCGATGCTAATGGTCCCAAATCTGTATGCACCCAAGAAAACCACTTTTTCATCTCAATTATTCATCGTATCCTATTCTCGACACATTTATGATACCCCCAAGGCATCTTCTATACCAAATCTCCTATTTTCTTCTCCCTTAGCGCATGCACTGATTTACTTAGCACTCACGCCAAACCCGTGGCACTTGCACTACACCACAGTCGAATGCAATAATTGACTCTAATTTTGGGTCCATAGACCTAATCAACATGATCACCCATGCCACGCTACCCTTTCTCCCTCCCTGACCTAACCCTAACTTTCCCTTGCATGAGCGCTCATGCCATACCACCGTTTCTCCCTCTCTGACCTAACCCTTACTTTCCCTAGTGTGAACGCTCGTACCACGCTTCCCTTTCTCAACACTAAACCTAACCGTTATTGTCCCTAGCACGAGTGCCTGCACCAAACTTGAGTGCTCACCCTAGAACACCCTATTCTCCCCTTTGATCCATGAGTGTTCGTGTTAACCACTATTGCTCATGCTACCCTAGAGGCATGTGCGCCAAAATGATGATCAACGCATCCGCATCGCCAGAATTCTATGCCTAATCTAAGCCCTAATTCTAGCCTAAATCTACAAAATCACAAAGAAGATCAGTTATACATACTAGTGGTCCATATCCCTGAGGTCTATCATACCAGCGAACACTCTTGGTGCAATGCTCACATGTAGGAATGTGATCCATCTCTCCTTCTCTTCTTCTAGGCTCTAAAATTCTCTAATGCTTATGTGTAACAATGACCTTGTTAGTATTCCCAAAGATACTGAGAGGGGGGGTGAATCAGTATTTGACACGTATAAGATTTTTCTTAACTTATTATATGAAAAGTATTTCAAAACTATGTACTGGTAAACCAAAATTAATGCAGTAAATAAAAGAAATAACCACAACATAAGAGACACACCATAACACGGTATTTTTAACGAGGAAACTCGATGTGGGAAAAACCTTGGTGGGATTTGTGACCCACAATATTCGCTTACTGGCCAAAAAGGGAATATTACTACTTACAATAGGGGCCTGCACATGCAGGAAGGCCAAGTGCCTAGATCTCACTGCTTATTTACAAAAGAAGTCACACTACCTTACAAAAATGGATTATACAAATGCAATGTCTTGTACTGCTTCAGATCAGCATCTACTATGCCAGATTCAGTACCAGTTTAAGCTCTGCAATATACATAAACCTTTATCCAATAATTCACATATTAGGTATGCATTAATTCTTCCTATCTCTCTCATCTACTAAATGATCTACAATGATCTCATACTTGTATGAGTCATAGTACAATTCACCAAGTCATCTTACAAAAGATTTTACAATTAATTATAAAATATATTTTCACAAAATTCCTGTCAGCCATGGTGTTGGTGATCTGTATGTTGGTGTAGAGTCTATCGGTGCCGGTGCCTACCGGTATCATATGATTGTAAGGTTGCCATCAATGAAAATACCTTCAATCACCTACAATATCTCATTGGAGTGTGCATTTGCCAACAATCTCCCCCTTTGGCATTGATGGCAATACTCATGAGAAAAATCCAAAAAATGTTATCCAAAAAGAATCTGCCAAAATATCTTACCAAAACTATGTTGTAAAAAATGTATGCTCCCCCTGAGCTAATGATGTCTTTCTTCTGATCTTTTTTCTCATCTCCACTACTCCCTCTTTGACATCATTGACAAAGGTTGTCATTCACTGTCAGTGGAATGTGGTTCCTACCTAGATCCTTGTAACCTGTGGGTTACAATCTGAAAAAGGTCTGCCAATACCAAATTTAGACTGTCACTGAACTTTTTGTTGTCCTTTAATGCCTCTTCAGTTCTCTGAACTGTACCGGTGAGTATGTGCATTTTCTCTTCCAGTGTCTTAAGTTTGGGAACCAGAGCCTCAGAAATTTCTTTTCTCAAAGAAATGAGGTAATCTAGTTTAGGACCTAGTTTTCATTTTAGATCTTTTGCCTTATCCTTTATCTTTTCTTTATTTTTTTCTAACTTCTCAATTTTCTCTTCGAGATCTGCAATGTTCTTTTCAACTTCCAAAAATGAATCTGATGATCCTATTAAATTGTTAGCAATATTGTTAATTTCTTCTTGAGATTTGTTGATCTCCGAATCTATGTTCTCTGTCAAAATATTAGTTTTGTAGGTATCTTTGTACAGTTTCTTGAAATCCAAAATTGTTTCTCCTAGTGCCGGTAATAAGGTTTCCATTTTCTCCTTATTCTTCTTCACTATTTCCTCAAAGATTTTTTCTTTTTCTTTATTCATTTTCTCTTTGAATGTGTCCTCATCTATTTGATCAACTGTCAAAATGTTACCGATGATGTATTTAGACAATGTGTCTAGTTGACCTAAAGAATCTTTATTGTCCAAAATGCACTTGGGTGCTATCAATTTAACAATAGGAATAGTGTCATCAATAGCCTTATAGGCTTGTGCATTACACTCAGTGTTTTTCTTAATAGAATCCAATAATACCTCTGTCATGTTCATTGGTTTCAATTCTATCATTGAAGTACCAGATGTCTACCCAACTGTTCTCACAATCTCCATGATGCTGGTTGTAGTGATAGCTTTGCTTGTTTCGACCTCTAGTAGGTCAGTTTGTGTTTGCATTTATACTAGAAAAGGTTTAGGCTTTTGATTTGTTGTTGGTGGTACTATCTCGGTTTGAACCTATACCTCAGCCTATTTTTGTTCCTATTTCTCAACCTGTGCCTTAGAGGGTTTCTATGTGCTCTCTACTGCCAGTTTTTTTGATGTAGTCTCTATATGCACTGTCGGTTTCTCTGTATTCACCTCGGTACTGTCCATTGTTGATTTCTCTGATTGTTTCTTAGTGATATCTACCAGTGCTTATGATGGTTTCCCAGTGGTGTCCTCTGCTGGTTTCTCTGCCTGAGTGGGTTTTTCTGTGCTAACATTAACCTCAACATCTTTAGTCGGTGGCTCGGTAGCCATATCTTTCTTATTATCCTCAGTGGTCTCTTTGTCCACCACAATGTTTACATCTTGGATATCTATATTCATAGTATACAAAATTTTAGACTCAGGATTTGTATCCTCATGAGGAGTCTCCATACTCTCTGTAGTCGATTGTGTGTCAACGGTTTCTACCAGTGGAGTATCAGAAGGAGGTGGGGGTAAGTTATCAGTTATTTTTAGACTTGGAGGACCACCTACCTTACCTTTTCCTTATCCCTGTCTTTTTGGTAGACTCTGATGGTCTTAGGTCTTTAAAGTTCTTCTCGTTCCTCTTTTTCAACAAAGAATATATCCCATTGATCCGCAGTCTCTTCTGAAATTTCATTTACTGTTCCTACCATCAGTGCTACATGTCGGTGAACAGTTGAAAATATTGTCTGGTTGGCCTCACTAATTAACTGATCTATCTCTTCAAGTGAGTTCACTGGGTGTACTACAAGTAATTTTTCAATTTTTATCTTTTTGTCCAGCTCAACAATATCTACCCTTCTAGCTTCTAGTCTTCTATATAAATATGTAGGTATTTCATCAACAATTTCCATAAAAAATTTCTTGTATATGTCCAAGTGTAAGATCACACTATTTTCTATGCTTTCTTTATCATCAGTGGAAAGCGTATTATACAATTTGCTAATATTTTTCAGCTTTCCATCCTTAGTTATTTCACTTAGGAGTTTGTCTAGTGGAGCAATATCCTGTTTTACCTTCTTCTTCTTTGGAGTCAACTTCTTAACTGGAGGCCTAACTGCCTATTGCTTTTGTCTTGTTCTCCTGGGTGTAGGTGAGGGTGTTAGTGAGGGTTTTCTTTTCCTTTCTACCCTTTTAAATACAGTCAGTATCTCATTGTTAGAAGAAGTTGCAACTGGTGAAAGATGAGCTTCCAGTTGAAGTCCTTCCAGCTCACTTTCCTTGATGCTAGTTTGCTTCAATACATCTTCCTTAATTGCTTTATCTTGTCTAGTTCCCTTCCTCACTATTTCTTCAACTTTCTTAACTCTTTTCCTAGATTGAATGCCACTCTCAATTGTTTTTGCACTACCAAAGACATTCTCAGATGGTTCCTTTGGTGCTTCAAGGAGGGCTTTTGCATAAGTTTCAATTATGTTATGATCTGTTTCATATCCCATTTCAGTTACCCAGATAGTCCTAGGGACAATTGCCTCCATCCAGATTTCATCTTTCTTAATTACAAAACATATTTCCTTTTGATATTTATCTACAATTTCCTGAGATATTCTTATTCTTGTCTTCATTCGAGCCTTCAATGCTTGAAAATGTTCATTTATATTTTTCTCTCTGTTTTCTCCCATGCTGTTTAATGTTTCCAATAGTTGCTTTCCTACCGATATATCAAAGCCAAAATCTTTCCTACCAATACCGGGTACTTCCTTAGTAATGTACAACATCAAACATACAAGCAAATTTCCAAATCTGAAATTTCCTTTCTTATCTCCTTTGATCTTCTTTAGATTGTCTATCAATTCATCTTTAAGCCATTCACACACATCTATTCTTGCATTGTCATTCACCATGTCATATGCACTTTTAATACATAGGCTAGATACTAAGTTTAACCTATTAGCATGTGTAGCCTTATAGCCAAGGATCATACTGACAAATCTAACATTTATGTCCTTTACATCATTGAATCTTAGAGACCTCTTGTCAAATGTTGTGTCGATAGGTCCATTACAGTGTCATTTCAGACTCTTTAGTCCTGTCAGGCCTGCTGCCAGTGGAAGTTAACCTTGTTACTACCCTAACTACTTCTTTGGTGATCTTATGGATAGAGTCCAACCAAAATAATTCACCATGGACTCTGCTTAGGATTATTCTTATCACATCTTCAGGAAAGTTAGGAATGCTAAGAATATCCACAAAACCTAGGGTTTCTACTACATTGTGCTCCGGTTTGATATTGCCATTTACATCACAAATCACAGTCCTATGCATGTTCTTGATTTCATCATCTCCTAATTCCTCTATATGACAATGTATGTATATCCTATGATCCTCTGAATAAACTACTCCCTTAGGTATTTTTTAAAATGCACCTATGGTATCATCCTTCTTCACAATTTCAGGAACAAGTTTGAATACGGGTCTAGGGTGCTTGATAACTTCAATCACAGTGGGGTTTGCAATAAATTCAAGTGTGGATGAGGAAGCCATAGCTATAAATACTTCAATCTGCCTTAAGGATGAGTGCTTGGATGAACTGCTTCACTTTTTTGCTAAGGATGCCTTCGCTCAGGAATTTCCATGCTCTCGAAGATTTGAATGCTCGGTGAATGAAAAAGGAGCCAAAACACTTACTTTATAATGTTATTTTCTCCAACTACCACATTTAATGCATGTCATTTAAGTCACAACTTAACTCATCTACCGGTAAAGAAGTAATTCAACTTCTTACCATCAATTGAGGGTATATTAGCATATTTTTCAATTTGTTTCTAAACCCCCAAAGGATTTTCCTTTAGTTAGATGAAGAGTCTCCTGCCGATGGAGTGATACTCTATTTTGCCAGTGGAGGAGTATTCCCATGAACATTTTGATCTGGCTTTCTGATCCATTTCTTTGAGAATTCTTTCTTTACCTCTTAAACTTTTTCTTTACCTTTCAAGCCGGGTCCTTTGTTATTTTCCGGTGATGCCTTACTTCTACAAAATTTTGCAATATGTCCAATCTTGTTACAAGAATAACAAGTCACATTGTTTTTCTAAATAGCTTTCCCATATCCTATGCCGGTATGTGTTCTGTATTGATTAGATAAGTGTCCAAAACTTCCACAAACATAACATCTTACATTCATTCTACAATTTTTTGAGTTATGACCAACTTTGTTGCATTTAGAACATTGACTGGTGGGTATATTAGTGTTCTAATAGTTTCTAGATCTACACTAATTTTCTCTATGACCATAGTTGTTACAGTTAAAGCATTTCCCATTGAATTTGTAAGCATTAGGTTGTCTTACCGGTTTACTATGATCATGATTGTTTGCAGTACCAGAGCTTTGACCAACTTCAAAGCCAAGGCCATTTGTATCACCATTAGGTTTCTGATTCTTCAACATGTCAAAAAGTTCTTCTGAACTTTTCTTGAATTTCTCCTTGTGTTGATTTGCAGCAACTACTTCACTTTCCAAGATTCCTTTCTATCTCATGAGTTCATTTGTGTCATTTTTTGTATGCATCAAATCTGTCTTCAATGTATCATTTTCATGACTAAGTCTTGTGTTTTCATTTCCAGCATCATTCAGTCTTCTAACCAAGTCTTCTTCATTCTTCTTCCGATTTTCAGTTTCTTTACAAAATCTCATAGTCATATCTTGCATCTCATTCTTCATTGTATTGTTTTCTTGTCTCAACTTGTTTACTAGATCATTAAGAGTTTCCTTTTCATCATCATTATTCTGCATCTTTTCACAAAGTTCTCTTCTCTTATTCCTTGCAATAGTGAGATTTTCTTGGAGTCCTTGAATAATATCCTGTGCAGCCTTCAGATCATCTTCAAGTTTGATATTCTTCACCTTTTATGCATCATAGTCTAAAAGAGTTGTTTCCAATTGCTTTCTCAAGTTTTCCATCTCTACTGGTGTCAAGATCTTCCTCAAGCTATTAGGCTTTTGAAAATAGAGGACCAGGCTCTGATACCAATTGTTAGGAATACCAAAGATACTAAGAGGGGGGGGTGAATCAGTATCTGACCGGTATAAGATTTTTCTTAACTTATTATATGAAAAGCATTTCAAAACTGTGTACCGGTAAACCAAAATTAATGCAGTAAATAAAAGCAATAACCACAACATAAGAGACACACCATAACACAGTATTTTTAACGAGGAAACCCGGTGTGGGAAAAACCTCGGTGGGATTTGTGACCCACAATATTCACTTATTGGCCAATAAGGGAATATTACTACTTACAATAGAGGCCTGCACATGCAGTAAGGCCAAGTGCCTAGAGCTCACTGCTTAGTTACAAAAGAAGTCACACTTGACTTACAAAAATGGATTATACAAATCCACTGTCTTGTACTGCTTCAGATCAACATCTGCTATGCAAGATTCAGTACCGGTTTAAGCTCTGCAATATACATAAACCTTTATCCAATAATTCGCATATTAGGTATGCATTAATTCTTCATGTCTCTCTCATCTACTAAATGATCTACAATGATCTCATACTTATATGAGTCATATTACAATCTACCAAGTTGGCTTACAGAAGATTTTATAATTAATTACAAAATATATTTACACAAAATTCCTATCGGCCATGGTGTTGGTGATCTGTATGCCGATGTAGAGTCTGTCGGTGCTGGTGCCTACCGGTATCATATGATTGTAAGGTTTCCATCAATGATAATACCTTCAATCACCTATAATATCTCATTGGAATGTGCATTTGCCAACAATCCTTTCATTGGGCCCTGTGTGGCTTATATAGACCCCCTTATGGGCCCACTCCCTTTGTATTCTCCGTTCTTCTATCTCCTCTTCTATTTTTTCAATCCCCTCTATCTTTCTTTCTCATTCTCTCATCACCCCTTCTCCTTCCTTCTTCTTTTCGAGAATTTTCCGTCAATTTTCCAAAAAAAATCAAAAAAATTCTCGAGGGGGCATACACCACCCACGTGTTGCACTGGGGCATCCTTGTTCTTCTATCTTTTACCCATCGCCAAATTTTACACTACGTAAAAGAGGGGCAAAATGTAGACACTTGACTTAATTTAATCTTAATTAACTTATTTAATCTCCTCACATAATTAATTTATTAATTATTCCAATCCCTATTCTTTCTCAATATTAACTAAACATAATTAATATTATCACTATAGTCTAGTGATTTATTTATTTAATAAATCAATCTACCTTTATTCTTCTAAAAATACCTAAAATTAATTCTCTCCAAATCCCCCCTTTAATTAATTAATCTTAATTAATTATCTGATCTAGGTGATTCCTACAAATCACCTTTTCCTAATCCATCATTAACCTAATGAATTCTTCTAGAAGCACCCCTAATCTCACTTATCATTATTCTTCTAATTTTTACTTCCCTCCACTCATTCTCTCTCCTATTCAAATCCTCTTACAAATACCATTTGTCCTAATCCCACCTAATCATTCTTCTAATCCCTCTGCTATTGAATTGCTAGTGGCTAATCCTTATGATTAGCCACAAAGTCAACTCCTTGTCTCCTCACTCACCCACCTTCCTTAAATGCCCTTTTCCTAGGTGAATGTGAGATTCCTCTAGGTATCCCTTCATCCAAGGAATTTTTAATTCCTCTTTATTCCTCCAATCCCTATGAGCATTCTTATAAGGAATTTTTAATTCCTTCTTCTCATCACTCAAGTAATATTTTATACCTTTTCTCTTCCATAGGTGCATTGGGAAGCCTTTGCAATGAACCTTGAGGAGTGTGGAGAGAAGAAATTACTTTAAGGCTTATCTCTTGGACTCCACACTTGTCTTGTCATCTCCTCTTGGGCCATGTGTGGGCTCACATGCACTTCTGACCCTCCATCTTGGATCAATCCTAGCCCTTCATTTCCTCCCCTCTTCTCCTATAAATTGGATGTTCCACTCTTTCATTTGACATCTCCAAGTTAGCCAAGTTTATGCTATCAATTTGAGCCTAGAAAACCATCCAAGTATCCAAACTCTAGCCAAATTTTTATTCACCTATCACTTATCCAATTTCTTATCCATTCCATCCCATCATCTAATATCTTGTTCACAATCTTGGAGAGCCATTTACATTAAACAAGAGATCCAAGCCAATCAAGTCAAGGAGGGGTGCATCTTTGGCTTCATCAAAGGCTCAATCTAAAGGAGAAGGAGAAGATTGCAAAGGTATAATGGTCTTTTAAGGTTTTAATGTTTTATTGTTCATTTCATTGCATTTGATCATTATATCTTCCTTCCAATATTTTTCCCTCTTCACCTCCTTCTATGAGTCTTCCATTTGTGACCTAATCATCTCGCATACCTACATATCATAGTGTTCCACCTACTTACTCTCAACCTCCACATTTATACAACAATGTTACTCCTCCATCACAATCCAATATGTCCAATTGTAATCCATGCATCAAATTTACCATTAACAACCTAGCCCAAATTGTTTCATCCCTACAACAACAAGTAGGTTTCATCACCCAATCCAAGTTTAATGTGCTCACATTTGATCTAGCGATCCCTTTATCTGATTATATTTTATGTGTTGTCTCTCCTAAACATACATGGAAATCCCTCAATTGGAGCTTTGTAATAGAAAAGGTGATCCCTTGATGATGCAGGAGCATCGCGTTGATTAATCTTGTCGCCACATCAACAGAAGGGTAAAGAAATGATTTGGAAGAAAATGCAAAGAGTGGAGTTGACCTGAAAAGAAGAAGACTGATAGGCAAAAGGAAGTCAGAATGAATAATGAGCGCTGAGAATTGGTAGCCAAACACTCAGAAGAAATCAAATGACGAGAAGAGGAATTGAATTGACTAGGCAAACAAAGGCTTTAAAAAATAGGGAGTAGTTTAGTAAGGGTGTGTGTTAGAAGGGGGTTCGGTCTATAGGCCAAACCACATAAGCCGAAGTGTTTAATCAGTGCATAAATAATAGGGTATTCAGCCAACAACTACATGTCTAGTTAATTTATTGTAAACATCTGTTATTTTATGTAGCCACCCTCATATGTTGTAGTATAATAAATTCAACTGTTTTGGTATTCACATGTTTTTCATGTTGGTTATTATTAATGACTCATGGACTCATGTAGTGAGTGATTAATACAACTTGTTGTCAATTGATGTTATTCTTCTATTATATTCCTATCACAAATCTGCCAAGAAGTTTGTAGGTGATGTTTTGTTTTCCTGAACTTCCCATCATTATTGTTAGGGTATAGAGCATGTGTTTGGGGTTTAGTTGAAGTCTACTATGTTAATTGGTATCATAGTAAGAAGATCTTGAGTGTGCAGATAGATCGTCGATGAAGGAAATCTACACCAAGACCTTGCGAAAAGGTTTGAGATTTTGTGTTGCTAAGTTCTTTGGTTGCAGGTTGATCCATCGAGGTTGCAGTAAGGAAGAGGTTTGTGTAGGTGTGTGAGACATACACGAAAGAGGTCTGTGATACTATCTCCAACAAGATGAAGTTGGGTATAAGGTGAAGAGAGAGAGAGACCACTAAGGAAGGGTGGTAGTTCATCTTCCAGGATCTTGGATGGGTTGATGCCAGTATGTTGGTGATTGTGTGAGGAAGCAACAACATGAGTGATGGATATTTGAAACCTTTGAGTTTGCAACCTGAGAGAGTTGTTATTACGCTATTGATGGGAGTAGTTGAAAGGACAACCTTGTGCCCTTGTGAAGATGTAGTTGTGAACCTATTAAAAAAGGCAAATAAAAATGTATGAAGACAAGACAAGACTAAATTCAAGAAGATGAAGACAAGGCTAGGTAGATGAAGATTTATGAAGGAAGAAGAAATAGTATAGAAACAAGTGTTGATTAATAGCCCATGTGTAGGAGCACATGATCTTTTATCTCTTGGGGAGTTTGATCCAGGAGAATCGCGTTGATAAATCCTACTGCCACATCAGTAGGAGGGTAAAAAAATGGTTTGGAAGAAACTGCAAAGAGTGGAGTTGGCCCAAAAGGAATAATAATTATAGGAAAAAGGAAGTCAGAATGGATAATGAGCAGTGAGAATTGCTAGCCGAACAGTCAGAATAAATTGAATGGCTAGAAGAGGAATTGAATCAATGAGGGAAATAGCGGCTTTAAAAAGATAGGGAGTGATTTAGTAAGGGTGTGTGTTAGAAGGAGGTTCGGCATATAGGCCAAACCACAGAAGCCGAAGTGTATAATCGGTGCAGAAATAGAAGGGTTTTCGGCCAACAGCTGCATGGCCAGTTAGTTTATTGTAAACATTTATTTTTTTATGTAGCCACCCTCATATGTTATATAATAATAAAGTTAACCTTTTTGGTATTCACATGTTTTCATTTTGGTTATTATTAATGACTCCTGGACTCATGTAGTGAGTGCTTAATACAATCTGTAATCAATTTATGTTATTCTTCTACTCTGTTCCTGTTATAAATCTACCAAGAAGTCTGTAGGTGCTTTTTTGTTTTCCTAAACTTTCCATCATTATTGTCAGGGTATAGAGCATGTTTTTGGGGTTTACCTAAAGTCTACTACGTCACTTGACTCATGTGAAATATTACAAAATTTGTGTAGTGATTTTGCTCACGATTAAAGACTTTTGGCTAAATTGTTTACTAGAACTTTTGGAGATAAAACTTTGCAATGGTATTGTTCTTTGTCTCCTTATTCTATTACATCATTTCAATAATTGGCTAACTCTTTCAATCAACAAGTTCATAATAATATTAGTCCTAAAATTACTTTGACTGATTTGATTCATTGTAATCAAGTTGTTAAAGAAAAAGTGATTGATTTTATTGGTAGATATACACATTTATATTTTCAAATTGCTTATCCTATGCCTGATCAATACATTCAAATAGTTTTCATTTCTAATTTACAAAGAGACATTAGGGATAAGATTATCATTTTTGAGTTTACTTCCTTTACACAGTTGTGTGTAGTGCTTCATAATTATCAACTTCAAGTGAGTCAATTTGAATCATCCTCTTCAATGGCTCTAGTTGATAAGAATGAAAGTGCTCAAAAATCATTTGTGAAGTTTAAACTGAATAAGGGATATATCAAGTTCAATGACGACAACAATACCCAAGTGGCAGCCATGACAATAGGTGTGCCTCTTTTATCCAATTACTTAAGAAAAGAATTTACTCCTCTTTTTGAGTCTTTTCATAGCATTATGACATAATTGTTGAATGAAAATATGTTGAAACTTCCTCCCATCAAACCAATTGACACCTCCAAACCTTTTCCACATTATCATGATCCCAAAGCTTTTTTCCAATATCATCATCATCTTGGTCATGAAACATAAAAGTATTATTCCTTAAGGAGTAGAATTCAATATTTTATTAATAACAATACCATATATGTAGCTAGTGTGAATGACAAAGGAAACAAATTTGTAGCTCATCCTAATCAAAATATTCAAATCTTGACTAATCCTTTACCTTCCCATTCTACTAATGTTGTTGAGTCTGAGCATCTTTCATTTTCTCTCAATGACCTTAGCCTCAAGTCTAACAATATGGTGAATATTGGTAATAAACCTATACCTCCTAAGGACCTATGCATTAACTTAGACAAACTCTCATGAGGGGTGCTCATTGATCTAGCTTGTATGGTGAATGTGATAATTGAATAATATCTTTATATTTTACAATTGCATCAAGTAACATATGATACATCCTTGGCTGTCTTCCATGAAAGTGATTTTGGCAACAAGGCAAAAAATTGAGAGGTTGGGGGGGGGGGGGCGGGGGGGGGGTGTGGATCGGTTTTCTCAAAAACTCTACTTGACTCAAACACAAATTCAGATTTGATAAATAACAATGAAAGCATAAATCAGCACCACATCAATAGCACACATAACACCAATATCTTTGATTTGGAAAACTTGGTCAAGGGAAAAAGCATGGTGGGAACCTACCCACAATATGATGAGACCTTATTAGAAGTTATGTAATATTATAATGGGGAATGCATGTGCATTTAGGTACACTGCCTAGATCACACTTCTCAAAACACAATAACAAAGAGGGATACAACCCTTAGAAGGACTCATTGTCTTACAAAAACATTTGGAATACATCTGGAAGATCATGAATTGATAGAATAGCATCTCCTCATGTCAGGTTACATTTCTGGTTAAGCACAAAATACATATACTTCTCTCTATACTTCTTCACACTTCCTCACACAACTTCACTACTACCAAAAGATCAAAACATTATTTCAACACACAAATACTCTCTCACATTATTATTACATTTATTTATACATATCATCAACCTATCTTTCAAGGTTAGCTCAACACACATCATAAATTACAAAGATATAACCACACACACTACAAAACCATATACAGACCAAAACAATGTTATCTAAGACATAATATGGACCCAAACAAACACCTCAAACATGAAACACCTCCAAGAATTATTCTCAAACATTCACAACATGTTACAATAATTCGGTCACCAAGAATGTCACATAACACGAACATAGCGGAGAAAATCACCAACAACAAGCACAACAATCAATACAGACCATCAACACAAATAGGACATGATCAAGAAACATCCACAAGCAATGTGAATTACCATATAAACAACTGCAACATCACCACTCACTAGAATCACCATCACCATCATATTGAATTTCAAGAACACTCACTGAACTGACTGACAAACAGAAAGATTCACTTGTGGACCTCCAAATCATGAACCATCCAAATTAAGGACACACAAAAATGTCCCAAACACTCCATCAAATCCACAAACAAAGATATTGCAACATGGAGCAAAATCTAGAACACTAATCAACACTAAACAACTAAAAAATCAACCGCAATACCAAATCTCATAACTCAATCAAATCATCATGTAGACCACTAAAACTTCAAATGAATCAACTAGAGATACTTATACAAAACCCTTTAATCCACAACAACTTAACTGCAACACACAAGCCAAACCAACTCACATAATTTGACTGCAACATTGGAACACACAGAGGAATATGTTGACAACAATGACAACACATCACTCGAACAATCCAAACACATATTTGCACATTATCCCAACAATATCCCCCTTTGGCATTGATGGAAACATATGACATGAAAAACAATCAATGATGAAGAAAGAAACAACTCTCAATATTCGATAGTATCACCCTTAGATTATTATTTGATTTTTCACAATGATTCTCTCACCCTTTGATAGCAATGCCAAAGACATATATTTGCAATCTTGATTCATAAAAATGAACATCTAAACCACAACACTAATGACTCCCCCTGAGTAGCAGCCACCACTCATCAATTCAAATCACAAGATATTACTCAGAAATCCATCGAAATAATGCAAATCCATGCATCTTAGTTCTTATCCAGAGGGGTAATCACCCCTAGCTTCTCTCTGAGATACTCAAAGGTATCCTTAGGAAAAGGTTTTGTGAAGATATCTACAATTTATTCCTTTCTATATACATACTCTAATTTGACTTCCTTCTCATTCACCTTCTCTCTCAAGAAATGAAACTTGATTGATATATGTTTAGTCTTAGATTGCAACACTAGATTCTTAGAATTATTGATAGCACTTGAATTATCACAGTATATATAAGTAAGTTCATCATAAACAACTTTGATTTCCTTCAACATCCATCAATATTACCTATGTACAATTTATAGCAACAACAATGTACTCAACCTTTGCAGTAGATAAAGAAATCACATTCTGCTTCTTATTCATCCAAGAAACTAATCTCTTTTCCAAAAAAAATGCACCACCATTAGTACTCTTCCGGTCATTAACATAACCTACCCAATCAACATCTGTAAAAGCACTCAAGGTAAAATTATCATCTTTAGGATACCACAAACCAAAATCAACAATTCCTTTCAAATATCTGAAAAATTCTTTTCATAGTAACAACACGTGATTCTTTAGGATCAGCTTAAAATTTAGCAACAAGACATACAAAATTCATAATATCGAGTCTAGTCTAAGTTAAATATAACAATCCAGCAATCATAGATATGTATCTAGTCTAATTTTCTTTAGGGGATTCATCATCCTTTGTCAACTTACATTTGGTTATCATAGGAGTACCAACTGGCTTTGAGTCATCCAAAGAAAACTTCTTCAATAATTCCTTCACATACTTGGACTGAGATATGAAAATACCTTTACCCAATTGAGTAATTTCCAATCCCAAAAAGAATTTCATTTCACCAGTCATAGACATTTCAAACTCATTCTGCATGTTATTAGCAAACTTCTTGCACAAACTATCATTCCCTCCAAAAATAATTTCATCAACAAATACTTCAACAATCAAAATGTTATCATGATCAATCTTGAAATACAAGTTACTATCAGCAGTACCTTTATTAAATTCAAGTTTTATCAAATACTTATCTGATCTATCAAACCAAGCTCCAGGGGCTTGCTTCAATTCATACAATTCTTTCTTCAATCTGCAAGCCATATCTTTTTTATCTATCAACTAAAAACCATATGGTTTCTCAATATAGAATTATTTTTCCAACTCACCATTAAGAAAGGTTGAATTGACATTCATCTGATAAACTTTGAAATCTTTGTAAGCAGCATAAGAAACAAATAATCTAACAACTTCAATTCTAACTACCAAAGCAAAAGTCTCCTTAAAATCAATACCTTCCATTTGAGAATACCCCTTATAGGCAAGTCTAGCTTTGTTCCTAACAACTTCACCTTTTTCATCCAATTTATTCCAAAAGACCCATTTAATTCCAATTACATTTTTATCCTTAGGTCTAGTAACAAGAATTCATGTATTATTCTTTTTAATCTAGTTCATTTATTCTTCCATTTCTTTAACCCAATTTTCATCTTTGCATGCTTCATCAACATCAGAGAAAATTTTAGTGGTGAATAATTGCCAATTGGTGAATATTTTGTATTGGGCATTTGGAAAATGGCAAATTAGTTGGGCCCATCGAGGTGGCTAGATTGCCTCAAATTTATGAATGTTCGATCAAATGCATTTCAATTCGCCTTCATTTTCAATAATCATTTGTAACGATTCATCTATTTTTGCCAATCGATGAAGCAATTTCACAACGATATATTTAATATTTTCGCCTATATTTTCAGAAGTGTGCCTTAATGCAGTGACGTAAGTCACCAATAGAAATCGATATTTCAATTTGCATGAGGACCCAATTCGCTCGACACTTTCAGAAGAGTGTCTTAATTCTCCCCCATATTCGCTAATAACATTTATCGTTCAATGTTGTGGGAGGATTGATTTCACCAATTATATTATACGTCCACCCCAATGGACACTCCATAATTGCCTAGTAAATTACAATGTATATATTTTGTCGATGTTTCATTTGCCTTATGTTTCCATAAGACGTGTTAGTATTAAGTGGGATTCGACAAATTTTTTGAATATCATTTAAAATTCCAGCAATATTTTCCAAATAGGGATTGGTATAAGATTGTATGAAAGATTAAATTTATTTTTACACAATTTGGTCAGTTTAGAGCTCTCAATTTGGATCAATAGCCAAGTTACAAAAGGAACAACCATTGGTGCATTGTCATCTACTAGTTCTATGTGCTACTCTCTGAGAACCTAAAGGTAAGTGATCATTTCTTTGAAGTGTTATAATATTATTCATCTCGATCTGTTTTTAGGTCATTCTTATTGAGTAGGGAGGCCTTAGACATATTATGCAATTATTAGATCATTCTTATTGAGTAGGTAGACCTCAAACATATTATGAAATTTTTAGATCATTTTTATTGAGTAGGGAGACCTCAGACATCTAGATTCTAGGCCCTAGGGGCAATGAATCTTATAGTTTATTATTGCTTCTTAAAAAAGTAGATAGTTTTTTGTATCCTTTATTTCATCAGAGATGCAAAAAGGGAAGAAGGAAAGACTCTTGAACATGGTGAAGGCAAAGAGAGGTCAGCAAAATGCAAAACCTTAAATTCGTACTTTAGCAATGCTTGTGGTCAAAATGATGATCATGGAGGTACATCATCATAACTATCACATTCACAACCTGGTCAAAATGATGATCATGGAGGTACATCATCACAACTACCACATTCACAACGTACACTGAATATTGAAGAAGGTGGCAAATGCAATATCTCAGTTGACAATGAAGAAGAAAATCTGGTAGATACCCAGGGTAGTGAGAGTGTGATAATCGACTTGGTTGATAATATCACAGGCATAGATGTTGATGATGGACAAAAGGAGAAAAAAATCCAAATCAAGAAAGGGTCAGGAGTGGGATATTGAGAGGCATTTTCAAATTAATTGGGTTTTAAAGTATCCATTCATTGAACCAGTGGATAATCCAAACAAAAGTGACCATCCATTATAATGTAGGTGTAATATTTGTAGTTGGAAATATAAAAAAGAGAAGAGATTATAGTTGAAGCTTGACACCATTGAAAAGCATATCGACAAAATTTACAAAAAGAACATCATAGATGGAATTGAAAAATCAGTGATAAGATGGAAAAACAAAGGAGTAATGTCAGCATGTTAAGTGTGCCTTTGAATATGATGCGCATTTGAAAAGACGGGCTAATCTCGCTGAATTTGGAGGTTCTCTCAAAGCTATTTTTGGAAAGGCAATGACAACAACACAACTGGGAAAAATTGTTCAGTTAAGTGTTGTTTTTCATATTTTGAAGAGAGGGCGTCCTATGACAGACTACCCAGAAATTAGTACTTTATTAAACTTTTTGGGTGTTCCTAACTTTCCTAACAATCATTGGCCTATAAATAGTGGTTGGGAATGGGAAAGTTGTCTTGTTGAGGTCAAAAAAACAAGATGCAAAGGAAACAATTGGAGAGTCAAAATTTATTGCATTGTCTTTGGATGAATTTACGATAATAGATAGTATGTCTTGTGTATGCATACATGTTTATAGCTTAAAGAATCATGTCCGCCAACCTCAACTACTATGTGTTTCTAAATTGAAGGAGAGTGTGACAATGAAATCTCTATTTCAAGTAGTTAAGAATTCTTTAATTGAATATGAAGGTATGGACGACTCGATAATTACAAAAAAGTTGGAATGTATAGGAGCGGATGGAGCTTAAGTAATGCAAGATCATAAGAAGGGTCTTTGCATAAATGTACAAACTTCCTTTTCACCCTACATGACTGTCATTCACTTCATGGCCCACATAATGAATCTTGATTTTCAAATTGTGAGAAAGCTAAGTATCATGTAGTAACAAATGTTAAAGATTTAATCAGAGAGATCTACTCATACTTCTATCAAAGTCCCAAACAGTTTTTGGAATTTCAAACTCGACAACACAGTGTAGACATATGAACCAAAAAATCCTCAATTTTATTCATCCATATAAGATTCTGGATAACAACTACAAACTTTTTGTATATTACTCACCCTTGTTGAATTAGTATATATGCTTCTATTGGACTTTTGTAGTATATGGAATCACAAGTCAAGAGAAACGAAATTGAAATCATTGAATTGGATTTCAAGGTGCTTTCATATATGCAGAGTTTATACATACGATTCCTTGCAAAATTTATTGCAAATAGGACACAAAGTCACAGTACCGTACTACAAAACTCCTAAATTCTATTGTAGTCCTCTATATTTCTTTTTTTTTTTGGAAGAATCCCCCAAAATAAGGCCTTGAAAACCCTTTTATAAAACAAGGATGTAACAAGCTTCGAGCCTTTTACAATTCCAAAATGTAGGTAACCGACTGACAAGAAAAGACAAAAAACTTTTATCTCTTTGATAGGAACATCAACATGTGTTCCTTAGTCTTCTTTCGCAGGTTGTAGATTGTTGGATAAAACTACAATTACAAAAAAGAGATGGAAACTGTGAAATCAAAATTTTAAAATTTCAAATTTATAAAATGATAGAAAGAAGAAGAAGAGGGGGTTAGAATTCCCCAAATCCATTCTTCTTGAGGTCTTGGATGACCTTGAGATGTTGTTGGTACTCTTCATCTACAATTTTTGTCTTTGCTACCTCCATTATGGTCATTCCACTATCAAGTCTTGAAAGTGCATCCATGTATGACCTTAGCTTTTTACTGAATAGTGTGTCATTTAAAGTAATATCAGGAAACATCTGTCCTTGAAGTGTTATGATGTCAGTTATCCATTCTGATTTAGACCCTCTTTCCTTTTGTCCTTCTTCTTTCTCTATCAAATAAGGTGGGCATATGGTTGGTAACTAGACAATGAAAGCTTCTTAGTTCACTATTGATTTCCTGTGTGTACAATTTGTGAAAGGTGAAGATTTTCTTTGCTACTTCAAACTTTGTCTTGAAGCTCTCCACCATAACATATAGGAAACCTGGAAGAGGCCTAGGCAATAAAATTTCCAATACTGCAATCATTTTTCTCATGTGTGATAATGAGCAAGCTAAAAAGTGTTGCCACCTCAAATGCTCATGAGAAAAGTTCAATAACTCTTTGCGTTCATCCCATGTTGTATCTACATGCTCCAAAATTTCATTGATCTTTGACTGTAATAGTGATCCTTCCATATTCATTCTCACTTTCCTCTCCATCTACAAGGCATCCACCTTTAGTCTATCTCTCTCATTTCTAATATCAACAATTTCCAATCTAGCCTGAGCTAGATCATTCCTTAGTCCAATTGCTTCATCAGAAGTATGTTGGAATATGCCCGAAGGCTTTTAGGTAGGTCTTGCATATACTTGCACCTATAAGGTTGTTAGTCTTTCTCTCACAAGAGAGAACTCCTCTATTTTTTTAGCCACTTTGTGGGTGAATTTTGCCACATTCAAATTGATATTTGTTGGCTCTGTAATGGAAGTGTCAACCACTCTCTTAGCTAACAAACTTCCAAATAATTGATCAGCTTGAGAACTAATACTTGGCCTCTTGGTAACTCTATGTAGACACCAAATCACCAATTGATCCATCTGATCATCAAATAGTACTCCTGAAAGTACCTTTATCTTTGTGATAGATCCATAGAGTCCAATTCTATGTCATTTATTTTTCTTAATTCATCAAAAACAATTGCAGAGGATATATCCCATCCTTCCAATAAAAATATTCCACTCCTTTTTACATTTTCCCTCCCCATTTTTGGAGTCATCATAGCAAATTTTTCATTTCCTTCTTTTAGGATCTCAGCTTTTAGTCTTGTCCTCTCTTCATAGCTTTATCAAAATTAATACCTTTAGTCCTTTCTATCTTATCTGTCAAATTCTTGATAACAAATTTCTTAAATTCCCTTGTGTGGATGAAATAATCATCGCACATAAATTGTTCACAAGCATTTAATCTATCATTAGTTAAATCTCCTCCAATCTTGAATGCTTTTAAGGCCCATTCCCTCTAAGGCTCTTGAATGATGACCCCTATTCTAGTGTCAAATTTGTGAGGGGTTAGAGACTCATCCCCTTGGAACTCAAAGCCTGTATATGACTGAAATGAAATTTCCCTTCCTAGGGAGAGCATGTGCAATGGAGTAACAACCATTGGGCTCTCTGGAACGTGATAAAGAGGGGCACTAGGAGATGATGCAATCGCGGGCCTTTTCTTGGCTGCTTTTGCAAGCAATCTCTCTGAAGGGGAAGGGTGTGATGACTCAGAGTCAGTAGTACTTGTGGGAGGAGGTTCTTGAGGACTCAATGGAGGGGAGGCAGGACAAATGGGGGAACCAATTAATTGAGGGGATTTAGGTCTTTCATCCTCCACCACTTGTACTGTAGGTATAACATCCAAATGGGGCCTCTCAAGAGGTAGAGGCATACTATCAACATCTAGGTACTAGTAAAAAATTGCCCATATTGTAGCCTCTAGAATCTGTAATGGTTCCCAAGCAGGAGAATATGAAAAATCCTCTCTCCTTCTCCTGCTCTTCTCATACAGAATCTTATGCCACCTTTTCTTCCTTTTCAACACTTCCTCATAATTAGCTGCATTTCTTATGACGTCTTCATCATCTTTCTCATCTAATGCATGCTCTTGTTTATTGGCCTTGTCAAGGCCCTTAATAATCCATTCAGAATCATAGGACCTATATTTGGCCCAAGGAAACCTATACTTATTTATCATAGATTCAAGGATATCATAGGCCTTTCTATTATGAAAATGATATATCCCAATCACAACCTGTGATGGGATCATGGACCCTTTCTTGTGTGAGCCCCCTACTAAAGACTTATCTGCCTCTACCAATTGATGCATAATTCCTAGGAAAGCCACCCTATCCTGAACAATAATAGGCAATTTCCTAGGGGTAACTGGACTACCAAAAACTCTTATAATGGTATGGTCCTTGAAATAAAACCATGACCCCCAATTATGAGGGATTCCTAATTCGGGCTTAAGGTCTTTAGGTTTGATGAATTATTTGGCTTCTTGGGTTAGTCCCCACCTAACCTTCTTCTACAAAATACTAAGAAGATTCCTTACCAAAAGATTCTCAAAAGCCAAATAATTAAACTGATCAATATGTGAATTCTAGATATAGGTTCATTTCTTAATCGGGAGAGGCTCTCCTATAATACTAGTAACAATCTTCAAATGAGGATGTCATACTTTAAGACCTTTATACAAAAATATATGCATCAAAAGAGAATAGTACCTAAAAAAATTTGGACTTTCCAATTTTAAAATTAGACAAGGCATTGGGCAAACCTTTGGCCACCACAAATGCATAATCGAAAGGTCTATTTATATCACTTCTCTGGATATCCATATAGACCATCATCATCCAAGTTGGTATCAAGTCTATAGAATTGATAGCACATACTTGACAAAGAGTATAGTATGTGTCCACAAAGTAACTACCAAACAGTTCTACACTATAAGGGGTTGTTTGCTTTGACATTATTTGTCTATCTTTCCCTTTAAATTTTGGATGCAAAAATCGTACCAACTTCTTCTTATATATGTTCATTCTTCTTGTACTCTAATTCCAGCTCTTGTGGATTGATAGCCCAATCAACATTGGGTTTGAGAATGAACACCTCATTGATCACATTTATGTTGATCTCTGTTATCCTCCCACCCTCACTGACTACAACTTCCCTTGTGGTAGGCTTATAATTTTCTACAATCACAGTTATCAACTCCGTGCTCACATAAATATTCGGTACAACAAGTCTCCCCAAATTATAAGTCCATATATTGCAGACCGGGACTCTTTCATTTTTCTTGTTGTATCCTATCCTCAAGAGGCTAAAACCCCATGGTGGGATCAATGCATCCCTAATGCCTGCAATGTGGTCAATATTGAACTCATTCAGCCTTGACCTCTTTTGTGTTTCAATGGATCCAGGGAGATGGATCATAATTTCCTCAAAGAATTTTCTTTTCCTAAACTAGAGGATTCCACCATTTTTAGGGTTAAGGTTTTGCTAGCAAAATGAATGAAACAATAAAAGAGCTTCAAAACTTAACATAGGTGGAATTCTTAGAATTCAAACTACTATAAGCAACTGAGGATTTTGCAAGAAAGGGTGGAAAGCTAGAGGGAATACAATGAAAATACAACCTCTTAGAGACCCTTACTATGAAAAGCTAAACACGAAAGAAAATTGAGAGCATATATAGAGCATTGTAAGAATAAACTAGAATAATATTGGTGCTAAAATAGAGACAAAATTTGGGTCATAATGGGTAGAATGGGAAAAATAGGCATATGCAGGCTTGCTTCGGAAGTAGAACAATTTGGGTGCTAAAATAGATGAAGAATTTGGCTCATGACAAGAAAAATGGTGTTATTAATTGCGGGCATGTATACTGGTGTGATGGTGGGATAGAGCTAGTGAGTTGATGATGATCAAAAAAAATAACTTGACACATTAATGATTTTATTATATTTTATTTGCCACATCCACAACATCGTTGAAAAATTAGGCTGTGGGTGCACCTTAAAACAATCCCGCAATCACACGACAATCACAATCGTCAATCTGATAGAAGGTTGTTGTATTATATCCACATCTGGTCCACTCGAGAAGTGACTCATTTGATTGGGGCCTATGTGCCATGTCATTTGTGGAGTTGTGGGGTTATCCTTGGCCTGCATCTTTATTTGATCGTGTAGTCACATGTTCAATCCATTTCATTGAGCTTTCTCAAAGTGAACACTATTTATCTCCTTTTAGGAGATGGGGCCCTAGGCTTGCATCCTTGCTTTATGGTCTAGCTATTCATGTGGTGGTTATTCATTGGTCCACCTAGGGCATGATTGTTCAAGTGGGGCTCTTCTTTCTTTATGGGCATCTACCGCTTTTGAGCCATGTAGGTTCCAAGTTCCAACACAGGCCATTCAGTGGCTTACAAATTTGCTTGTAAAAGTTACATCATCCCTTGACACGTCTACAACAACATTATAGAATTAGCCTTGTTGCGCAGGTCAATGCAATCACGCAATCATGTGGCTTCTAGGACCATTGATCTTGGTAGAGGTATAAGGTGAATATGGAGCCCACAATGAAAGGGAAACCAGATGGCTAATGCTAAGGGGTCAGTCATCGGAACAATACGATGGTCTTAAGAGATAACTTAAAACACCAAGAACCAGTTGTTGAAGGTCACCACTCAAATAGAACAAAAAGAAAATCGTAGCAAGGCTAGGATTTAGGGTTTAGGGCTTTAGACTAAAACCTCATAGCAAAATAAGCCTCAAACCTGTTGCAGAAAATTTTCAAAAAGTATCCCAACACTTTCTGTGTGGCATAAACATCCAAGTTTCCATAGCTTACTAATGAAAAATCGGACCTAATATTACTAAGTATAGTAATGTAAACACAGGAATAATTTGAACACAGAAGATTATAGGAGATATAGTAAATATCCTTGCTCTCTGATTTCATGGTTTTCATAAATTGAATTTCAAGTTTTAATGATCCATTGATTCACCCCCCCTCTTGGTGGTCTTATTTTTTTCCTTCAAAGTCACGATAAAAAATCATAGAATCATAAAACATAGATAGAACAGAGTTAATTCAAAGCATGACAAAACATTCATTGAATCATAAAACAACGATAAAACATAGTTAATTCAAGCCATCACAAATTACAATACTATTGGAATTACAAACAAAGTAAATCAAAAATCCTGAATGTATTTGGGAATACAAATTATACAATACATATTTATATTATGAAATCATTGTATGACCTTTTGTATCATGCTCCACTCTCTATCAGATAGAACTCAAAAATTTTCTAACATATAGTAAGTGACTTGCAAATTTGTCAGCAATTCATAATTGGAAGTGGAAGTTGACATCAACGTTTCATCCGAAGCTGCATTGAAGGTTATCAATGGTTTGGTCATGGCCAAAAAGTTAGCCTCATTTATGTCCTTAGGAAATAGGTCCAAGTCAAGCTTCATTTTCTCCTCCATCTTATTTTTGAAAGTTGCATCTTCAATGTATTATTGTTTTGTATCAAAAATCATCGGCAAACCAAATTTTGTCAATCTCTGCACCTTTCCATGAAGGTTCTTCATATTTTTTGCAGCCTTCTCCAGACATTCATATGATTCCCGTAGTTTATTACATTTTTAAATGACAGATGAAGCCTTTATTGAGGCATCAATACGGTCATGAATTCCCTTGGTTGCCAAATATTTGTCATTGGATTTGTAGACTGTTTGCAAAATTTGATTTGTATTTTTCTCTCTTGAATTCAACTTTTTTTTCTGAGCAATGTACTCAGTCAACTTCACATAATGTACACTAATATTTCCAATCAATTCAAAAAACTAACACAAATGGTCATCCTTCTGCATTATTTTCTCCCAAATCTTTTCTTTTATAAACCTCATCGTTTGTTTCCAAGATCCGCTCGATTTGTCTTTGAGAGAGTTAATATCATTGTATGCCTTTTGTAGCTCTTGAGCCCATCTTTCATTGTTTTTCTTTCTTCCTCTACTTTTTCTTCCCACTAATTTGCATTTTCCTTCACTCCATTCAATTGGTCTTGTAATTTTATTTTTGAGGTAGCAGTGTTCTCCAAATTTTTGTATAGTTGTACTGAAGAGGCTCTTTCACTTTCAATTTTTTCTATGCTTTCAACTAACCTTTTCTTTAGCTCATTCATTTCCACCTTTGTCTATTCGTTCTCTACATCTATATACGTAGAGGCATATTTTTTAATCCTTTTATGCAATTCACTGCTACCATCCTCTACAACTTTCCTCTTTGCTTTCTCATTTTCTAGGTCTCTTTGTAACTTTTGTATTTATCTCTCCAACTTATTTCTGATCTCTCTCTTGATTGAGCAATGATGTGTACACATCTTCGTTGGTCTTTCTTAACACATTAATTTTGTCCACATTTTTAACTCCTACTATCTATTTGGATGGTGCTAACATTAAATTGGGAGGGATCAATCAGATTCTCTAGTTTATTTTTATTTGGAATTGGGGGCATAACAACCATGTACTCCATCATGTCCTTATTTGGGTCACATGTGGGAAATACCCTATTCATTGTAGGTTGTTCCTCTACAACTGCAGTACTTGCAACCTTCATCATTAGCTTCCTTTTTTCTTTATTTTTTTTCTTCTTTGTCTAAACTAATCAACAAAATTATTATAATTAAAATCTGGGGTTGCTGACACAATGGGATATTTTAATGGTGAAATAGCACTTGCAGTGATGTAGGCATCTCTACCTATGCCTATGGCTCTAACTATTTCATTGTGAGGTCTAGCAAAATATGCAAAACCCATTCCTAATCTTGTCCCACTCTAAATTATAGTTGGGGTTATCAGACTCATTTGAGGGTCAGGGGCTTGTTTTGAAGATGGAAATAATTCCTTCAGGGTGGAACTTGATGAAGTTGGAGTTATCAAACTTGTCATTGTTCTCATAAGCTTTTGCCTCTTCAGCATGCCTTGATTACTGAGATTATGTATAGTATCTCTATTGTTGGCCTTTTCTAAGTGATTTTTTGTTGTTGCACTTGTTGACCACGACTAGTAATAGTACCCATAACATCCCCACCAGTGGTAGTAGCACTTGATTCTCCACCATGTTGTGATTGTGATTGAATCTGAGTATCAAGATTTTAAGTTGTGACAAAATGATGTTCAAGTGTATAATAATCACCTTTCTATGTAGATTCAACTCCAATGCCTCGATGATATGCACCTTTATCTGGTAACTCTACCTCCAGTGGCGTCCAAGGGCCTTATCGTTTGGACCCCAGACCACCACCTTAATAACCCATTTTCTCCATTATGGATGCCCCCAAAGAATATTTTTCTAACATGGTCTTACTCAACATAGATGTTTTTGTAGATTCTATAATAGCTAATGGAGTTTGACCTGAGGTTATATCATCATCACTATCATTATATGATTTAAAGGGATTCTCTATATTCCATAATTTTCTAAACTCAAAATCCTCTAGGATATCTTCAAAATTTGCAGTAGTCTTTGGTTCACCTAGATTCTTCCTCATAGACCAAAAATCTTTGATTTTGTTTCGTGTCCAGTTTGCCTCAAAACAAGCCTTTGATAGAGATTCTAGGATACTTTTTTTAGTAGATGGAACATCAGCTCTTTTATAAAAATTGTTAGACCTCCTGGTTTGGATAACTTGCTATGTTGTTCTCTATGTGTGCAATGCCATAATTTGTGTTGACAATTGTTCTAGAGATACTTTTATTAGCACTAGTTTCCTCCATCACTTTTTTGACCTCATCCCAAGAATCCTTGTTTTTCAACATTTCTAACAAGGGTTTACTTTCATGTTGGATTTATTTATAGATTTCTTATTTTCTACAACCCTTTCTTTAATGATGTTTCATGGACCATACTACCGGTAACTGTCAACATCAAATTTCAAAAATTTCAAAATTTCGTATACCACACTAAATGCTTTTCTCTTAAATGTGAACCGTCCACATGAAAAAGGTAATGAAGGAAATAAGATCTTCTTTTGTTGACCATAAAAGTAGAGCTTATCTATACTCTCCATCTGTCGTACATATTCCAATGCAAAAACTCTCTGTCACATGTATTGGAAGTTTGTAGGGTTCTACTCCTGACCCATAAAACCTTAACACAGTATATTCTTCCATGAGGTACCAGTCAACCAATTGGATTTTAGGTCCCAGTTGAATGCAATCTCTACAACACTTAGGAAATCTATGCATTGGAGTATCTATAATTGCATGATACATTGCAGCCAAAAATAAGTCTATAAAATGGTTGTAGTTCCATCTGCTATCATGCATCCTTATCTTGGTGGTTCACTCATATATTGGATGCACTATTTTTGCCTCATCATCATTACAACCCTAAACCTAAAGCTTGTTGGACTCAAATGTTCCATTATATTTCACTAGAAGAAGATGGCACGGGTAGGTTGTAAACATAAATTTCTTAGAGGAACCTCTTTTAATATCTATAAATTGTTCATGCATGGATTGAACAATGTGCTCATCAAAATTATAACTAATAGGTTTATTAAGAAAATGCATATTAAATACCATTTTAAGGAGGCTTGCACCCACTTACATATTATTTTCCAATCCCAAGAAAAATGTTAGCATGGAAATAGTAGCCTGAACCCATGGCACAAAAATATCTCCTTTATAAAGAAGCTTATGATTTTGATCCAATTGTTTACCATCCATTATTATCTTTGAGATAATTATTCCTTCCCTCTTCATCAATTGCTTCATAATCATAGGCAGACTTTTCTAGGTCAATGTAGATGTTTGAGTGTCCAAAATCTCCTACTCCAAGCCTTGAGTCCAACAAATTTTTAAATTCTTTCTTGGTAATGGATACAATTTCTTTTTGAATATTTTTATTAACAATTGCTTGTCTATTTTCATCATAATTTTGGGTCCAAACCATGACAATTTATGGGCAAGGGAAAACCTTGGGTAGCATCATGCATCCCAATCCAACATCTCAGGTTGCAGTTTTATTTATGTTTTACCCTAATATGTTGTTATACACAATCTTTCCTACCTTGTCGAGCATACCCCCTATGGCCTTATTCTCACATGAAAATCTAAGTTGTTTGGTTAGCCTACGATGGATTATAAGATCATAAATATCATGGATTTCATCGTTGAAACCTAGGGTTTTAACCAGTTGGGCATAGTCTATTTTTTTAATCTCTCTGGCTTTCCCCATCATTGGTGGCTTGGTACAGTAGTGATACTATAATGCCCCACCAGGAAACCCTGAAGGGATAAAGCTAACACACACAAATGGAGTGCAAATATTTAAAAATAAATAAAATAAGACACAACATAATGATACAAGGAGTTATCAAAAGTTCAGATAACACAGCGGAAGACTAAACAAAACCTAAGGAGTTTCCCAATGTGATTATGTAACTTAACATCTATCTCAACTCCCGACATCTGACCCAATAAAACAGGTTAACTTAATTTCATGTTATTACTTTAAACAAGGATATAATTTGTTCAGTAATTATCATTATAGAAAATAAAACACACTCATCCATTATGGTTGAAGGTGAGTCTAACATGAGGAAATTTACCCATTAAAATTTAAAACATAAATAGCATATGAATTCATTTTAAAATATAGCTAATATGATGAAGTTCATTTATTAAGGTTAAAATGTAAATAACTAAATGAAGTTCATCCATTAGAATTACAATATAGGTAACATGACGAGTTTATCCGATAATTTTTAACCATCCATTACATTCAATTTTACATTAAACATATGACATGCATCTTGTTCCAAAACGCACTATAATTTCATCATAACTAATAAGGTTCTTTCATGCATACTTATTTTCATTATCAATAATAGAATTCATTCTGCTAATCAAACTACACTCTTTCATGAACCACATTACTGCATTAAGAGATGACTGCATACATGCATTTACAATAAATCTCATCTAATCCACTTACACATTCTATCAAAATGCCATCCATACATGCTAACACTAAAACATGAAATATAAGAACAAAAGCAACACATAATACCAAATTGATATCGGAGTTCACCCCTAAAGGGCTACATCTCTGGGTATGATCAACTGCAAGACCCCTCTGATCATTTAAATAAGTTGAAGGTACATAAGTTTCACATCATTTACATTCCTTCCATTAAGGTGAATCATACCAATAAACAACCGACCACATTGGTCAATAATTACATAAATGATCCCTACATAGAAATGGTTCCAATTGAACATATTAAAAGCTAATACAAGGTCCATTTGATGAATAAATGATGAATAGTTAGTACCAAACTGATATTGAGAGCGGTGGGGGTGAATCAGTATAGACAAAAACACTTTCCCTAAACTGGTTTGACTGCAAACACTACACTTGACTGGCAAGCAATAACACTGGTCTAAATCATATTACTACTAGTAAAACACAGTGAGAATGTGAAAGACATAAACCGGTAACTCTTAGCTTTCCACACAATCTAATCCCTCATTTCCACTTCACCCTTATGCATAAACAAGTAATCTATCATAAAAAATATAATGACTGCTAATTCAACATGTTTTACCACTTTGACATAAAACAGTAAAACATCACATGAAAGGCATCACACATGACACACTGATTTTTCACGTGGAAACCCATCTAGGAAAAACCACGGTGGGGATGAATACCCACAAGCTGTTCTTTGAACTCTTTTGAATTCCACTCTGTTATGAGCCTAGTCTGGTTAAAGACTTTTACAATAGGTTCTGCTAGGAACCAATCCTTCTAGCGATCACCCAGTTAAGGGATGGCTAAATACTCGGTTAAAGGTTAGAACCCTATTAAAGGTTACCTCGCAAGAGGATTTGAAGAACTTATTGAATTGAGTCACCATGTTAAAGGATTTACACAAAAGCCTGTTAAAGCTACCCGGTTAAGGGATTTCCAACTGCTCAAATGGTTAGAATTCAACAGGTAATACACTAATTTGATAACAACACACAATGCCAAGGCAGATCCACTTTAGCTCCTTTTCTTCTGCAATCACACTCTGCAGGTATCACCACTCTTCGTCGGTCTAGCAAGAATCAAGTATCACTCACTTGGATACACACAACATTTTCCAACAAACTTCAAACTGAAAAACATCATCGACCTTATAGGAAACAGATAGGTCAGTAGCATAAACCCTAAACCCTAAACATTTAGGTTTAACACTTCAGTCGGTTCAATCCTAATTGTTAATCAGACTACATTGAATACAAAAGTCTTGAACAGATCTCAAGACATTCTCCAAGATTCATTCTTTGCCACTTTAGGAAGCTGATAACCCATCACACGCTCTCCATCATTTACAGAGACTTTGCACATTCCTGAGGTAGATAGGACTGTCTTCTTCATGCAAGATCCTCAAGGAAATCATTCATGTGTACAAGGCTGACGTGGCAACATGATCTAGTCTTCATTACAATGCTAACTCATCACAAGATGTCATCAGTTGAATCACACAGGCAATGCATTGACTGGAAACCCTGAAGCTGAGACTACCAACCGGTAGTCATGCCAAATAAAACCTCGATACAAAATTTCCATATACCAGTTCTCATTCCAACATACTGGTTCACCTTGAACAAACATACCACTTCACTTTTTCATATATTTACTGGTTCACATCATCATACCGGTTCTCTTGCCAGTTTGCTTGTATCAATATACTAGTTCATACTTCAGCATATTGACATCAATGACAACATACAATATCATCATGTCATCAAGCTCTGCACATATGCCAACAATCTCCCCCTTTGGCATTGATGGCAATATACAAAGATATCTCTGTGCTTCACATCTTCTCCCCAATACTACAAATATCTTCTCTGCTTCACATCTTCTCCCCCTTTGACAACAATACCAAAGTGGAGGCACAAACAACTATGTTCCACTATGTTGCTCCCCCTAAGGAGTAGCATCCTTCAGCACACTCCAATGAGACATTGTAGGTGATTGAAGGTTTTGTCATTGATGGCAACCTTACAATCCTATGACACCAGCAAGGCATTACACCGGCACCAGTAAGATCAGACTCTACACCAGCACTCAGACCATCGGCATCGACAATGAAAGGAAGCATACCAACACAGAGGCCGACAGGATTTTTGTTATAATATATTTTGTTTACTATTGTAAAATATTTATAAGCCGACCTGGCAACATTGTAAAATGACTCATATATATAAGAGATCATTGTAGGACATTTGTATGAGAGATGGTAGAATGTAATTAGGCAAAATAAGGCAAACCTATTATGCGAATTATAGGTTAAGGGTTTATATAAGAAGTAGAGCAGAAATCGATATTGGATCTGGCATTATAGATGCTATTCTGAAGTAGTACAAGACACTGGATTTATATAATCCATTTTGTAACTCAGTGAGACTTCCCTTTTTGTAATTGAGTAGTGAGCTCTAGGCACTTGGCCTTCCTGCATGTGCAGGCCCCTCTTGTAGCAGTAATATTCTCTTATTGGCCAGTAAGTGAATATTGTGGGTCACAAATCCCACCGAGGTTTTTCCCACACTGGGTTTCCTCGTTAAAATATTGTGTTATGGTTTGTTTTTCATGTGGTTGCTTTTATCTTTGTTTATTGCATTATTTCTTGCTTACTGGTACACTGTTATAATATGTTCTACATGTTTTAAGTTAAGAAATTCAATATACAAGTTAGATATTGATTCACCCCCCACTCTTAGTATCTATGAGATTCCTAACAATTGGTATCAGAGCTTGGTCCTCTATTTTTAGAAGCCTAATAGCTTGAGGAAGATCTTGACACCAGTAGAGATGGAAAATTTGATGAAGCAATTAGAAGCAGCTCTCTCAGGCTATGATACAGAAAAATTGAAAAACATCAAACTTGAAGATGATCTAAAGGCAGCTCAGGATATCATGCAGGCACTTCAAGAAAATTTTACCATTGCAAGAAACAAGAGAAGAGAATTATGTGAAAAGATGCAAAATGAAAATGATGAAAAAGAATCACTTAATGATCAGATAAGCAAGCTGAAACAAGAGAACATAACAATGAAGAATGAGATGCAAGATATGACCATGAGATTTTGTAAGGAAATTGAAGATAGGAAGAAGAATGAAGAAAAATTGACAAGAAGACTAAGTGATGCAACAAATGAGAACACAAGACTTAGCTATGGAAATGACCTATTGAAGACAGATCTGATGCATACACAGAATGACTCCAATGAACTAATGAGATAGAAACGGATCTTAGAAAGAGAACTAGATATTGCAAATCAACACAAAGAAAAATTCAAGAAAAGCTCAGAAGAACTTGGTGACTTGTTGAAGATTTAGAAACCTAATGGTGACACTTGTGGAATTGGCTTTGAAGCAGGTGAAATCTCTAGTACTGTAAACACACAGGATCATAGCAAACCGGTAAGACAACCTACTACTTATAAATTCAATGGAAAATGCTTTAACTGTAATAAGTACTGTGTATGGTGAAAATGGATAACAACAATAACAATATTGAAAGGCTAAATGAATTAAACCACCAAACCCTAGCCTAACAACAAAGATCCACCATAACATATGAAGATTACCTAATACAATGCAAATCAAATGAAATCACAAAGATTATACCATCACATGTCCAATAGGGTTTTGATCTCCATTCTTCCTATCTCCATTGATCTTGCTTGATATATTTGCCCTCAGATTTTATGTGCACAAGAGCTCAACAAAGAATGGAATGTGGTTGCAAGTAGGATCGTAGTATAGTCAAATGATCAAGTTGTTAGATTAGGTCATTAGGGTTTGATAATGAAGGAGGCATCTCCTTAAATAGAAGACACTATATGAAATGGAGGGATAAGATTGAGAGGTGTAAAAAGGAGGTCAGCTAGGATTAGAGGGTAGGTAGAAGAACTAATAAAATAATGAAAGGGGTAGGTAGTGTAGGAATTAAGAGATGAATGACATGTGTCATGTGTAGAAAAGGATAATGAATTAATTAAATAAACAAAGATTTATTTAATTAATAGAAGAAGCAGGATAATTAAATAAATAAGATATTTATTTAATTTAGGAAAAGGATAATTTAAATAAATAAATAAATTTATTTAAATGAGAAATAAGGCTAGAAGAAGATAAATGAATTAATTAAATAAATAAGGATTTATTTAATTAATAGAAGAATTAGGCTTAGATAATTAAATAAATAAAATATTTATTTAATTAGATTGGACAATTTTAGGTGTGTACATTTTGCCCCTCTTTGAGACAATGCGACTTGTCGCGTTGTTTCAAAGAAGATAAGATGAACTGATATAGAGTTGCCCCAGAATGGGAATGATATGCCCCCTCGAGAGATTGGATGAAAATGTCTGAAAAGATCGTAGACAATCTCTCAATAAGAAAGACGGGATAGAATGGACTGACTGGATAAAGTGACAGAGTCACGGGATAATGAAGACTGACTCGAGAAACGAGGGCGAGGGCTAGGGTAGGCTATAAGATAGACCACGGGCAAAAGACATCCTCATTGTCATCTACACCTTCACGAGATCAAAGTGTAGAGCGAGAAAAGAGTAGCAGCAGTCAGCAGCGATGGCTTTCATGCATAGATTCGACCGTGTTCACCGATTCCAGAGGCCAGTAGAGGCAGGAGAGCCGATAAGTACCACCAAACCTCCTTGTAGTTTGACGCATTCAATTTTGTCATTAATGCATGCTAGTTAGAGCAATAAATGCACTTAGAAGTAGGGCTTAAAAAATGTCAAAACCGTTTAATCGCGTCTATGTCAGTGTCAGGCGCGTTTGTGTCCTCCAGATGCGTCTGTGTAGGTGCCAGGCGCGTTTGTGTCTGGAACTGCGTTTGCGTCGGATGCGGGCGTGTTTATGTCATTCAGGGGCATCTACATCGCCAAGTGGCATTTATGCACAGTATAAGCACATTTGTGTTATACAGGCGCATCTGTGTTGTACAGGCATGTCTGTGCAGTCTGTAGGCGCGTTTGTATCAGTCAAGCGCGTTTGCATTGAAAAATGCAAGTTTTGGTCTTCTAGGTCAAATCGGCAGTTCTGTGATGAACATACGCTGTCGATTGGAGAAGCTGCTAAGAGGATACACTCAAGCAGGTCCTCTAGGAAAGACTAGGATAGATCAAGGCACTTTGTGATGAACAGTGAGTACCAAGATAGAGTACTTTGTGATGAATAGGGAGTACCCAAAGTATGAGCAGCACTTTGTGATGAACAGGGAGTGCAAATGTGAATAACACTTTGTGATGAACAGTGAGTGTCACACACGTAGTACTTTGTGATGAACAGGGAGTACTACTAGGATAGATAGTAACACTTTGTGATGAACAGTGAGTGTCACTAGGATAAATAGCTATGTGTATTTAGATAATGAGTAGCATTTTGTGATAAACAGTGAATGCCACTATGACTGACATGATTTGATTTGCTTTACTGCAGGAGTACTTGCCAATGCTGGAGTCACAGGAGAGATTCCCGTCGACGCAGAGGTTGCGACCTGAGCTATTGGTTGGAGACAAAGATGCCATCAAGGAGATGGGTCTGAGACATGTATTGTATGTGCCTGAGTTTCGGGCAAACATGGGTTTGCTGACTACGCTGGTGGAGAGATGGCACTCTGAGACGTGCACATTCCATTTACCGATGGGTGAGATGACCGTCACCCTGGAGGATGTCTATAGGATTTTGCGGATACCAATTGATGGAGATTTGATTCCATATGATCATGATGGAGATCGGGAGGCATTGAGATGGGTGTTTCAGGATCCCGGATTAGAGATGAGGGCAGGACATGTGGCATGGGACACCATGACAGCCATAGGGTTAGCATTGCCAGTAGTGATCGGAGGAGCTATTAGTGGGTTCTTGTGTCCGGATAGGGCGACACGGAGGTTGGCTATGGGCTGGGGGGAGCACTGGTGATGCAGCACACCAGATATGCCTGGGGACCATGTGTGCTGGCCCATTTGTATTACGAGCTTCACCAGTTTGTTTATCATGGATCAGTGGGATTGGGCTATGGAGTGACACTGCTGCAGGTATGGGTTTACGAGCATCTGCCGATTACCTGACCGATACACTTCAGGGGTAGGGGTCACGGACGCATCTTTGTACATTTGTATGACATGATCACATCACAGCCACGGATTGGCAGGTTGGAGCATTGGTGACGGGTGATCGATGACATTGATGTGGTCATATGGAGACCATATCTAGGCTGTGAGGATTGGGAGGATGATGCAGTGGAGCTGCCGTACACCTTCCGGAGTAGGTATCTGATTGGGCGGATGCCCTATGTGCTAGAGAGGTAGCTTGTGGACAAGGTGTGTAGGCAGTATGGCAGGATCCAGAGGACGCCACGGGGCTCGGGCATGTATGCCCGCATAGTCAGAGATCAAGCCCAGTTTGGGCCGTTGCTGTCATATGATCAGGCAATCACACAGCTGGCAGAGATGGTGCCCCTACCCTGGGATATGTGGCCGGAGATCGAGGACGCCGGGATGGATGCTGAGTATAAAGCATATTGGGCAGAGCATCCATTCCCCCAATTGACAGATCTAGGAGAGCTACTGGAGGGAGATGGAGGTGGGGACGATGATGATGATGGTGGAGGTGATGGGGGTAGAGACCGACGAAGGCGGAGGGGAGTATTTGGGGAGAGGAGGGTTGCACCTCGGAGGGAGGGTGGACAGGAGAGACAGGCTCAGGTGGTGAGGGGTCACAGTGGATTGCCCCTACAGGTACCAGTAGCACAGGGTCCCAGAGCACAGGTACAGAGACAGGGACAGGTGTCAGTACAGGCACAGGAGTAGGGACGGAGACAAGTACAGGCACAGAGGCATGTACAGAGACAAGTACCCGTACAGGAACCACTACAGGTACAGGTACAGGGGCAGGCACCCGCAGAGGGAGAGCCACAGGCAGAGGCAGAGGGGGGGGACCCAGAGGAGGATGAGCTGATTGAGCTCAGGGAGATCTGCCAGGGATAGGCAGATGAGATTCAAGAGCTGGACAAGGAGAGGGATCGGCTTAGGATGAGGCTCAGGGATATTGAGCGGGAGAGAGATCAGGCGATTCAGTGCTACACAAAGGCTGAGACAGCGCTGAGAGCAGGGAGACAGGCGGCGGAGGACACAGGGGCAGGCTATGCATATGTCCTGCGGGTAGGAGAGGAGATTCCCTACTGGCGGGACCTCTATTATAATGCAGTGCCAGTAGATCAACGGGCAAGGAGCTTCCATAGACCATCGCGGACAGCGATAGCTACGGGAAGGAGCCGGAGGAGACAGGCATCGAGTGGTGGGGTTATGGGTCCTCCACCACCACCAGATAGAGGGGACAGGAGGGATGATCCTGGGGCAGGTCCTTTGGGGGCTCAGATTCCATCAAGGCCAGGCGGCTCTGAGGGAGGGAGTTCATCATAGCCTTAGAGGGCTCCCTATGTATCAGTATTGTACCATTTTTGTATGATGATGTAGACACTTGCAGGTGATTTTGTAGCCATATGATTTTTTGACATCATTGTATCATGACACTTATGATTATATATATGAAATGATTCATTTTTGCGGCAGCTATATGCATGTGTACCTATGTGATGAGATGTTTCATGATGTATGTTTATGATATGGATGCAAATATGTACATGATGTAATGCAATATTTTTGTTCTTTTATGTTGTATATGTGATGCAAATGTGAATGTATGTAATGCAAATGAATATAATAATGCAAATGTAAATTGTGCTAACAGGTGTTGTGTGCAGGATGTGATGCCGTTGTGATATCTATATGTATGTATGAAATGCTTATATGTGGTAATGCAGGTGCAACTACATGAAATGCAAATGTTTTTGGTGTGTCATTATACTCAGTCATGTGATAGCAGGCTACGTGGACTCAAGAAGGACGATGGAAGTCAATCAAGAAAGGGGGATGAAAGATAGAAGATCTGAATGTGAAAGAGCTTCTTGTGCGTTATCATCATTGAGCTTTATTATGGCAAGTAGGTTATGACAATCGAGGCATATGTTCGACCTAGAAAGTCATTGTACCTGTTTGCATGGAGATAAGATAGTCACAAACAAGGAATGCCCCAGTTCATACTAGACTCACAGTGTCCTCATATCCTTGGACAAGTCATAGCATTACTAAAAGACAATCCATAGACAGCAAATGCAAATAGGTGATGATACCCCATCCTCACCTTTCCAGTCAAAGACATCCTGGAGATATAATCTCTAGTCAGAGACATCCTAGAAAAGCTAAAAGACATGTCACCAAAAGATAAAATCAAAAGAAAACCAAGACTCGACACCGACATCCACTGTAGTCCTCAAGTTTAGTGTCTCTTGTCACTTGTATAAGTCATATTTGATTGTGATCACAATGTTTACTTTCACAAAAAGGATAGATAGCACTGAACCATAATGTTGTCTGAGTCTGTTGAAAGATTTGATTTTGTTGAAGCCCATTGTTGGTGTTGTGTCTCATCTGAAACTGACTGAATCCACGAAGCTGATACTTTATTACGGAGAAGATGAAACTTTATTGCGGACTGGCGATGCAAATGTTGTTTTATTGTGGATTGTGCGCGAATAGACTGAAGGAAGCTGGAAGAAACTGTACTCCTTGAAACATGTGATGTTCTTAGTTCCACACCCATCACTAGACATAGGATTTGTTGTAGCCACAGATAGGATCTGATTTATTATGGATAGAAAGGGAGGTTTATTATGAATTGCTAACCAATCTTGGATAGATCAATAACAAGCCATGATGGGAATGGGTAAGTTTATTATGAATGAATAGGTTGTGAGTGTGTGCAAAGTGAAAGGATGAAAGTGAATCCTAAAGGAGGGAGGAGCAATGTCTCTACGCATGGCGTTGGTGACCCAGTTTTCACCATGGTACTTGCCCAAGGCGCCACTGAAGTGGTTTTCACCGTTGGACAAAATTATTTCTCTTTACTTTTTTGATTTTTTCAATTTTTTTGTGTCACAAGGCGCTTGTTTGCTAGGTTTTCACCAAGTAACGATTTTTTTGTGTTTATGATTTTTTTGTATTTTTGAAGTTTTTTTATTTTTTTTGTATTTTTGAATTAGGATATTCCAAAGAGCTATGTGTAGAACCTGCGAAGGTGCATGCTATTGATAGGATCCTCCAAAGGTTCACCCTCTGTAGTTGAGAGTTGATATGCCCCAGATCCATATGCTGCTGTAACGATGTAAGGACCAAGCCAATTTGGTTCGAACTTGCCCTTCTTCTCTCTGTCTTGTTGATTTTTAGGATTTTCTCTGAGAACCAAGTCACTTACCTCAAATGTACGAGGCTTGACTTTGTGATTGTAGCTGCGACTCATTCGTTGTTGATAAGCCTTGAGATGATTAAAAGCAGTTTGTCTCCGTTCATCCAGTAGTTCTAGTTCTTGTAAGCGAGAGACCGTGTAATCTTCATCAGTGATGATGTTTTGCAAAGAGACCCGTAAAGAGGGTAACTCAACCTCAATAGGCAAGATGGCTTCAGTGCCATAAACAAGTGAATAGGGTGTAGCTCCTGTAGGTGTACGGACACTTGTGCGGTAGGCCCAAACTGCAGGATTGAGTTGGATATGCCAATTACGGCCAGCATCATCGACTGTCTTCTTGAGGATTTTAAGGATTGTTTTATTAGACACCTCAGCTTGGCCATTACCTTGGGGGTAATACGGTGTGGAGAAACGATGGGAAATATGGAAGCGGTCACAGAGTTCACGAACATCCTGATTTTTGAAGGGACGCTCGTTATCGGTAATAATGGAAACAGGAATACCATATCGGCATATGATATAGTTAAGGATGAATGTAGCAATCTATTTTCCAGTGACTTGTGTGAGAGGCATGGCTTCAATCCATTTTGTGAAATACTCTGTGGCAGTGATAATGAATTTATGACCATTAGAAGAAGGAGGGTGAATCTTGCCTATGAGATTGAGTCCCCACTGACAAAAGGGCCAAGGAGACGCAAGTGGTTGTAGTTCTTGTGCTGGCGCATGTATGAGGTCTCCATGAATTTGACATTGCTTACATTTCTTAACAAACTGATATGAGTCTTTTTCCATATTGGGCCAGTAATATCCAGTCCTAATGAGTTTCTTGGCCAAGGTAGGACCACTAGCATGTGGACCACATATCCCTTCATGCACTTCACGTAACGCAACCTGAGCTTTGTCGCTTTCTAAACATCTAAAAAGAGTGCCATCTAGACCTCGCTGGTATAGGATATCAGCTAAAATGACATATCGAGAGGATTGGCGAATGAAGGTACGACGTTGGTTATTTGATAGATCAGGAGGTAGGGTATTGTCGCGAAGGTATGTGAAGATGAAACCATATAACTAGGATTCGGGACCAACAACGCATATCATTTCAGTGGGAGTGATCTCATATGAAGGAACCAATAGGTTGTCCACCAGGAACTCATAGCAGGTCTCATTTTGAGGTAGATCAATTAGTGAAGCAATTGTAGCCATGGCATCTACAGCACGATTCTGCTCTCTTGGTATCTGCTCAAAATCTATCTTTGTGAAATGTTGTTTCAAATCATCCACCATTTGCTTGTAAGGCATTAATTTTTTATCTTTTGTTTGGTAATCATCAGTTGCTTGACGGATGACAAGTTGGGAATCCCCAAAAACATGAAGTTCCTGGATCTTCCACTGAACTGCAATTCGTAATCCAGTTGTTAATGCCTCATATTCCGCTATATTGTTAGTGCAAGGAAATGATAAGCGGTATGATTTTGGTATAGAATCTCCTTGAGGAGTTATAAAGAGGATACCAGCTCCTACCCCATGCTGTGTGTATGAGCCGTTAAAGTACAGTTGCCATGGCTTTGCATGTGATATTGTTAAAATGGATTCATCTGGAAATTCTGAATTTAGAGGAACATCATCAATCATGGGGGCATCTGCTAATTGATCCGCAATGGCTTGTCCTTTTATTTCTTTTCTGTCCACATACTCAATGTCAAATTCACTCAGGATCATTACCCACTTGGCTAGCCGCCCAGTAAGTGTTGCTTTATTGAGGAGGTATTTCAATGGATCTATCCTTGCAACTAACTTAGTCTTATGAGTAAGCATGTAATGTCATAATTTTTGTAAAGCAAAGACCACGGCGAGACATGCACGCTTGATTGGTGTGTATTTTAGCTCATATCCCACCAATGTGCGACTGATATAGTATACGGCTTTTTCCTTGCCCCCAGCAATTTGTTGTGCTAAGAGTGCCCCCAGTGCTGTTGGAGTAGCTGATATGTATAGTAGCAAAGGCTGATCTGGAACTGGTGGCATCAAAACTGACAAATTCAAAAGATAATCTTTGAGCGTCTGAAAAGCTTGTTGACAGTTATCATCCCATTTGAATTTGATGTTTTTATGTAGCAGGTGTTGGAAAGGATTACACTTATTTGCAAGTTGTGCTATGAATCTTCGTATAGACTGGAGTCTCCCTTGTAAGGATCGAAGTTGACTGATATTTCTGGGTGGTGGCATGTCCAAGATAGCCTTGACTTTTGTTGGATCGGCTTCGATTCCTCTTTTGGACACAATGAATCCTAGGAGCTTCCCGGAGGTTACTCCAAAGACACATTTCTTGGGATTTAATCTTACTTTGTATTTTTCCAACCGATCAAAGATGACTAAAAGTATGTCCAAATGTGTATCTCTATCTACTGATTTACCCAAGAGATCATCAACATAATCTTCCACGGTCACATGCATGAGATCATGAAAGATAGTAGTCATGGCTCTTTGATATGTAGCACCTGCATTTTTTAGCCCAAAGGGCATGACATTCCAACAGAAAGTTCCCCAAGGACAAGTGAATGATGTTTTGTGTTGATCTTCGGGTGCGATCCTTATTTGATTATAACCAGAAAATCCATCCATTAATGATAATATTTTGTGACCTGCTGTGAGATCAACGATCAAGTCAATGTTTGGTAATGGGAAGTCATCCTTTGGACAAGCTTTGTTGATGTCTCAAAAATCTGTACATATTCTAATACTATGATCTGGTTTACTGACAGGTACTAAATTGGAGATCCATTTAGGATAATCAATTGGGCGTATGAATCCGACATCCAATAATTTCTCCAGCTCTACTTTGACTAGTAATGCCACTTGTGGATGCATTTTTCTTAATTTCTGTTTCACTGGCTTTGCCCCCGGTTTGACTGTCAAATGATGCATTACCAAATCCGGATCTAGTCCAGGCATATCAGCGTATGACCATGCAAAGTTGATTTGTCTTTCCTTGAAGAAACTTATGAACTGTGACCTTTCAGACTCTGTCAATGATTTAGCTAGGAATATGTTGTGTGGAACCTCTTCTGTACCAATGTTTGTTTTGATAGTCTCCTCTACCAGCATGGATGACTTTTCCTCATATGAGGCTAGGAGAATGTCGAGCCTTCCATCTTCGGGTGCCTCAGAGAGGTTTTCACCCTCAGATACGTCCTTTCTTTTTACTTTTTTGGGATCAGATAATGCCACAGTGTGGTTTTCGCCATAAGACCCTTGATTTGTTCTTATTTTCACATTTTTGCGACTGGAAGGTCTGACACCCTCACCAAAATATGCCATGTTGTTGAGTTCTATAGTGTATCCTGCTTTATGGTCCCCAAGGGGAAGATCATCTCGTATGCCAAGATAGTCAATAATAGCTTCATCATTTTGGAAGGTGTCAAATTGTGTTGGTCCTTCCTGATCCCAGTCAATGAGTTGGTGGTGGACAAGGGGAAGGCCTTTAATGTCTTCAGAGTTTGCGGGGTTAAGAGTGAAGATGTGGTTATATTCAGGTATGTCAAGGTAATTATCGAGGTCATCGATGGCACTCTCCTCATCAGTCTCGATCGCAAGCGAATCCAAATTGTCATCACTAGTAGCGCATTCTGGGATAGGTGTTCTCATCCTATGTGATTTTGACCTAGAACCTTGAGACGAAGACTGTGCGGAATCCTCATGGTTTGTTTCTTGACCAACTCCGAACTTTTTATAAAACTCCTCTTCTTCTATGGGTTCATCTGGCTCTCTGAATATCTCGGTGAGCTCATAGTCACTGGAGGATTTGTCTGAACCCCATTCCCATTCGTTGGAGTCTGTGGAATAGCGATCCTCTTGTTGAATTTTGGCAGCTTTGATTTGTGATGCCTTTTCTGTCCTTTTAGTGTGGATCTTGGAAGTCAAGAAACCAAGTCCCTTCGAGCGTTCCCTTTTTACAGTCAATTCAGGTTGTAAGGGCTCCATAACGCCTTCTTTTCGTAACCTAAGAGGGCTTTTTCTATCATACCCGAATTTTTGTAGAATCTTGAAGCCTTTGCCATATTTCTCACAGGGTATATTGATCTGATCGTGTGTGTCATCTTCAATGTCTTTGTAGAGCATTTTGTATAAACCTTCCTCTTCCAGTTCACCCCATCTTTGAAAGGTAGTAGGATCCCATTTGAATACTATGATGGATATTTGCTTGTTAGGATGTGGCCTTCCATATTCTTTTGGAGAGCTCATGACTTGTCGTAAATACATTGTCTGATTTAAAGTGTATTCTCCCATGCCTTTGTCCTGAAATTTGCCTTTAAGTTCACCTTGTTTTGATGTCGAAGGTTTCAATGACTCAGGGTCAATGTATGCCGAAGAAGGAACAGCTTCACGATTACTGGGAATGATGACCTCAGTATGTGATCTCAAGTTATTGCAATATATGAATGGATTAGGATCACCGTTAACTGTTACCTCGACTCCATTGTGAGGAAACTTAATGCATTGGTGATATGTCGATGGGACTGCCCTCATTTCATGAATCCAAGGACATCCTAGCAATATATTATAAGTGAGATCTAAATCCAGGACTTGACAAACCACATCCTTTGTAAATGGCCCAATTCTTAGAGGTAAGGTGACCGTGCCCTTGGATGAGCGTTCTTCATCATCATATGCCTTGATGGTGATTTGATTTTTTGAATTTACAGCTTTATCGGAATATCCCAATTGTTTAATGGTGCTCAATGTACAAATGTTTAGACCAGCTCCTCCATCTATCAGGACTCGCTTTATTCGATGTTTGTGTATGAAGGCTTCAACATGTAGTGGTGCATTATGTGGCTGACTTATGGAGGCATCATCGGCTTCTGTGAATGTAAGGGAATGTGGAATGGAAAGGTATCCCACCATGGCTTGAAACTGGTCCACATTCAGATCGGTAGGAACGGTGGTATCTCTCAAGATTTTGTCCAGAATAGCTTTATGAGCAGGGGATATACGTAGGAGCTCAAGTATGGAGATGAGTGCGGGTGTCTTCCTTAACTGTTCTAAAAGGTCATACTCAGGCTTGGTTGATGAAGAAGCGGTATTTTTAGTGGAGGCACCTGGCAACGTAATTTTACCTTGATGAGTTGTAACATGACATTCAGAAGTAGGTTCGGAAGAAGATCCAACACCCCTTAGGACAATCTTGGGTCTCTGAGGAAGATTCTCAGGGTTTTTGTTCTTAATGGTAATAGTAGAGATATGATTGTCCATCGAGATGTGATTGATAGTTGAATCATAGTTATAAGGTGCTCTAGTATAGTTGGATTGATCATCTGTGACTTTAGCTTTTCCCTTGTCGTGCTTTGGGAATGGTTCCTTAAACATCTCATGTTCTTGATTGGATGAGTGTCCCTCAATCTCAATGTCACCTCTATCAATGAGATCTTGCACGATGTTCTTCAGTCGATGACAATTTCCTGTCTTATGACCCTTGCTCTTATGAAATTCACAATACTCATCATCATTCCACCAATTTGGTTTAACCTTTGGTTCATATGGAGGAAAATCTGGAACTGTGATCACTTTGTTTGCCACAAGCTTTTTGAAGACTAATTCAAGTGGTTCTCCCAATGGAGTGTACTTCCTTCGTGATCTAGAAGTTGTTTGAGTATTCACTTGATTGTTTGTAGAACTTGATCCCGAAAAGATGAATTTGGGTCGCACTGTATTGGCATCAACAACACCATCATTGACTGTGTTCTTGTTTTTATTCCAAAATCTTGGCTTGTCTTTTCCTTTAAAGTCATCTTTGTTCTCCTTGAATATCTTAATGACTCCTTGTTCAATTAGGACCTTTTCTGTTGCTAAGCCCTTTTCAATGACATCCTTGAAGGTGGACAAACAATCTTTCCTTAGATCATAGCCAATGTCCTTGTTAACGTTTTGTGTGAACATCTCTACCATTTGTTTCTGTGGAATTTCACAAGAGCATCTGCTGGCTAGATTTCTCCATCTTTGTAAAAATGATGCAAAAGACTCTCCCTCTTTTTGCTTGGTATTGCATAAAGTAGTGACGGATATGTCTATCTCTATATTGTATGAGAAATGTTGAATGAATGCCTCTGCTAAGTCACCCCATGACTTAATACCAGGTGGGAGTTGGGAGAACCATTCCATAGCTTGATCGCCTAAGCTTTGTGGGAATAATCTCATCAAATATGTCTCTTCTGAAGCTACTTCAATGCAAGCTGTGAAAAACTGTCTTCTGTGTGCCTTAGGATCCCCTTTTCCTCTATACTTATCAAATTTAGGCGTCACAAAGTGTGTAGGAAATGGAGGCATTGGAATGCTCTTGTCGAATGGATAAGGACATATGTCTCTCATTGTGTATGTTGGCTTCGGTGTATTTATGTCCTCCATTTTCTTTTGTAAGTCCCTGATTTGTTGCTCCAAATTGCCCTTAGGTGGAGATCGACTTCTCAGACCATACCCCATGCTTGAGGCACCAATTGGAGGAGGAGCATGTTGCGTATATGGATGATATTGATCATACACATGTTCATATGGAGGAGGTCTGTAATGATGCTGTGTATATGGACCACTTGGTGTAGATTCATGTTGAGGAACGCCATATCTGTTTTGTCCATGTATACCATACTCTACAGGCATGTCATGTTCCATTGTGTTGCCCCCAAATTTGACATGAGGTTTCCTTGTGTCCAAATTTTGAGCATGCCTTTGAACATCCAATTGTTTTGGTGGTTGATCCTTAGCATTAGTATGGGATTGAGCATATTTGTCTGCATAAGACTTCCATAATGGTCTACGAAGGTAAGTATCATATGCTTGACCATGTGTATGTGGGACCTCTGGTTTTTGAAGCAAAGCTGATGGTGATTCAGGTACCATATGTGGTCCTCTATTTCCTCCACTATTAGGTCTCTTTTGATCCATGTTGGAGTGAGTTTGTTGCAAAGGTCAATTTTCCATTATTTGAGACATGTCAAAATCATGAGGTATCTTGGCTCCACTTTGTGCCATCATTTGTAAGAAGTATTGTCTATCCCTCCTCATTATTTCCTCAACCAATCGATTGAAATGGGGATTCATAATGGATTCTTCCACATCTGCTGAATGTATTGATAAGTTGTCCATATTGTCATTGCGTGTAGCATTGTTGTTTGTAGTGTCTGCGTTCTCCACATTTGGAATGTTTCTATAGACATCAATGTCAGGCAATGTAGTGTGATCAGTATTGAAAAATAAATCGTTGTCATACTCATAAGAACTCATGTTTGTGGACTCTTGAGCCTCTTTAGTTTCTCTCCTAGATTTTTGAAGACGGGTTTCAACCATGATCTAGGTATTGACCAAGATGTGTGAGACTAGATGAAAAATGGAAAAAGTATGGAAGACCAAGAGTTGGATGGAGTGTAAATGAATCTGAGGTGTACTTGCAAATGTCCAAAGTGTAAGACCAAGTATGTATGTGGTAGAGTAGGTGTGACTTCCAAAGAGAGGATAGTTTCTCTTGATGAGGTAAGCTGACCTTGACCCTAAGTAAGACCAAATGAGACCCAAAGGTAAGAAACCTTGATGAGGGACCACTTAGCAAAGTGTTGTTGTATGTAGTGTGTTGACAAAGTATGATGAGGACAAGCAAGTGACCTTTTGACCCAAGTTTAGACAAGTATGAATGTAAAATGAGATGTGAAGAAATGATGGACTATGTGAGACCCAAAGATAGGTTGAATGCTAGATGAAACCTAAAGAAACAACCTAGGAAGCTCAAGAATTCCGAAACTGATTTCTTTTGTTTGCTGGACTGTGAAATTTTCTTGCAATTTTGAACACAGACGTGCCTGTATACTTCACAGACGCGGTTATCTGACTCAGACGTGTTTCTATTCAACACAGACGTTGTTATAAACACAGACGCTATTCTGCCCTTCACAGATGCGTTTAGATGACTCAGACGCGGTTAAAACAGACACAGACGCGTTTCTGTAAAATTTGTGCAATTTTTCCAATCTATGAAGTCGTTTTGTTGTGACCAAATCTGACTGTTTGACTGTTTTTCGTGACAAGAGGACACAATGTTGATGAGGACTCAATGTTTGCAAGTGTTTAGACTCCAAAATGACTCCAAGAAAAGTGTGTTGTTTGATGTAAAATTGTTTTGCATACACTTGAAGACACAAAAGACACAATGTTTTGTTGTTTGGTTTTTTGAATGTTTGAATGTTTAAAATAAGTCAAGCACAATTCTTATGGCTGGCCAAGACAATAGTTGTTGATCCCACATGGGGTTTTACCCCCGAGGCTATGCTATTCAGAGCGGATACTTAGATGCTTGACCTCACTGGCTCCACCCTCGGCACTCACTTCTCGGGTCAGCCAAGCATCAGTCCCCATGAAAACTCCCCATGACGAACTTTGTATCTCTACTAAGAACTGTATGTGTGTGGGCCGCTACCAGAGGTCCGACCTCCTGCCCCAACAACTAGAAGGATTTGGGCTTCTAAAACAAAAAGGTGCTAGTAAGGGCATCTGCTCATGTGGCCATACATGCGGCACTTTCAGCTCTGTAAATACAGAAGGCTCCCAGCTGGTAGGGGTTACGCCCTACAAATGATCAAATAAATTTGATCAAACGGGTTTATGGGGAGACATAGTGTCGGTATGAACTAATCAACACACGTTATTCATAATTTTCACCATGAATACATTTGATTATAGTGGTTCGGAAGAGGTGGGTTTTCCTCGCTACCACTTGGGTCATTCTCTTCTCACTAGTAGTCCTAATGACCACACGGGAAGACAGGCCCTCTAAAGATTAAACAAAAAGAGCCTATTGCTCAAGACACAAAAGACAATGATTCAATTTTAGTGCACCAATGGAAGTGTTTGCTAGTCTATGAAAACAAGACACACAATAAAAATCAAAAACTCTTGCCAAGGACCTGCAACAAAGAGTTGTTAGTAGTTTGGGTTGTTTGAAATAATCACCCCTTCCTGCAAACACACAAGTTAGGTAAATTTTTAAAACCCAAAAGACTTTGTGAAAATAGGGGCCTTCAACCAAACGATTTAGCTTCCAAGGCAAGCTGCACCAATTATGTTAGCTAGATCTGAAAATGTTAGTCCAAAAATAAACCAGATCTGAAACCCTAAATGCAAAATCCGAAAATAGAATCAATAAAATTTCCAAAATTTTGAAACACGCAATACACAGACACGATTACCGCCTACACAGACGCGACTCAGCAACAGAAATGCGGTTCTGTGAGACACAGATGTGATTAAAAACCACATACGCGCTTTCTTTCCGCAGACACAGGTGAAAACGACACAGACGCGTTTCAGTAACACAGACGCGCCTCCCTGGAACCTGCAAAATGAAATATGACCAAAACAAAGATGCGGATCCAGATTTCTCAGACGCGCCAGAAAATCAAAAACGCGATCCGAAAGTGCGCAGACATGAAAATACCAAAAATGCTGCCGAAAATGTCCAATCTGCAACTTCAAAAACACAAGACCTGCAACAAAGGGGTTAAATGCAAAGGGACAAGAGTCCCACCGGGTGTGCCAAAATGTGTATGGTGAAAATGGATAACAACAATAACAATATTGAAAGGCTAAATGAATTCAACCACCAAACCCTAGCCTAACAACAACAAAGATCCACCATAACATACGAAGATTACCTAAGACAATGCAAATCAAATGAAATCACAAAGATTATACCATCACATGTCCAATAGGGTTTTGATCTCCATTCTTCCTATCTCCATTGATCTTGCTTGATATATTTGCCCTCAGATTTTATGTGCACAAGAGCTCAACAAAGAACGAAATGTGGTTGCAAGTAGGATCGTAGTATAGTCAAATGATCAAGTTGTTAGATTAGGTCATTAGGGTTTGATAATGAAGGAGGCATCTCCTTAAATAGAAGACACTATATGAAATGGAGGGATAAGATTGAGAGGTGTAAAAAGGAGGTCGGCTAGGATTAGAGGGTAGGTAGAAGAAATAATAAAATAATGAAAGGGGTAGGTAGTGTAGGAATTAAGAGATGAATGACATGTGTCATGTGTAGAAAAGGATAATGAATTAATTAAATAAACAAAGATTTATTTAATTAATAGAAGAAGTAGGATAATTAAATAAATAAGATATTTATTTAATTTAGGAAAAGAATAATTTAAATAAATAAATGTATTTATTTAAATGAGAAATAAGGCTAGAAGAGGATAAATGAATTAATTAAATAAATAAGGATTTATTTAATTAATAGAAGAATTAGGCTTAGATAATTAAATAAATAAAATATTTATTTAATTAGACTGCACAATTTTAGGTGTCTACAAGTACGGTCATAGAGAAAATCAATGTAGATCTAGAAATTATTAGAACATCAACACACCCACTGGTCAATGTTCAAAATGCAACAAAGTTGTTCATAACTCTGAAAATTGTGGAATGAATGTGAGATGTTATGTTTGTGGAAGATTTGGACACTTATCTAATCAATGTAGTACACAAACTAGCATAGGTTATAGGAAAGTTATTCAGAAGAATAATGTGACTTGCTATGCATGTAACAAAATTGGGTATATTGCAAAATTCTACAGAAGTAAAGGATCACCGGCAGACAACAAAAGTTCTAGTTTGAAAGGAAAAGAGAAAGTTGAAGAGGTTAAGAAAGAATTCTCAAAACAATGGATTAAAAAGTCAGACCTAAATAATGTTGGAAATACTCCTCCATCGATAGAACCAATCAACACTCCACCGGCAGAACAGAGTAGTACTCCACTGGTAGGAAGCTCTTCATCAAATTGAAGAAAATTTTCTTGAGGTTTGGAAATCAAATGAGACATATGCTATTATCCCCTCGGTTAATGGTGAGAAGTTAGAAATTACTTCTATACCGACAGACATTGTTAAGTGATTACTTAACCAACATGCATTAAATGTGGTAGATGGCAAATAAACATTTTAAATTTGTGATTTTGGCTCCATTTCACTTCACCGAGAATTCAAAAGTTCGAAGAGCGCAAAATTTCTAGAGCTAAGGCATTTCGAGCAAAGAGGCAAAGCACTTCAGCAATCAATCCTTCCTAAGGCAGAAAAAGGTATTTATAATCATGGCATCCTTCTCTGTACCTGAATTTATAGCAAACCCTACTGTAGTCAAGGTTATAAAATGCCCTAGGCCCGTATTTTAGCTAGTTCCTGAGATAGCTAAGAAGGATGACAATATTGGTGCATTCTCCCAAATCCCAAAAGGAGTTGTTTTTGCAAAAGATCGCAGAATGTACATCCATTGCAACATAGAGGAATTAGAAGATGAAGAAATCAAAAACATGTATAAAACAGTTATATATGATAACTTTAGAAATGTAAAACTTGAACACAAAATTGTTGAAACCCTAGGATTCACTGAGATCCTTAGCATTCCAGACTTCCCCAAGGAAGTAATTAGGATAGTTTTGAGCAGGGTACATGGTGCATTCTTTTGGCTAGATTCAATTCACAAAATTACCAAGGAAGTTGTGAAAGCTGTAACAGGGTTACCTTCTACCGATAATAGACCAGACAAGACAAAGAAGGTCTCAAATGACCTAGTAATAAACCTAACAGGTGCAACATTTGACAAAAGGTCCTTGAGGGTTACTGATGTAACTTACACAAATGTGAGATTCATTAGCATGATTCTAGGTTACAAAGTAACTCATGCAAACAGACTTAACTCAGTTTCTAGTTTATGCATAAAGAGTGCTTATGACATGGTTAAGGACAAAGTAAAAATTGATGTGTGTGAATGGCTAAAGGATGAATTGATTTATAATTTAGGAAAAATCAAGAAGGATAAGAAAGGGACTTTTAGATTTGGTAACTTACTTGTATGCTTAGTGCTACACATAACCAAATAGGTGCCCAGTATAGGCAACAAGAACCTTGGATTTGACATACCGGTAGGGAAACAGTTATCAGACCTATTCAACAACATGGGTGAAAACAAGGAAAAGAATATCAATGAGTATTTTCAAGCACTAAAGGCCAGAATGAACAAAAGAGTTAGACTATCACAGAAAATTGTTAACAAATACAAGGATGACATATGCTTTGTGATAAAAAAGGATGAGATCTAGATGGAAGCAGTTATCCCAAGAACAATTTGGGTTACTGAGATGGGTTATGAGACCGATGATCACATCATTGAAACTTATGCTAAAGCCCTTCTGGAAACACCCAGGGAACCCAAGGAAGAAGTATTTGGTAGTGCTGAGACCATTGAAAGCCAAATTCAATCTAAGAAGAGAGTAAATAAAGTTGAGGCAACTATTAGAAGAGGCTCAAGTTAGGCTAAGGCTATCAAAGAAGATGTACTAAAACAAACTGATATCACTAAGGATGAGTTAGTAACATTACAACCTAAAACTCACCTATCACCGGTAGAAACTTCTTCAGAGAATGACATGCCAACAACATTCAAAAGAGTTGTAAGGAAAAGGGATCCTTCACCGACATCCACACCCTCGCCTAGAAGAACTAAACAAAAACAATAGGAAGTGAGGTCTCCGGTCAAGAAGACAACCCCAAAGAAGAAGCTTACACCCAAGAAGAAGAGGACTAAACAAAACATTGCCCCTCTTGACAAATTGCTGAATGTGATCACAGAGGAAGGAAAACTCAAGAACATAGAAAAGTTATATAATACATTATCAGTAGATGAGAAAGAGAAAGTTGAAAACATTGTCATTTTACACCTGGACATCTATAAGAAGTTCTTAATGGAAGTGGTAGATGAACTACCAGATGAACTGTTCAAGAGATTGGAAGCAATAAGAAAAGCTGTTGTAGAGCTTGATAAGAAAATTAAAATTGAAAAATTACTTGTTGTTTACCCAGTAAACTCACCAAAAGAGATAGATGACTTAATTGCAAAAGCCAACTGGTTAGTATCCTCTATTGCACACTGGCATATTGCATTAATGGTTGGAAGAGTAAATGAGATAACAGAGGAAACAAAAAATGCATGGGATATATTCCTTGTTGAGAAGGAAAAATAGGAAGAGTACAAAAACCCCAAACCAATAAAAGTATATCAGAAGGACAAGAACAAGGGAAAAGGAAAGGTTGGTGGACCTCCTAGCATCAAAGTAAAAGATAACTTACTCCGACCGCCTCTGATTACTCCACCAGTAACAATAACTGAAGATCAACTGGCAGATGAGAGTATGGATATAGAGGATACAAATCCTAATCTTGAGGTACTATACACAGTAGATGTTGATACTCAAACAGTCAACATTATGATAGACCAAGACACAACAGGTAAGATAGACATGGCTAGTGAGGCACCAACAACTAACAACATTGATAATACTTAAGGAAAAGTGGAAGATGATAGCACAAGGCAATAGGAAGAGACTCATATAGAGACTGAAACAGAACAATAGACAGAGAGACAAGCAAAGCAATAGGCTCTGGAACAGGAACAGGTTCATGTGGAAATAGTGCCACCGGCAATAGGAGAGGAACAAAAACCCTTGCTTAAGGAAATGGAAACACAGAAAGACCTACCAGAGGTCACTACAAGCTTGGTTACTTCCTCCACTGGCGGAATTCAGAATGTTGGCTCCTCCTCAACAGGATACAAATCAACAAATGTAACTGAAGTTCTTTTTGACTCCATCAAAAGAATAACAGATTGTGGTTCACTGGCATATAGAGCTATAGATGACACAATCCCAATTTTGAAGATGATAGCTCCAAACTGCAATGTAGATAATAAGGATTCTTTAAGCCAACTTGACACTTTATCTAAATACATCACCGAGAACACAGTGACAATTGAGCAAATAAAGGAAGAGGCATTCAAAGATAGGTTAGAAATTGAAAAACAAAAATTCTTTGAGGATCAAATAAAGAAGTGTACTAGGGAATTTGACACACTTCTACCGAAACTATGCAACTCATTGAAGGAATACAAAACTCTGTATAGAGACATCCGCAAGACAAACTTTCTAATAGTTGACATAGATAAGAAAATGAGTAAGGTACATGAAGACATCAATAAACTTGCTGACAATTTTGTTAACTCACCTAATACATTATCAGTTTTTGAACAAAAGATAACAAGTTTTGAGGAAGAGTTACTTAAGTTAGAAAGAGAAAATGAGAGAATAACAATCAAGGCTAAAAATCTGAGACTAAGACTAAGTCCAAGACTAGACTATCTAGCATTCTTGAGAAAGGAAATATTTGAGGCATTAGTACAAGGACAAAAAACACTAGGAGAGCATATGCAACACCTCACTGGTACAGTTCAAAGAACAGAGGTAGCAATAAAAGATAGCAAGAAGTTTATGGAAAGCATAAACTTGGTTTTGGCGGATCTCTTTCAAATTGTAACCACCCAGTTACAAGGTTGAGACTACAACTCTATTGACACCTTGACAACCTTTGTCATTGATGCCAAAGGGGGAGTAGTAGTATGAGAAAATAACCAGCATAAGACTTATCTACTCAGGGGGAGCTCATATATGTTTGGTACACATTTTTTGAAACAATTTTTGGATTACAAGTTTTGGATACACTTTTGAAATTTTCTCATGAGTGTTGCCATCAATGCCAAAGGGGGAGATTGTTGGCATATGCACACTCCAATGAGACATTGTAGGTAATTGAAGGTTTTGTCATTGATGGAAACCTTACAATCCTATGACACCGACAAGGCATTACACTGGCACCAGCAAGATCAAACTCTACTTTGACACTTAGACCACTGGCACCGGCAGTGAAAGGAAGCATACCGACATAGAGGCCGACAAGATTTTTGTTATAATATATTTTGTTTATTATTGTAAAATCTTTATAAGATGACTTGGCAACATTGTAAAATGACTCATATATATAAGAGATCATTGTAGGACATTTGTATGAGAGATGGTAGAATGTAATTAGGCAAAATAAGGCAGACCTATTATGTGAATTATAGGTTAAGGGTTTATGTAAGAAGTAAAGCAGAAACCGGTACTAGATATGGCATTATAGATGCTATTCTAAATCAGTACAAGACACTGGATTTATATAATCCATTTTGTAAGTCAGTGAGACTTCCCTTTTTGTAATTGAGTAGTGAGCTCTAGGCACTTGGCCTTCCTGCATGTGCAGGCCCCTCTTGTAGCAGTAATATTCTCTTATTGGCCAGTAAGTGAATATTGTGGGTCACAAATCCCATCAAGGTTTTTCCCACACCGGTTTCCTCATTAAAATATTGTGTTATGGTGTGTTTTTCATGTGGTTGCTTTTATCTCTATTTATTACATTATTTCTTTCTTACCGGTACACTGTTATAATATGTTCTACATGTTTTAAGTTAAGAAAATCAATATACCTGTTAGATACTGATTCACCCCCCCTCTCAGTATCTGTGGGATTCCTAACACCATCTTCATTCAGCTTATTTCTGAAAACCCATTTTGTGCCTATGACATTTTTATGCTCAGGTCTGGGTACCAAATACCATGTACCATTATTTTCTATCTGGTCAAGTTCCTCTTCCATTGCCTTGATCCATTCTTCATCTTTATGTGCCTCTTTAAATGTTTTAGGCTTAAATTCAGACATCATGCAATAATTTCCTCTGACCTTTCTTCTTGTTAAAATTCCTGCATCCTTATCTCCTATGATCTTCTTTGGACCATGATTTAGTTTTACATACCTAGGAATGATCTTAGTTGTTTCCTCTTTCTTTTCTTCTTCATCCTCATCTTCATCAGCATCAGCATCTACCAGTGTAGATGCACTGTTACTGGTACTAGGTTGTTTTGCAACCGGTTCCCCGAAGGTTACTACCAGTTCATCTTCTACTTTCTCATTGCTGGTTTCCTCAGGTTTCTCAGAGGTTTCATCAACTCTAACATTGATACTTTCAACAATTCTCTGAGTCCTATTTTTGAAACATTTGAGAGCTTTGCTCTTTGTGGAATACCCTAGGAATATTCCCTCATCATATTTTTCATCAAACTTGCTCTGGTGTTCACTCCTCTTGATATAACACTTGCTACCAAACACTCTAAAGTAACTTACTACTGGATTCTTACCGGTCCAATACTCATAAGGTGTTTTATCCTTACCCTTTTTGATGAGTACCCGATTCATTGTGGAGACTGCAGTGCTCACCGCTTCTCTCCAAAAAGTGTGAGCAAATTTTTCTTGGATCAACATTGTTCTGGCTGCTTCAACTACAGTCTGGTTGTTCCTCTCTGCTAGGCCATTCTACTATGGAGTCCAGGGGGCAGACAGTTGCCTCTTGATTCCATTTTCTTCACAATACTTGTTGAATTCACCGGAAGTGAATTCTCCTCCTTGATCAGTTCTTAAGCACTTAATCCTCTTACTGCTTTCTTTTTCAATGAGTGCTTTGAAGGCTTTGAATTTTCCAAAAGCTTCAGACTTGTCTTTCAAGAATGTGACCCACATCATTCTTGAGCAATCATTAGTAAGAATCATAAAATACCTATCTCCCTACACACTCCTAGTTTTTATAGGACCACACAAATTAGTATGCACAAGATCAAGTAAATCGTCTGCAGTGAAAGATTTACCTTTGAAGGTTGAGGAAGACATTTTCCCCAGTTAACACTCTCTACACAAAGGATTCTCTGGTTTGCATAGCATAGACAATCCTCTAACTACCTTGATCTTACTAGCCTTCACAATATTATCAAAGTTTACATGACAGAGTCTTCTATGCCATATCTAGCTATCATCAAACTTAGCCATTAGACATGTATTGATATTTGCATTCAACTAAAATAAGTTACCTTTGGTCTGAATACCGGTGGCCATCAGTTCACCACTCTTTCCTTTGATTTTGCACATTCCATCTTTGAATTCCAGAGTGAGTCCATTATCATTTAGCTAGGCAACACTCAAGAGGTTGTGTCTAAGACCTTCTACCCAATACACATTATCAGCACTGCTTTTTCCATTCAGAGAGATGGACCCTCTTCCTTTTACCATACATGGTGCATCATTACCAAATCGGACCACACCACCATCATACTCTTCCAGAGACAGAAACTTTGTCTAGTCACCAGTCATGTGGTGAGAACAACCATTGTCAATAATCCACTCATTGGAATTATCAAAGCAAGAGACAAGAGCTTTCTTGTCTGACACATCTTCTTTAACTGCTACAAACACAATGTCTTCATTTTCTTCATCTTCTAATTCTTCATCAGTGACACCTTCATCAACTACTATAAAATAGTTTCTCTTGTTTCCTCCTTTGAACTTCTTGAACATCTCTGGTTTGTCCTTATTATCTCCATTAGGACAGTTTACAGCAATGTGTCCTATCCTATTACAAGAGAAGCATTTCAAAGGGAGCTTCCCTTTGTATTTACTAGTTCCCTTAGGGAGTCTCTTGGCAAGAAGAGCTTCAAATTCCATCAGGATCTCCTCATCATCCATTTCTCTGCTTTGTCTTGGTTCACAACTGGTACTTTCTTCTTTTCCCTTTCTAGATGGTGCAGCAGATGCTCTGTAATGCCCCGCCAGGAAACCCCGAAGGGATAAGCTAAAATAACAAGAATAGAGTGCAATTTTTTTTTTTTAAAGTTACAACACATAAGATGCAACAAGATAACAAAGATTCAGATTACATAGCGGAAGACTTCAACTAACTCCTAAAGAGTTTCCCAACGAGATTACTTAAATTTTCACAATTCAATTAACTCACTCAATTAAACCAAAAGCTGAATATCTTAATAATGGGATAATTCATAATCAGGATAATTTCTTTCAAAGGACGGAAATATAAATCACAACAAAGATTCATCCATTAAGATCCATTCATCAACCTCATTCAAGCTATTCAATTAAAATTACAAACCATACATCTAAGATACTAATTCACTAGGATTTCATCATGACATAAGAGATCTTTCCAAGCATATTAAATTCCTTAACAACAACTGAGTATAATTCATTACTCTAAGTTACATTCATTCATAATCCAATTCATTGCATTAAAAGGACGATTTCACACATGCATTACGATAAATATCCTCTGAACCACTTAGGCATTCAATCAACATGGCATTCAAGAAAGAACTGAATATAAGCATCTATAGTTATTTCCAATTATCCACTTAACCATTCAACATAAATTAATCAGACATGATAAAGCTGAAATAAGAGACGTAAAAGAACGCATCACATAACACCATAATGATCTCGGAGTTCACCCCTAATGGGCTACATCTCCGGGTTTGCTCAACTGCAAGACCCCCTCTGATAAATAATAAGGTTAAGAGTACAAGAGGTTACACTATACAATCCAGCCATCAAGACGATACATAAACATTATACGAACGACCACATCGGTCAATAATACATAAACGATCCTTTAAAAGAACAGGATCCAGCTGAACATAATCAAAGCTAAAACAAAGCGATCCAAGAGAGCATCCATAAAACTGAACCATCACCACCCAAGGTCTAACATGAAACCGACACTCACAAGGGCAGAGATAAAGGACGACTCACAAAGGAACTCAAAACAGGACAAAACAACAACACACTAGCGAACGTAGGGACAAGTGTCATCACATGACCTGGTATGGATACCATGGCAAGTCTTCATAGGTCCCGGCCCATACACTGGTAACCCTGGCAACCTAATCCGAACTTCCGGCCCATCCAAGCCTCATGTGGACCCACACATCCTCTCGTGAAGACAAGGAAGATGGTTTGCCATTTCAGGCCTTCTCACAGCATGCCGAATCTATGATAGCATTCGTCCCATGTGTGAGGCACATTATCTTATTTAGAGATTATTTTCTAATCTACTTAGGTTATCACTTATTAGACTCACTTTCGATGGGTTACCCAGCAGCCACTTTGGGCGCGGCCCCCAATCGAAAGCCACTTTCCCATATGACACTAGACTAACTCAGACGAACTCAAACCACGGAATACACATGGTAAGACGAACGGAGTTCAAGAAGGAGAACAATCATCTGGTCAAACACGACTCAACGGTAATCACTTACTGACGGTACTCTAACTAGATACCCGACCAACAACGGTCAACCACAATCATCATTCGACTCACACACACAAGGAGGAGATGATCAAAACGACACTACCACAATACAACAGTCAACTCGGAAATCGAGGACTAAAACAGGAACACCAAATCATCCATACGATAGGGTCCTTTTAAACAAAGCAAAACATGCCATTTCATAAATTAAAGCGAATACAGTAATTAAACTCGCAAAGCAATAATCAGAAAGGACAATATTTCCTCAATTTGATTTAATCATTAAACGATGATCAAGATTTCTACAAGATCCAAATCAGATTATAGTTATCTATCTCATCAAGGGTTAAGTTGTTCTTGGGTTTCTAACTCCTAAGGTTCAAGCATTGAACAGGCAATTTAAGCCATAAAGAGTTTCAACCAATTCATATTATTAAATCTCAGACAACCGTTAACCAACTCAAATAAGGTATTTAATCTCCCAATCAAAACGTCATTACATACTGGTCTAAAATCAGTCTCTACAGATTCATAATTTCAATTCCAGTTACATAACACGGATTACGAAATTAAAGATAAAGAAATTCAGTTGTAGATACTCATTTCCAACGCACATGATATAAACTTATTAATCTAAGAATGGACCCAAGCATAGCCAAATAACATTTGATGATGAAATTATCAATGTTAGAACTCAATTAGACGAGGTGCACAAATCATGAAATGAACTTGAATGATTAATTCACCTATAACTTCCATTATATACTCAATCAGAATCAAGTTATCATTTATCGTGATATGCCCTTTAATCATAATTCAGAACAAATAAAAACTTAACATTAAAAATTAACTTCATTGACATGATACTAAAATCATATGTATTTTTTTTTTTATACCAAGCCAAATACAATGAAACAACCATTTTATTTTATTTTTTTTTAAACCATGTTTGAAACAACAAAAAACGCACTTTAAATAAAACGATGCTTCTTTGTTTATAAAGAAAAACATGATCAACACAGTGAAAACGCGGCGGCCGTGCCCTAACCCTAGCCGAGGGAGAGGGCGGCGGCGCTCGCGGCGGTGCCACTCCACACAGCCAGGCGGCGGCGGCGGCGCCCTGCGGTGCCCGCAGGTCCGCGGCGCCCTGCGGCCACCGCAGTGTGCCGCGGCCCGGGACAACGCACCAGCGAAGGGTTTGACGAAAACCAGGGGAAATGAGCGGGACAAAGGGGTGCGAGCGGTGGAGAGGGGAGGGAGCGGGTGGAGCTCCGCTCCCCGCCTCCCATCCCCAAAACACAGGGTTGCGCTAAACATAACGCCCAGCTCGGCTTTGAGCATAAATTTCGCTCATAAAAAACCACAGTCCGAAACAATAACAAAGACGCCCAGCTATGATTCGAACCACAAAGCACAGGGGGGGGTAAAACAATAATATATTCTTTTTTTAAAAAAAAACAAAAATACACACACAGTCCGAAAATTACCACCAACGCCCAGCACAGGTAATTTCATAAAAAAAATTTCCAATTCAATATAATTTCGAATTCAACATACAAGAATTCCATCTTTTCCTTTCAACACAGCAAACCCCATAATAATAAAACACAGTCCAATCAAGAGATTAACACTATGATTCTTCAATAACAAAACCAATTCTTTCAACCAGAATTTCTTTTGGCAACAAGAAAATGATTCAGACTCCTACCTTTATTCGCAATCCTGGCGAGATCGGCTGAAGAATCCCAATCTCAGCTGCCAAGCCTCCAATTTTCCATCTCCAATCCAAAACTTCCCAAAAAATGTCCATCCTCTCCAATTTCCCCAAATTTGGGTAATATGGAAGAGTTGACTCCCAATTTCTATTTTTGGGATAAAATCTTTTATTTACAAAAAATTCATAAAATTAATCCTTTTCTAATTATTAACAATTTAACTTGCTTTATCAATTCAAGATGATTTTCTCAATTAAACAAATTTAACCTTCTAATATAATAATCCAACAGATTTCAATAAAATTCTGTTGCGATAAAGTACAAAACTTCATTTCATCAGCATATATAAAATGCATTAAATATTCGAAAACAGTCATTTAATCAAACTTACTCCAAATTTAAAACAGGCAATTCATTAACAACGAAAATCGCATAACGAATACCTGATTAATTAAATCCATTAATCCTCAATGCACAAACGCATATATTTAGTAAAGAAAATTACTAAGGACTACTAATCAATTTATTCATGCACACCAAGCACGCAAACCGAGAAGGTCAACCAAACAGACGACTCGCAAACCCAGACAAACAGGGATTACCGACGACGACTGGCGATGCTCACTTGAGCACGACTAAGGCCGACTAAGGTCTTACGACCACCTAATCCAACTCTAAGGATTAAAAGGTATGCTCAAACCTGCAAAACCAGGTGACGACGAACCTCGCACTCATGCGACTTCGTACCTGAAATCTCCTGCAACAAAAGATCATACATGCATACATTTATAAAATCTAATGAAATCATTAGTCCGATACTAACATCACGAAATAGGTACACTGAATAACCTGCATACAACTAGTGTGAGAACCACATCAATAGCTATGCGTTAAATCAAACATCTGATTGTAACATCATATTACGATTAACTAATTAAGATTAAACCAAGGTTAGAGATCGATTACGGTAGGGGTACTACATGCTCTAAAGGTTGATTCAGTCTTCTAAATACTACCATCATAATTAGTCAGCTCATATGTAGTCAACTTAGCAATGATTGAGTCTAGGGATACCTTTGTCTTGTCTATAGACCTCAACTCCTGGATAGAAGCAACCCTTATTGCATAGACCAGTAATAAGGATCTCAAGACTTTGCTAACAACAGTAGAATCATCTATTTTACCTCCTGCACTCTTGATGTCTCCAACAATAGTTTTGATTCTTATTCCATATTGTTGAATGGTCTCTCATTCAACCATCCACATGTCTTCAAACTTTCCCCTAAGGCTCTCTTCCTTAGCTTGTTTCACATGCTCATCACCGTCATAGATATTCTCAAGAGAATCTCATACTTCCTTGGGATTGTCTTTATTCTAAACATCAATAAACTCAATGTGAGATAGATTGTTAATTAGGGCTTCCATGACTTGCCTGTTCTCGTGAATCTCTCTCTTTTGATCATCAGTGAGAGTATCAGTAGGGATAACATAAGCATTCTCAACATAGCTCCAGTGTTGAGCACCCATGCTTCTGATGTATATCTTCATTCTATCCTTCCATATTTTAAAGTTATCTCTGTTGAACTTTGGACCTTCCCTCTTCATCACTAGAATAGGATCTTTTCCTCAAGCGGTTAAGATTACAACACAAAGGACCTAGAGGACGATCTGATACCAATTGATGAATAAATGATGAATAGTTAATACCAAACCAATACTGAGAGGGGGGGGGGGTGAATTAGTACAGACAAAAACACTTTCCCTGAACTGGTTTGACTGCAAACACTGCACTTGATTGGGAAGCAATAACATCAGTCTAAATCAAATTACTACCAGTAAAACATAGTGAGAATGTGAAAGACATAAATCGGCAACTCTTAGCTTTCCACACAATCTAATCCCTCATTTCCACTTCACCCTTATGCATAAACAAGTAATCTATCATCAGAAATATAATGACTGCTAGTTCAACATGTTTTACCACTTTGACATAAAACAGTAAAACATCACATGAAAGGCATCACACATGACACACTAATTTTTCATGTGGAAAGCCAACTAGGAAAAACCACGGTGGGAATGAATACCCACAAGTTGTTATTTGAATTATTTTGAAGTCGACTCTGTTATGAGCCTAGTATGGTTAAAGACTTTTATAATAGGTTCTACTAGTGACCGATCCTGCTAGGGATCACCCGGCTAAGGGATGGCTAAATACTCGGTTAAAGGTTAGAACCCTATTAAAGGTTACCTCGCAAGAGGATTTGAAGAACTCATTGAATTGAGTCACCCTGTTAAAGGATTTACACAAAAGCCTATTAAAGCTACCCAGTTAAGGGATTTCCAATTGCTAAAATGGTTAGAAGTCAACAGGTAATACACTGATCTAATAACAGCACACAATGCCAAGGCAAATCCACTTTAGCTCCTTTTCTTCTGCAATCACACTCTGCAGGTATCACCACTCTTCTCCGGTCTGGCAAGAATCAAGTATCACTCATCAGGATACACACATAACATTTTCCAACAAACTTCAAATTGAAAAACATCATCGACCTTATAGGAAATAGATAGGTCAGTAGCATAAACCCTAAACCCTAAACATTTAGTTTAACACTTTAGTCGATTCAATCATGATCATTAATCGCACTGCATTGAATATAACAGTCTTGAACAGATCTCAAGACATTCTCCAACATTCATTCTGTTCCACTTTACGAAGCTGATAACCCATCACGCGCTCTCCATCGTTTACAGAGACTTTGCATATTCTTGAGGTAGATAGGATCGATCTTCTTCATGCAAGATCCTCAAGGAAATCCTTCACGTGCACAAGGCTGAGGTGGCAACATGTTCTGGTCTTCATTACAATGCTAACTCATCACAAGATGTCATCGGTAGAATCACACAGGCAATGCATCGATCGGAAACCCTGAAGATGAGACTACCAACTGGTAGTCATACCAAATAAAACCCCGATACAAAACTTCCATATACCGGTTCTCATTCCAACATACCGGTTCACCTTGAACAAACATACCGCTTCACTTTTTCACATATGTACTAGTTCACATCATCATATCACATCATCATACTGGTTCTCTTGCCAGTTTGCTTATATCAATATACTGGTTCATACTTCAGCATATTGACATCAATGACAACATACAATATCATCATGTCATCAAGCTCTGCACATATGCCAACACCATTGCCCGACAATACTCTAACTAGAGATCTAACCTGCTATGGTCAACCACAAATCAACACTCGACACCCGCAAAAAGGACAAGACCAATTATAACACCATTACAAGGCAATAGTCAAACTAGAGACCGAAGACATAAACAAGTACCCCAAATCAACTAAACGACAGGGTCCAAACAAACATATCAAGGCCTTGTCGTTACTTTAAATAAAAGCGAATACATAAATTAAAACTTGCAAAGGCAATAACCAGAAAATACTATCTTTTTCCATATTGATTTAAACATTAAAAGTCAAACAAGTTTTCTAAATGATCTAAGTTTTCTAAATACATTAACAGAAGAATCACCATAACAAGGAGAATACAATACCTCAATAGCAATAGTAGCATTTGTCTACTTCTCAATACAGAGGAAAAATACAAACTAAATCATTTATTTTACTATATGAAAATCTCATTAACTTACCAATTTTCCAAATGATACATTATTAAATTTCCAATTATTCCAATAGCATATCATTTAAATTTTCAAAATATCCATGATAAAATATTTCATTCTTTTATCAATTACTCAAATAATATATTCTTGAATAAAATATTATTTAAAAATTATCAATTACTAAATATAATTTATTTCAACAATTATCCAATTAAAAATAATATTTTATCTTTTTCTCCAAAAAGGTACTTCTTGCAAGCATCTTAAAAAAATGCAAATTAAACATTAATTAATATATATTAATTACTGATTAATTAAATATATACATTAATTAATAATTTAATAAATAAAAATTATCATTAAAACTTTTTAATAAAAAAAAAAGAAAAGTAATATATATAAAAAAAAGTTTTAAATAAAATATATTTTATAACTCCATATTTTTTTAACATAAAAAAATAAAGGTTAAACTTTAGTTTTTTTTTTGTTTTATTAACAAAATCCCACCCACGTGGAGGACCCCACGTGGGCTCCCTTCCAAAGGGAAGGGTTGTGGAGTTCATGTTGTGGACTCCACATAGCCGTGGAGGCCACGCCATGGCTCCATAGCCTGGCCCTCCCTTGGCAGCCCAAGGCGTGAGGTTGGGGTTGAGCTCTGGCTCCCCCACCTTACGTAAAACAATATTATTTTTTTATATATTTTTTTTTATTTATCTTTTTTTTTTTTTTTTTACTGTTAAAAAGATGAATACAACAAAAACACAGTCTCACAAAGACTTAAAAAAATTAAATTTTTTTTTTTAGAAAACATGGGTTTACTAACATTTGCATTTTCAGGATACCCAAATCTAGGAAAGGGAAAATTTCTCTAAAATAAACATCATATTGGCAAAATAACATTGATTAACATCCATTTATCCAAACACAAACAAATTTCTCTGATTAAAGCTTGAATTTGAAAGCATTAATTTGGAATTTTAACAAATTTTCATTGTAAACAGCCAACCCATTTTTTTTTAATTTTAAAACAACCTGAGCAACGAAAATCTAAACTTGGAATGGAAACAGAACAAGAGGGGATTGGATTGGAAATAAAATTACAATTGTTTTATTTTCCCCAATTAGATGAGATTTTTTTTAATCTTCACAAACATATTTCTTCAAAATCCAAAACAATTTCTTTAAAACAAAGAAGCCAATGAAATTAACCAGAGGCCTACCTGGTTCAACAATCCTAGCAAGATTGAAGAAGAGCCCAATCCTCCAGCTCAAGAAATTCCTTCTCCTCCCCAAAACCCCCAAATTTTTCCATCCAAAAAATATTTTCTAAAAATCTCTTCCAAACAAAAAATCAATCCCCCCAAAAATATTTCCAAACCTAGGGTTAAATAGAAGAATCTCCTGACCTAATCCCTTATTTTAGAATTTAAACAACTTTTGAATAAAAAGAATAAAAGAAAAGAAAAATCATTCTTTTCAACTATTAAAATAATCTAAACTTGCTATTCTAATTAAAAATCAAAATTCTTTTCTCCCTCATTTAATTTTTAATTTTCTCAATATTAACAAAGCTAATATTTGTATTTCACAATATTAATGAGGGTAAAATATTTTTAATCAAATTAAATTCTTAAAATCAATCTTACACACTTTATAAAATATATATGAATAAAACTTACTTTTCTAATCAAAATTGATTTTCTTAAATAATTAAAATTAACCTTTCTATTCCAAAAAGCAAAAGGGATTAAATTATTTCTATTTCGAATAAATTTAAATCTTCCCTTTCAAAATGCATAAACTAAATAAATTCATGATTTAAAATTAACCATTAAATTAAACTTGCTACTAACATGAATAAGACAATTTTTAAATAAATGATTAATTATATAAAAGAAACCTATTTACTTTAGATTCTTAATTACTAATGCGTAAATGAACACATTAAATCAAAATAACTACTTAGGATTAAATACTCGGTCTTACTACACACCAAGCACGCAACCCAAGAAAGCCAACCAAACACCCGACCCACAAACCCAAATGAAAAGGGAACTGATGGACCACAAGCGACGCTCACTTGAGCATGACAAGGGTAAACTGAGGGTTTTACGACCACCTAACCCAAATTCTAAGAACGAAAGAGGTTTACTCAACCTTACGAATCTAGGTGAAGACGAACTTCGCACCTAGGCGGTATTGTACCTGCAATCTCCTGCAACCAAGAGTCACACAAGCATACATATATATATTTAATGAAGATGTTAGCTCAAGATTAATAACAAGAATCAGGAGGACAATTAAACTTACATAAGAATCGATGCGAAATCACATTAACAGGTACACACAATAATCATAATATCTGACTACAATATTACCTCATGGTAATTAAACCATTCAAGAATGCCACATAAAAAGTCAACCAAGGTCAAAACGGTTTTACAAAGCTGACTAGGGTAGGGGTACTACAGATACTGATGGTAGACAAGCTTGAAAATGTAAAGTTAAACCTTCAACACCCAGTAGTACTTACCCTAATTATACAATCTAAAATACAAGTATGAAAAAATGAAAAACATGGGATGTAGGTGTTTTGTATTTCTCTCAAGAACATACCTGAAAAAATTGAATTTGAAATGACTTTCTTGCACCCCTAAATTTGGATTCTAATTTTTGAATCTCCTTGGTTAACTGGTTGCTCCAAAGTCCAATCTCCCTTAATTTCAATAGCTTCCTCAAAGGGAAAAACCATGGTTAAAATTCATTTCTTTTTCTTTCTTTCTTTTATTAAAAACATTCATTTATTAAAACCTTTCATTCCTAACAATGCTCACACGTGTCTCTAAGCCTATTCTAGGGACTTTTTGAATAAACTTGTGTCCTTCACAACTTCAGCCTAGAATAGAGCTTATGTCATCGATTAAAATTATTTAAGTATAGGCTTAGAGTTAATTAAGTATACAATTTATAATAGTTAATTAATTATTAGACAATGCTCAGACTTGTCTCTATTCTAGTAACTTTTTGAAGAAACCTTTGTCCTTTAGAGCTTCGGACCAAAATAGAGCTTATGTCATTGATCTACAATCATCCAATGGTCATTAAGTTGATTTATTAATCTAATATTTAAATCTAGGTAATGAATAAATTTATAAACAATAAAATATAATAAAAATTAAAAGTAATCACTCATATTTTACCCTGTTGTGCACTTCCTTTGATATCAACGGTCCAGATCTCCTCGTGACTGCACATTTAGATCAAGATGCTCATTCACCTTAACTCCGCAGCCTCATCGCACAAATGGCACATGGGCCCTATTGACGTCAGGCTCTTCTTAAGTGTACCAATAAGATTATGCATGCTAGAGGTCAAAGGACACGTCGAAAAGGGTTGGCCCAATCTATCCTCCTCATTAATTAAGTATACAATTTATAACAGTTTAATTAGACAATGCTCAGACCCATCTCTATTTCAGCGTCTTTTTGAAGGAACCTTTGTCCTTCAGAACTTTTGGCCAAAATAGAGCTTATGTCGTTGATTTGTGATCATTCAATAGTCATTAAGTTGATTGATTAATTAATTATAGACTTATAGTTAACTAGCACTTGCAACTCATTATATGGATAGCCAAAAGAAAATTAAAGATAAAATTTAACGTAGTTTAATATTACAAGTGAATAAATTAATATAGTATTTAAATCCAAGTAATGAATAAATTTAAAATCAAAAAGTACCTCATTCACACTTATAAAGGTGGAATTAATGTCAAATCGTGCGGATTGATTGTAGAACAAAGCTCGGACAATACATTGATGGTAGAGCATTAATCAGCTTGGCTCTTGACGGTGGAGTAGGACGTGAGGAGTATTGATTATTTATTCATTTCTAGTGGCCATTTCTATTAAACATGTTTAAGAGTTCTTTGAGAGAGTGTGTTGCAGAGAGTAGGGGCTAATTTTGAATTGAAGGGGTGTCAACACTGTTGTAGAGGGAACATGTAAGCCAGTTTCACATTCAAAATGAAGAAGAAATTGGTGCCCTTCATGGGAAAAGTGTCAGATAAGAGATTGAAGGGCCTATTCCAGTTCAAGGATGAAAGGCTTGTGGATGCGGTGAAGCTCTTGTTGGGAGAGGATATTGTCCATATTAGTCATAGATGCAAAACTAATATGGAAATATATTCCCTTATTGTTGCATGGGAATTATAATTTGAAGAGGATGGAGACAAGGTGAAGAGGGCCTTACAAAATTTAATTATGGTAGAATATTTGGGAGGGATGGATCAAAATTGGGAGTGGGTTGTTCCGGGAGTGGGTTTCATCATTTCTGAAGGATCAGTAGAGCCTACAGACCCACTACCCTTTGTTTGCTAGAAAGAGGATGAGTTGAAGGCAAGATGCAGAGAGCTCGCAAGAAGAGGATGGGAGGTGTTTAAAATTTTTGCATAATTAATGTGGATAGATGATGTCCTCCAAGCAGCACACAAAGTGGCAAGGGTGGAGGTTGGTCGAGACCTGAGACCGAGGGCACGCACAGAGGAGGTGATGAGAAAGTTGGTAGAGTTCAAGGATGATCCAGAATACAATAGCTAAATGTTTAGTCTTTTTTCTTAGTATGTTCTTGTAATAGGCTATGGAAAGTGAATGTATATTTTGATATACTGCACTTTGTTAAACTTTTAAATTGTAATATGTTTTTAGTACTGCTCTATCATAATTATATTTTGGAAGTGATGTAGTCGGGGGTGTTAGGGTTTATTTCAAAGTTGGCTTGGGTGGTGGCAGGTATAGATAGATGGATTGGATGGAGGTTATTTGATGACTCCAATATTTTTCTAATTTTTTTTGAAGTTTTAAATCAATAAAATATCATATTACCTATTGGTAGGTCCAGAAAGTGATAATCTGATAAACCCTAATAGTAAATAGTTGTGCAAGGCCAACACCCATTATAATATATCCCCCAAAATAATGAAAGATCCACCAAAATAAATTATTTGAACAAAAAAAATTTGATAAGTGAATAGCTTGGTAGGGCCAGCACCCATTATATTAAGATTAAAAAAAAGATACAACAACATTTTCCCTATAGCCGAAAATACATTCCTGGTAGCATTTCCAATTATCACCCGTAACCCACAATACAAAATTCAAGCATCAAAATAGAACGAAGCATTTGCACTATACTTCATGGCTAGGAGACATTCCCAGTCTGCCTTGCTACCTCTGCAGCTTCACGTTGTTCCCTGAATTTCTTGGCTTGTAAGATGAGTGGGAAATCATGTCCATAGTTAGCATGAGCTTTGCCTACTGCAATTTCCTCCACACCGCATTTGTCATCCTCAATCCATTCATCTCCACTCCCCAACTCTAGCACCCCTACAATCGCAATCGCATCCTCCACATCAATTTCATCTTCATCTACCAACCCTTCAGTGATCAGGTAATCCCAATGCCAATCGTCCTCCTCGAGTTCCTTGATTTTGGCTACATACATGAGGAAATTGATACTGCATAGTATATCACTCCTTCATGTCTATAACAATTGTGCATCTTGTATTTGCACAATCAAAAATTTAATAACCCTTCCAATGTAATAGTTTTGTGGGAGGGGAATGAGGAGGTTCTCATCCACACTGTCGATGACCGCATCAATGTCTCACAAATGTGCATGCTTGAACACCATCTAGGTGAGTTTTTTCACCCACTCCTTGGAAACCATGACATATAACATGGTAAGAAAAAAGGACAGAATGTCTGAACTGAACCTATACCTATGATACGCCATCAAAAACTCCAACCCTAGCATTGTCTTGACCACATGCATTATGTATGGGTGGTCACTCACCAAGACCCCCCCCAACCGTTTATCTGTGACTTCACATACTAATGGTACTCATGGTTTCATTTCCTTGAGCATAATTGGTGTGTCCATCACTCCCACCTCAGTGTTTCCAACTCAAACATGTAATATTAAAATACGGTAATACCCCAATGCCCAATTTAAAGGCATTCGATCAGCTTCAATATAAATGTCTCATTAAATGCACACTTACCATAAGTTGCCTTGTGCGATATATATTAATAGTATAGACTCTTTTTTTATTTTTCTAATTTTTGATACAAGTACATAAACCCACAAACAAAATTTCAATTTCACAAGAGATTTGCAAAGACGAATAATAAAACCATTAATATTATTATTCATGTGAGATCAAGAAGTACATTCTAGAGACTATATCTGTGGTAATTGCCATGATAGGACATAAACTAATTAATATTGCTGAAGGAGTATATACATTCTTCACTATGGAAGACTTCACATTCTAACTTAGACACTACTACTATACCCTTTTCCAAAGAGACCAAGATTCCCTCCAAAAAACTCTCTTAATTACAACCTTGGAATTCCTTTCATAAGAGTAAGGAATGCACCAAGTTTGAGGCTATATACAACAACCATATTCTCATTTGACATATATTTTTATTATACGCATGAAAATGATATATTACTAATATGAAACCTAAAATAGAACAGGACAACTTATCAAACCATATGAATAAAACTATCATGAAACTATCATGGACCACGACGAAGAATAAAATAATGTTGAAATTCAACTGCTTGAGCCGTGCCACCATCGTATTGCTGATAACTTTATGGATGCAATATTCTAACTATAAAAACTAGAGGAGGAGTTTTATGAATGCAAGATTCTACCTATAAAAACTAGTGGATGAGCTCCAGAGATGGGTATTGTAATCAGAACAGGGGTCTGACTTTAGTTATCAATTTTAACTAAACAGGCTATTTGCTAGAGCTGACTCTTCCATGTCCTCATTTCTCTCCTCCCGACTCCCTCTTGCTCTTAGGCTTCAGGAGACAAGGAGACAATTGTAGGCAGCCAGGGAAAGGCCATCTGCAGCTACAAATGGTCTTTGAAAATCCCTTTAGCTACCTCCTTCGATTTGAAAGTCCCTTTAGCTACAAAGCAATCTATTGTGCTGCTATAAACACAACCTTCCTGAAATATTCTCTACCCGGTATCATTAAACCTATATCTTATGAACACACAGGAAACATCTACATATGGGCATTCCATTTCTGATAGTATTCTTGAACAAGTGTAGAGGGCAATATTTATAATGCTCCTTGATCAACTCAATTGCTACTGATTTATGAAAAACCTCGAAGCTCTAAATTTAGTTCTAAATATTCCTTTTCACCCTTTTGCCTTTCCAAAGAATCAAAACTTATCAACCATAATCATTTTTTACCACCATTTCAATTTTCATATTTTTTTCCTTCGGGAACAATCTTGCATTCGTACCCATGTTGGCATGCAACTCTTCATGCCACCTAATGAAAGGATCAAACCTCATCGGTCTACTATAATCATTTAACCACCAATTCAATATTTTTTTCAAGAACAAGATAACATTCATACCCATGCAATTCTTCATCAAAAAGACAAGCATAAAGTCCTCTGACAGGAGGAGTGTTTTCTATGCAAAAAGATCGCTTTGAATCTAAGATCAATATTTCATACGTGCTAAAAAGTACATTTCTAATTCCAATGGCTATGCAGTACACTTTTTATATGGGTTATTTTCCAAAAAAACTATGAAAGATGTGCCTTAATTATTCTACATTTAATTGGACTTTGATTTTGATGTATTTCTGAAACAAAGGAAATTGCACTTTGATTTTTATTTATTTCTGAAATAGATCTCGAAGTCGAATATGAGATCAATAATGCAAACCCAAGCAACAAATAATTTCATAATAGTGAATCACTTGAGCATTAATGCCTAGCGTTAACACCACTGCATGTGTAGTTGCAAAAATTATTCTTATAGATCCATTACATTACACTGACTTACAATAACTTGCAAATAGAATGTAATTCCTTCTTGGAAGGAAATCCACATTCACACTACACAGTTAAACATTGACAATGAAATTTCCAAGACAAATAAAAATATCCTTAATATTATGTCACCATTCATGTAATATCTGAAAGTACAAATGAAGAAAATGTTAGCAACAATAATAAATATAGTAATCTATTCATGAACTAATTGAAAAACTACTGAAATAAATTGTACATTCTTTCACCATAAAACCATCCTACACACTAGGAAAGAAAAATCCCTATTTATAGTTCTATTGATTCAACATCTTTAGGTTCAATCTTAGAAATCAAGAAATACTCTTCGGCAATTCTTCTCCTAGTCATCACACCTTTATTCTTATCTCCTATAATTTGATTTTCTGAATGATTAAACTTCACATATCTGGGAGTCTTCAGATGTTCTTGATTTTTCAAACTCTTGATTTCCTTCTGTTGGGATTTTTGATGTTCATGTTCTGATTGTCATTGATGGACACATACTTGCATTAAGATCCTCTTTATATGTATGAGTTAGAGCACAATCGGTATGTTGTATTATAGTCTTTAGACTATTGATGTTTTGCAGAATGTGTTTACTAGTCTGAAGTGGCATGTTGACCCCAAGCGGTTCATGGATACCAAGCGGTACAAGGGATTAAAGTGGCATAACACATTTTTACCAGTCTTCATTTTGACAAACCGACAACCGGTATTTTGTATGAACCGGTAATACTCTGTGATGAGTTACCAACTGGCATTTTGTGATGAGTTACCATCCACCGATTGTTTGATGGTGCCGACACTATAATGGTGTTTTTTGTGTCATGGTACCAAGTATGTCCAGGTTCATTGAACCTAGGAAATTGTAATGTAATCCTATTGGACCGACATGAAATTAGATTCCTTTATAAGGACATCATGTCTAGGGTTTTAGGTTGTTGATGAGGTTGCAGCAAAGAGTTTATGTTGTTGCTAGGGTTTAAGGTGGTTGAGGAGTTGGAAAGAATATGAATGTGTAGAAGACTAAAGTAATGCAGGAGTGCATTAAGAACGAGCTATCAAGGATCTAACCGAGTAGTCTGTGTTATTAGATAGATCAAACACTTGTTGATTACTCACATCTTTGACAAGTCTGTAGCCCTTAACCAGGTAGGCCCAAAAGCCTTTTTATAACTCCTCTAACAAGGTGGTTCACATCTATGGATCTAAAATCCTCTAGCAAGGTAGTCTTTAATCGGACTTATCTCCTAACAGAGATTGAGATTCCTAACAGGATATGTTTTGGTAAAGAACATTGTAAGACCTTAACCGGTCTGGTTCCTATTCTATAGATAGTGACTGGTGAGTTCCATCTCACTGTGGCTTTCCCATTTGGGTTTCCACATCAAATATCTTGTGTTATGGTGTTTGTGCTTCTGTGGGTAAATGCATTATTAGCTATTTGGTTTGCATGTTTGTTAACTAGTTTGTCTGTTAAACTATTTTACCGATTTACTGCTAGTCTTGTAAAGTATTTTAGTGCAAAGATTTTTGCCATACTAATTCATCCCCCCTCTTAGTATTCATCAATTGGTATCAGAGCCTACCTTTCTATAAGTTTAACCACTTGGAAAGAGATATGGAGGAATACACCTTGAGGGAACCTACTCAATGACTCACTCAGTCTAAGCAAGCCTATGATGATCTTATGGTCAAATACAAGGCATCTCAAGCAAAAAGGAGAGAACATGCAGAAAAGTTGATGGAGCTATCTGAAAATAGTTTTGCAGATGAAGCAGCTATGGAAGCCCTAATTGTAGAAGTAAATAAGCTGAATGAATCAAACTCCAACCTGAGAAAGGAGTTGGAAGGACTGACTATCTGGATGTGTCAAGAGCTTGAGAACCGGAGAAAAGCTGAAGACCTAGTGAAAGAAAGATATTTTGAGATCTCCAAGTTGAAACAAGAGATGAGTGCCCTAAATGCTCAACTCCATGCAAGCAAGGTGGAAAAGGAAGACATGCAAGGAGAACTGAACACTACCATCTCTAAGAATGAAAACCTGCTAGAAACAAATGCTGCTATTTCCAAAGAACTCTCTGAGTCAAAGGAAATACTTGCTAAGTTCAGCAAGAGTACTGTCAAGCTAGAGAAAAAGCTTGAATCTACCAAACCGGTCAAGAATACCAATGGACTTGGTTATTCCAGTCATGAGGAAGGAGAGACCTCTGGTTCAAATGCTAGAACATCAAAGAAGCAAGCGGTATCAAAGGATAAAGGTAAGCAAAAGTTGAAACCTGTTTGTTTCAACTGTCTTAAAGAAGGACATACTGCTAATATGTGTAGGAGTAAGGCTTACAACAATTTTCCTTATTTCCTAAATGATAAGCCTAGACCCTATAGATTTGATGGTCACTATTATGCATACAACAAGTATGGGCATAGAGCATCTGAGTGTAGGTCTGTTATGAATAACACTGGAAGATATCCTCAAAGGACCCAAAGAGTTGGTCCTGAAGCTTTTGTGAACCGGAATCACAATCGGTTTAATACCTTCAATCATCAACCAAGAAGCGGTGGTTATCAAGTGGCAACCAGATGGAGAGAAAATTGTATGATCTGTCATGATCATGGTCATACTATTGCAACATGTAGAAGGAAGAATGGAAATATGAACAATGGACCTTGGAGAGCACTTGGATTGGTCTACTATCACTGCAACAAACTGGGTCACATTGCTAGATTCTATAGATCAAGAAAGAGCATATCTGATGATATACCCATCACTTTTGAAGGAAACATTGATGTTGACACTGTTCAAGTAGACATGAACAAAATTTGGAAGGAGAAACCAGCAGTGTTACAAGAGGAACTAGTTTCTGCACCTAGTGTGGAAATCACGGAACCGGCAAACTAAGCTTCAAAAAAGCTTAGGTGGAGAAAACAACAAAATGTTTTGAACCCCTGGTTTTCACTGGTAAAAGACCTTAACCGGTATGTTATACTTGTCATTTAACAGAAGACCAGAAATGGTAAAAAGGCAAAATTAGGGTTTATGCCCTAATGGAGGAGCATTAATGATGGTAGGTGAGGACTATGTTTAAAAGCATTTTTGAAATCATTTCTCACTATCAGTTTTTGAGTGAAGAAAAGTTTTTCAAAGAGCAGAGTGATGAAAAGGTGATTTGAGCAGAGATTTGGAGAAATTGAGAAACCGCGAAGGAGATTCAAATTCAAACTGGGAACGGTCAAGTGGAGAACACAAAGCGGTGATTCAACAACCGACGAAGTGTGAAGTAAAGGAGAATCTGCAAGCCCTAATTTCATGTATTTCAAAAGGTATTTCTTGACTTCTTAATGTTTCTATCATGGCTTTCGCATCTCATACCAGTTCTAGTGCATTTGTCGAGTCTGCAAATTTTATTCAACGGAAGTCCAAGTATAATGCCCTATCACAAGTTCTGGCTGGTGTGATAGTAGAAGAGGGAATCTCTGACTACATAGACTACAAAATAGAAGACCTAGGGTCTCTAGCTATCCACTCCTAGTTAGATTTGTTTTGTGGCAAGGATAAGAAAATCAAACGGGAGTATAATATCTTGGAGAAGAAGAAACTCCACGATGTTGTCTACTTCCTAGAAGATTTTACAGAAGATCACATAAGGATCATTTTGAGTAGAGTCCACAGTGACAAGATGTACCTGGAGAGGATGCATGATATCATGCCACAGGCAATTCATGCAGTCACTAGTTTCTGCAATACAGGGGATGTGCTAGCCCTTAGGACAGTTAGCAAAATTGAAATGTCCAAGCTTACTGGTTCAGTGAGTGACTCACGTGGCATGACAGTCAATTCAATCAAGGATGATCTGGTGAAGTATGTATGTATGGTGACTGGTTACCGAACATTCTCAGCCAATAGAATTAACTCCGTATCTATTGTAGCAGTAAATGCCGCTTACCGAATGATAAAGGAGGATGCATCATTTGACCTATGCATTGGTATGTAGAGGCAACTCCTATTGAACCTGAAATCAATTAGACAAGATAATGCACTGAGGTTCAAGTCTGGACAACTATTGCTTGGGTTGTTCTTTTACTTTCAAGGATACTTCCTAGGAGTCGGAGACATTCAGTGGTCTGTGAACCAATCAGTTACCAAATAGATAAAGGAAAGTTTAAAAGCAGTGGGAACCGGTTATCTTGATGTTCTAAACAAGTATTTTGATGAGTTCAGACAAAAAATGAGCCAAAGGATGAGGATCTCAAGTGATATCGTCAAGAAATATGAAGATGACATCTATTTCACCATCAAGGTGGATCAATGCATAATGGAGGTTGTTGAGCTTAGACAGGAAGAAGTTGAGCCAATGGGCTATGAGGTGATGTATGACATGCTGGAAGGGTATGCCTCTACCCTTATTGCCTCACCTCTTGATCCTAAGGCAAAGAGGACTGGAAACTATCTGGAAAGGGTTACACTGGTCAAGGAACCCTCTGCGAAGAACAGAAAAGAACCTACAATAAAGAAGGCAAAGGCGGTGCCTACAACATCAGCACTAGTTACTACTGCAACTCTAAAAGTGACCAAGCGGTCACCAGCCAAAAAGAAACTGGAAGCGGCACCAGCTAAAGTCTTTGAGAGGAAAAGGAAGACAAAAAGAAACTCTCTGGATTCAGAAGAAACTGTGTCTAAGGAGCAACCCAAGAAGGCGAGACAGACAAGAAAGAAGACAAAGACTAAACCAGCATCATTTGCACTGATAAATATTGATATCTCCTCCTATAAACCTTTGACACATTGTCAAAGAACTATCAAAAACATTAGGAGAAAAGTATTGAATGATTTAATTGATTATTTTGATGACTTTAATGATGATGAAAAGGAGGTGGTGGAAAAACAAATAATTCAATATTTATGTGTTAATGACCGGTCCCCTTCATAAATTAGATTTGAAACACCAGATTCTTTGTATAAGTCCTTAGACAATAAATGGTGCATTTCCATAGAGCAGGAATAGGAAATGAGAGAAAAAGTTTTTGCTGAACATTTTCCTGATGTATCAAATTTGGAATTGTTCGATGTAATGAACAAATAGAAAGGGCTTTTCTTCATGAGAAGAAGAAGACTCTTGTTACTGGAAGGAAAAGGTAAGGAAGTGCTCAAGGATACACACACTCATGCTCTAGATGCTCTAAAGATGCATCGAGTGGCTGAAGCCAACCGACGAGGTGAGAAAGAACTAGTTATATCCAAACCGGGTGAAGTACTTGATGATGAAGGAAATCCGGTTGATGAACCGGTCAACACTATTGATGTTGATGCCCTGGATGAAGAAGATGTTACTCAGGAGATACCATCTGAGGCAATAGGACAAGAGCAACAAGTTGAAGAGAAGAAAGTCAAGAACGGATAGGAAGCGACAAAGGAAGAGGCAGAGCAGAGGAAAAAGGATGAAGAAGAGAAGCAGAAGAAGAAGGAAGAAGAGAAAAAGAAGAAAGATGAAGAGGAAAAGAAGAAGAAAGATGAAGAAGAGAAAAAGAAGAAAGATGAAGAGGAAAAGAAGAAGAAAGATGAAGAAGAGAAGAAGAAGAAAGATGAAAAGGAGAAAAAGAAAAAAGATGAAGAGGAGAAAAAGAAGAAGGAAGAGGAGAAGAAGAAGAAAAATGAAGAGGAGAAGCAGAAGAAGGATGAAGAGGAGAAAAAGAAGCAAGAAGATGAAAAGAAAAAGAAAGAAGAGGAGGATAAGGAATAGGAGAAAAAGAAGGAAGCAAAGAGGAAGAAGAAGGAAAAAGAAGATAAGGAATAGGAGAAGAAAAAGGAAGCAGAAAAGAAAAAGGCTAAGGAGGACAAGGAAGCAGAGAAGAGGAGAGAAGTGGAGAAGAAGAAAGTGGAAGAGGACAAGGTAGGAGAAGCGGCGAAGAGCACCTAGATGGGGACTCTGAAGGCAATCAGGAGTCAAGCCAAACCGGCTGACCTCTCCAGTCCTATAGATCTCCAGTCTGCAAGTGAAACGGAGCTAATGTAGAGTATCAAGGTAGCTCAAGAGCGCCTTGAAATCATTCGATGGAAGAAGGAGCAAGATGTAATCCAAGTAGCTATGGATATGCTAACCGATTTGATACCCGGTACAAATCTTCCAAACACTGATTCATCATTAGCTAGACTAAAGCTCCTATACATAGTAGTAGATGATCAGGTGCAGAGCCTTGAAGAAGCAGCAGAGGCTAATGTCAAGAAGGAGCATCAAAAGGCTCTTAATATAGCTCTGGTGAAAAAGTTGAATGAGCTCCAGAATGAACTGAAGAAAGAACAAAAGGATATAAGGGATGCTCTAGATGAGGGGAATATGCTACTCAGCAAAATCTATCAACCCCATCTGTTCTATGATGGCGTGCTAGCTCAGAAGAAAAAACTTGAATAGGACTTGCAGTCCTACTTGAGCACATTCAAGCCGCCTTATGATTCCTTCACAACTTATGGGCAAACCGTTCACCGGTTTCATATCCAGTCAGCCAAAATGGAGCAAGAGATCAGCACACAATCTAGAGATTTGTAGGAGCTACAACTGGCTCTACTCCCACATCTGCAAATTCTTTAGAAGTGTTATCTGAACCTGGATGCTTTGACAGTTGCATAGGAGATGAGCACAATTGATGCCATGGAAGAATAGGTCTCCGAGATGCAAACAAAGAAAGAAGTAGCCACCTCCCTACTTGAATCATGGTCTCTATCGATGAAACAATTCTTGCAAGACTATAAATATATTTTTGACAAGTATTATTCCTTGTTGTCATAAACTTATTATTTTAATATCAAATGGAAATAGGGTTGTTCAGCAATACTTTGTCATTGTTGGCAAAGGGGGAGAAGTACTCTATCTATTTTGGAGAAGTATAGGGGAGAAGTATCTGGATTTAAAATTTTGCTATATGCTTTGATATATGCTCTGATATCTCAATGTTTATGCTCTATATGCAAAAGTGCTATACATTGTATTGTTAAAGGGATAGTGTATATGCTTAGGGGGAGCAATTTTGCTAATGGCATTTTTTTGTTGTAAAACACTTAGATGTCAAAATTTTATTTTCCTAAGTGTTGCCATCAATGCCAAAGGGGGAGATTGTTGGCATTTTTGATGTTCATGTTGTGATTGTCATTGATGGACACACACTTGCATTAAGATCCTCTTTATATGTATGAGTTAGAGCACAACTGGTATTTGTTCCAACTGGTATGTTGTAGGTATGTTGTATTATAGTGTTTAGACTATTGATGTTTTGCAGAATGTGTTTACTGGTCTGAAGCGGCATTTTGACCCCAAGCGGTTCATGGATACCAAGCAGTATGAGGGATTAAAATGGCATAACACATTTTTACTAGTCTTCATTTTGACAAACCGGCAACCGGTATTTTGTATGAACCGGTAATACTCTGTGATGAGTTACCAATCGACATTTTGTGATGAGTTACCATCCACTGATTGTTTGACGGTGCCGACACTATAATGGTGCTTTTTGTGTCATGGTACCAAGTATGTCTGGGTTCATTAAACCTAGGAAATTGTAATGTAATCCTATTGGACCAACATGAAATCAGATTCCTTTATAAGGACATCATGTCTAGGGTTTTAGGTTGTTGATGAGGTTGTGGCAAAGATTTTATGTTGTTGCTAGGATTTAAGGTGGTTGAGGAGTTGGAAAGAATATGAATGTGTAGAAGACTGAAGTAATGTACGAGTGCATTAAGAACGAGCTATCAAGGATCTAACTGAGCAGTTTGTGCTATTAGATAGATCAAACACTTGTTGATTACTCACATCTTTGACAAGTCTGTAGCCCTTAACCGGGTAGGCCCAAAAGCCTTTTTATAACTCTTCTAACAAGGTGGTTCACATCTGTGGATCTAAAATCATCTAGCAAGGTAGTCTTTAATTGGACTTATATCCTAACAGAGATTGAGATTCCTAATAGGATCTATTCTGGTAAAGAACATTGTAAGACCTTAACCAGTGTAACCTTAACCGATCTGGTTCCTATTCTGCAGATAGTGACTTGTGAGTTCCATCTCACCATGGTTTTTCCCATTTGGGTTTCCACATCAAATATCTTGTGCTATGGTGTTTGTGCTTATGTGGGTAAATGCATTATTAGCTATTTGGTTTGCATGTTTGTTAACTAGTTTGTCTGTTAAACTGTTTTACCGGTTTACTGCTAGTCTTGTAAAGTATTTTAGTGCGAAGATTTTTTCCATACTAATTCACCCCCGCTCTTAGTATTCATCACCTTCATCTGTCTAAACACTGGTCTCTCCTTCATTTTCAGTCTTTTCCAGAACAATCTAATTTTGATTCTGGGTATGCACTTTCTTTCCTTTTTCTAAACTAATATCCTAATCATCTTAATCATATTCACAAGATTTGGGCTAATATGTATTTCCTTCATCCACTCTCGCATTAGCACTTTCAACTATCTTTCTCAATCTCTTATTATAACATCAGTAGGCCTTTCTCTTAGTAGAATAACCAAGAAAGATTATTTCATCACATCTAGCATCAAACTTCCCTAAATCTTCATCTCTTTTGATATAGAATTTACTTCCAAAACTTCCAAAATATCTAACTGTAGGAACATGACCAGATCATAACTCATAAGGAGTCTTACCGATATCACCTTTGAAATCCACCTAATTAAGAGTGTATATAGTAGCACTCATAGCTTCTCTCCAGTAGATATGCAAAACATTTCCTTCAATCATCATGGTTCTATAAAATTACTAAACTATTCTATTCTTCCTCTCCACAACGCCAATCTGTTGAGGGGTTCTAGGTTCAGATAACTGTCTCTTCACTCCATGCTCTTCACAAAATGCATTAAATGTTCAAGAAGTGAATTCACCACCTTTGTCAAATCTTAGGCACTTCATCTTTAATATTGTCTCTGTTTCAACGATAGCTTTGAAAATATTGAACTTCTCCAATGCTTCAGATTTATCCCTTAAGAAAGTAACCCACATCATCCTTGAATAGTCATCAATCAGAAACATGAAGTACCTATCTCCCTTCATTCTTCTCACTCTAAAAGGACCACACAAATCAGTATGAACAAGATCCAATAATCCATTAGAATTATACTATTTTCTTTTGAAAGTAACTCTTGTCTGCTTCCCTAACTGATATTATTTGCATATCGAATTAGTAGGCTTTACTAACTTAGGAAGATCTCTCACTTCTTGAGTAGAACTTGTCTTAACTATGCAATCAAAATTCACATGACACATCCTTCTATGCCATAACCAACTTTCATCAATCTAAGCAATCAAACAACTTTTGCCACTAGCATTAAAATGAAATATATTACCTTTAGTCTTCGTACCTGATGTAATCTCAATTCTAGAACCACTTAGAATTCTACACTTGTTATTCTTAAATTGAAAATCATATCCCTTGTCAACCATCTGTCCAACACTCAAAAGATTATGCTTTAGACCTTCAACATGCAAGACATCATTATTATTGTGCTTACCATCAAGAGAAATGGAACCTCTACCATGGATTATACTAGCTTGGTCATCATCAAATCTTACTACACCACCATCATACTTTTCAATACTCACAAACTTACTCTTATCACCTATCATATGATGAGAGAAACCACTGTCAATAACTCATTCATCTTTCTCTTCAACTTTAGTAGCCAAATCTTTCTCCTCATTAATGCAGCTAGGAGAATTAGTAGGCACTGGATCATCTTCCTTGATAGTAATAACACCCTTTCATATCCTGAATTTCCCTTCTCAGATTCATCATTTGTCACAACTTCATGAGTAGCATAATAACACTTTTTTTTATATTTAGGCTTGTATGGCTTAAGTGGCTTCTTATGAGCTCTTTTCAGACACCTTGAAGAAAAATGTCCTATCTTATTACATGAAAAGCATTTAAGAGGTAACTTTCCTTTATACTTACCGACACCTTTCGACAATCTTCTAGCAATTAGGGATTCAAGATCTTCAAGATCTCTTTCTTCTTCTTCAAGTTCTTTCATCTCCTTATCATATCTAGATACCCTTGTAGAACTTTTCTCCTAGATCATATTTTTGCTTCCCAGAAACAATAGCTTTGAATGCAAATGCAAATTTAGGAAGAGATTCACTGAATTTTCTCAACTCAAAGGAAATAAGCTTGCTATCAATATGTCTCTAGTCACATCAGTCACCGTCCGGATTTCCTCAATAGCAGTAGCTTTATTTTTGTAAGGAGGCAAGGATCTCAACACTTTAGCAACAATCTCTTATTCTTCCAATACTCCACTGGCACATCTAATATTCAACACAAGCTCATTCACTTTCTGCATAAAATAAGTAATGTTCTCGTCATCACCCATCTTTAGCATCTCATACTCTCCTTTCAGGCTTTGCAACTTAGAAACTTCCACATGGCTAACACCTTCATACAAAGTCTCTATCTTCTTCCATATTTCATGAGCAGTCTGCAAATCCATAACATTAGTCATCTCAGAATGAGTCAAGGCACTTAACAATGTTTTCTTATATCTAATATTGTATTCATTTTCCCTGATCACATTTGAAGTGGTAGGACCATTCAGAGAAATATTATACACATTCTTACTAACTTTCCAGTAATCGTCACCGATGTATCTCAAGTGACACTCCATCCAGTTTTTCCAAAGAGTGTAGTTTGAACCCTGAAATCTCAAACTATCCTTCTTGCAAGCATAGGTTGTCATCCCAGATCACCTCGAGTGGTTAAGATTCTTCTGAATGATCTAGCTCTGATACCAATGATTGGCAACAAGGCATAAAATTGAGAGGGGGGGGTGAATCATTTTTCTCAAAAACTCTACTTAACTCAAACACAATTTCAGATCTAATAAATAACAGTGAAAGCATAAATCAACACCACGTCAATAACACACATAACACCAATATTTTTGATGTGGAAAAACCAATCAAGGGAAAAACCATGATGGGAACCTACCCACAATATGATGATACCCTATTAGAAGTATATGAATATTACAATGGGGAATGCACATGCATTTAGGCACACTTCCTAGAGCACACTACTCAAAATACAATAACAAAGAGTGTTACAACCCTTAGGAAGAATCACTATCTTACAAAAACATCTGGATTACATTCAGGAGATCATGAACTAATAGAATAGAATCTCACCATACCTGGTTACAGTTCTGGTTAAGCACAAAACACATATACTTCTCTTTGCACTTCTTCACACTTCTTCACACAACTTCACTGCTACCGAAAGATCAAAACATTATTCACACACACAGATACTCTCTCACATGATTTATTTATACATATCATCAACCTATCTTTCAAGGCCATCTCAAAACACATCACGAATTAAAAAAATATAACCACATACGCTACAAAACCATATGCAAACCAAAACAATGTCGATTAAGACATAGTATGGACCCAAACAAACACCTCGAACATGAAACAAATCCAATAATTATGCCTTGAACATCTGGAACATGCTAAAATAATCCAAACACAAAGAATGTTGCATAACATGAACATACTAGAAAAAATCACCAAAAACAAGCACAACAATCAATATGGACCACCAACATAAATAGGACATGATCAAGAAACATCCACAAGCAATGTGAATTACCATAGAAACAACTGCAACATCACCACTCATTAGAATCACCATCACCATCATATTGAATTTCAAGAACACTCAATGAACTGACTAACAAACTGAAAGATTCACTTGCAGACCTCCAAATCATGAACCATCTAAATTGAGGACACACCAGAATTTCCCAAACACTCTGCCAAAATCCACAAACAAAGATATTGCAACACAGAGAAAAATCCAAAACACTGATCAACATTAAACAACTGAAAAACCAATCATAATACCGGATCTCATAACTTTATCAAATCATCATGCGGACCACTGAAACTTCAACTAAATTAACTAGAGATATTTATCACAAAACCCTTTAATCCGTAATAACTCAACTACAACACACTGGCCAAACCAACTCACATAATATGACTACAATACTGAAACACATAGAGGAATATGTTGACAACAATGACAACACATCACTTGAACAATCCAAACACATAATTTCACATTATCCCAAAAATCTCCCAAACATCCAACAAGAGATTCCTTCTATCATTCATAAATACTTAAAACTTCCTCATAATGACGAGATTATAACAATTAATCATAGCATGTACCAACCTATAGTGAGGCATGGAGATGTTAACCTTGATTCCTTTTGGCCTAAGAAATTTGAGCCTCTTATACCTCATAGTGATGCTCTTTTTCAATCTTATAAAAAGTGGAAGAATGATATGATATTATCTTTAAGTAAATCTAGAGATCCTAGACCTATCCCTTCTCATGATGGACTCATCCTCCTTCCTACACCTATTCCTCCTTTATATGGCAGTTTTGACTCTTGAATCTTACAAAGTGAATCATCAAGAATCTCCTATCTTTCAACCTAGTAGACCTTCTCCCATTCCTCCTTCTTTAAAGGAAGAGAAGAAACCTATGTCTGTTAATCCTAAACCTTCGCAACCCTCGGTTAAAACTAAATGAAACCTTTGTGCAAGAGAATACTGATAAAGACATCATGCTAACACTTGTGAACTTGCTTCTCAACACATTTCCTCTCGAACATACCAAATGTTGACATGATCCCATTTGTCTAGCCTTCACCTAATCCTAGGGAGGAAGTTCAACCTTAATCACCAAGATTAAAGATGCTTAATAAAGACGATTGTTCATGTTCTATTCAAAAAGGTCTTATTTTTATTAATCTTGATGAAGAGATGGACGAAAATGATGTTCATGATAACAATGTTGATGATAATGATTCCAATGATGAATATGAACTTTTTCATGTTGATAATGATTTATCTAAACAATTTTCACAAGTATTAATCCTAGCTCCTAGTAACAAACAAAGTGACTCATCATTAGAGCATAGTCCTTGTTTGGAACTTGCAATAATTCCATCTACCGTGCTTGAACTTTCTCCTCTTGCATATTGTCCACCTTCCTAGAACAATGTTTAGCAAGATTTGGAGGTGGATGATTTGCTTGATTAGCTTCATTTGTGTTGTATATTTTCTCTATCTCTCCTCTCTTGATTGTTCGTAACATTCCTCTATTTGTTTCTCAATTCTTCTATTTGTTGGCCCTAGTGTTTTCTACTTGAGGATAATGCAAAGCATTGAGATCTCTTTTGGTCTTGTAGACACCTAAATTTGATTAATCAAATTAATTGAATTTAGCTATCCTCAATGCTTTTAAATTAAATAATTATGCATTATTTAATTAATTAGTGTTCCCTCCTTCTAGATAATTAATTTGATTAATTATGTTATAGTCCCCTTTTAATTGATTATTTGACAATCATAAATTATTTAATTATTTAAATTTACCCCCTTCTATTAAATAAATCAAATGCATAATTTGACTATTTAATTCACCTTTTGTCCTTTTCCTCCTTTTCCATTATAAAATTAATTAATTAAATAATTATATTTCCCCATGTGTCTCTTAACCTCAACTTCCATCTAACCCGTGGGTTCTAACCAACCCTTTAACCAACCTTATCTCTTCTAACCTCCCCCTCAGATGTGTGTGCACATTTCTAATTTCCTAATATTTAGGAAATTAAAACCAATTTTGGGTGGTTATCTCCCAAAATTGACATGTGTCAATCCTTCCCTTGCCAAGAGAGACAAGTTGCACATTTTCATGTACCTCCCTCTCCTCACCATGTCCTATTTAATCCCTCCATTTTCTATTGAAATGATCGCCTTGTTAACAACCATACTGTCATAATACTGAATTAATCACTCATCTTGTACAATCATATCATCATCCACATCTTGCATAAACCTCTATGGAGCATAATCGAGCATCTACGACACCATGAGAACACATCAAACTAGAGAACTATCAAATCGAAGTTGATTTTGGGTTTGCATTGCTTTTATTTCATTTGATATTTCTAATTTCACTTTTATATCATTTTCATCTTGAGTTTTTGTTGGATTCTTGTGTTTTCTTAGATTGTTAGCTTAGTATTTCAATCATTCTATTTTTGCAAACAATTTTAACTCACACATTTATGGAACACTTGGTGGGACCCACTTCATGGGTCATTTTAATGCTTTTTAATTGTTTTAGTGAATTTTAATTATAGATTTTTGGTGCTTGGATGCAAAAAATGCAATCTCAAAAGTTAACTTCCACTTCAATGGAGGGAATTTCATCACCAAGTCCTTTTTTTTAAGTCTCGCAAGGACATGGTGAAGTCCAACGGGTTTTCTACCAACTCCACTGGGAATGCATTCCCACCATTTCATTGATAGGTATAAAATTCTTAGTAATTTTCATAGTCCAATGAGTTTGAGGGTAACTCCCACGGGTTCGAAGTGATAAAATCAACTCTATGTCTTTTTGGTTCTCAAGCCTATCTATTTAATTTTCTATTTAGGTGGCATAGCAAGTCTGTTGTCAATTCTAGCGGGTTTGAACTAATTAAATCAACTCGTTGTCTTTTGGGTTCTTAGTCTGTATATTGTTTATTTTTAGTAATTCTAAGCAGATTGGTAGGTTTACAATCTTGTCAAGCGGGTTTGCACTATTGGTTCTTTTATGTGTTTTTTTCTCTTCGGTTTGTAACCCAAATTAAAATAGTCCAGTGGTTTGGACATTTGTTTAGTGGGCTTGAACCTTTGTCCAATGGGTTTGACATTAACTATAGCAGATTCGCTCTTTATTCAGGTGGTTTAGTGGGTTTGCACTATAATTCAATGGATTCGTGGTTTTTGTTTTTTAACTATCATTTTCCCAAATCTCATTATATCAAATTATTGCTAACTTTCTAACTTTCATTTCTTAATTGGCTTTTCACTAACAATTGTGCAACTATTTTTCTTGTCGAAGACCCCACACCTTAAACACTAATAGTTTATTGCAATATCATCAAAGAGAGGTGCCTTGTTTGAAAACATTTTTTTTGTTGAATGCTTTAAATTTACATCATTCTTTATTATTTAATTTAGTGGCACACCTCAATTTATTGAGGAAAAGAACAAGTGGTTTCTTTGGTTGGCACGCTTGTGCATGTGTTGTGTGGACCTATTGCTAACACACACTATCATCTCCCTTAGCTCTCATGGTCTTGGGTGAAAGAGAAAAGTGCTGGCAATGATAAAAAAAATTATTAGAGGGTCTCTCAAGAAGCCATTAAGGCCAGTGAGAGGGAACGACCCAAGTGGTACTTTTTCAGCCTGCAATATAAATTAAAAGGTCAAGTGAAAACTATGACTGCTTGATGATGTGCATCTACATCGATAGTTCCTTTGGGATAGTCTCTTAAGTGATTCACCACTACATGGGTAGACACCAGGTTTTGCTAGAGTTCCCTCACTATGAACTATGTTTTAGTAGCCAAAATCCTTGAGACTTGTTGGTGCAAGAGGTCGGACCTTTGAAGTCACCCCAATTCATAATTTTCATTATTGAGATAGATATCCCTTAGTTCATAAGATCTTTGGATCTTCGAGGTATGAAATTTTGGTGTTCCTAAGAAGTGTGTGTCATGGTGGGAGAGTTAGCACCACTGAAATCTCTTTTTGTTTGCTTTGTCCAAGAATCAAGAGAAATCCAAGTGGGGACTTAGCAAGTACTATCATCTTTCTAGCCTAGGAAGTACATGCTTACAATTGTGTTTTGTTTGTTCATACTAGTAAATCACTTTGGCTAATCCAGGCCCTCACACTTTAGTTGAGCTAGACATCTTCTTTACTGCTTGTGCTTTTGTCACAAAATGATCTTTTGCCAAAATGTGTCCATCAATTAGTCCAACTTGTCATCATTGTACTTTAGCAGGTTTGCTACCTATTGCAGCAGGGACACCTATACTCTGAGCCAAAAGTGACATAATTATTGTAGTCATTATCACTTTATCTCTCACAAGTTTGCTTTGAGAATTAGTGGGTTTGTTCTGAGCAATGGTTGGTTTTCTCCCTTGGTCTATTTTCCATATGTCAATTAGTCCTAACAAGTTCGCTATTATCATTTTTTGTTATTTAGCCTTTTGGTCTTTATGTGGGTTTGCACTTAGTTCTAGCAGGTTTGCCTCATCCTTTCATGGGTTCGCTCTTTCCTCCAATGGGTTTGGTCTTGTAAGTCATCACACTGCCAAATTTTGTCAAAATTGAGTTTGCTTCATAGTCGGCTAGTTTTCCTTATTCCCAAGGTCCGGTTTGCATTCACTTGAGTCAATATTATCATCCATCTTAGTTTGAATTTTTATTTTTTCAGAATCATCATTGCCTGCATAGTTGCATCATGATTTTTGCATCATCACTATTGTCTATCAGGGTCTTGATTTGCATTGTCACTACCATTCATTCCAATTTTTGAGTCATCACCTTGGTTTGTCATCATCTCAATTCTATTTTCATCATTATCATTCATCATCACCTCTCATCTCCCAATTCGTGTCATCATTTCCTTCTTCCTAAGTCAAAGATCGAACACCAAACATCAATCAATCCAAATATCAAACATCCAAAATTGAACATTCCACTTTATCCTCTTTCCAACTTCCTCAAAGTTAGTCCCCATCCTAGTATGAGCTTGTGATTCATCATATTCTAAGCTTTATTTTGTCATCCATTTTCATTTTTCATCTCTCCAACTCATCAACTAATCATCATCTTGTAAATTTATTATAATGAGTATGGTCATCATTTTCTTCCACTTAATCCCATTCTAATGATGGTGTGACTCTTGTTGATCAAGATGAATATGAAATTGAAAACCTTTCAATTCCCTCATCCGTAGCAAGTTTGCACCAAGTGTCAAAGCCAAAATCCAATTGTTCATCCTAGCTACCCTACCATTCCTCCATGTGCATCCTCTCATAATCCTTATCACACCTTTGACAAGGGAGATACATTATGTCGTCCACCCATAGTTCCCTCATATGCAACATCCATGCCTTCATCATCTCCAATGATCCTATCCCAACCTCCATCCTTTCATAAAAATACTACTACTTACATCCATAATCCAAATCCACCATCTCATTATCCCCAAATCCATTGCATAATCCACTATCCTAATCCTCCATCCTACCTCAGTCCTCCATCTAATCCTAGTCCTTCATCCTATCTCTATCCACTATCCACTTCATCATATGCCCACCCACCATCCACTTCATCCTCTCTCCACCCACCGTCCACTTCATCCTATGTCTACCCACCTTCCATTCCATCCTATCTCCACCCACCATCCACTTCATCCCACCTTAATCCTCCACCATCCTCTTCATCCTATCTCAACCCACCATCCACTTCATCCTACCTCAATCCACCACCATCCACTTCATCCTATCTCAACCCACCATCCACTCCATCCTATCTCGATTGACCATCTTTCACTCCATGGTATACTAAAAGACCTTCGTTCACCCCATCCTACCTTAATCCACCTTCATCCACTCCACCCTATCTCAATCCACCATCCTCCACTCCATCAAGCAAACCAAAACACCTTCATCCACTCCATCCTACCTCAATCCACCATTGTCCACTCCATCTTATCTCAAACCACCACCCTCCATTCCCTCCTCCATTTTTGCAACTTCCCTTCCACCTCCCACACCTACCATTCCTCTCCCACCTCCTAACACCATAAAAAAACTCCCATCCATTGATTCCATCCAACCACAATCCCCATCACCTACTCCTACCACCATTCATACTCAATCCAATGAACCTCCCATCCTTCCATCCACCCCATCTACCCCAGTAAAAAAAACTCCCATCATTCCATCCACTATGTCTACCTCAATCGATGAACCTCCCATCATTCCAACCACTCTATCTACCCTATTTAAGGACCCTCTCATCATTTCATCCACTCTATCTACCCTATTCGAGGACCCTCCCATCATTTCATCCATTCTGTCTACCCTAGTTGATAAATATCCCATCCTTCCATCAACTTCATCTACCCCAGTCAATGAACCTCCCATCCCTTTATCCATTATGTCTACCCTAGTTGATGAACCTCCCATCCTTCCATCCACTCCATCTACCCATGTCAATTAACCTCCCATCCTTCCATGCATTCCATTTGAAGAGTCTACTAACTCACCCCTCATCATACCATCCACACTAATCCCATCATGCCAAGGTCTTGTTCCAGAGCGTGTTGAAATATTTATTGATCCAAATCAAGATCCTACCATTATGCCTCCTCCATCCCAAGGTCCCTTATCATCCCTTCATCCACATCATGATCCTCCCAAACCATCTACTCCATATCAAGAGTCTTTATCACTTCCTCATACAAGTCAAGATCCTCCCATCTCATATACTCCACTTCTTGATCCTCCATTACCTCCTATCCAAACCATCCCACCACCATCACTCTATCCCCTTGGTTCACTTACATTCATCCATGGTAGTTCACTTGCAACAAAAGAAAATCTCATATACACCACCCATTCTCCTCCACTTAATAATGGACTTGTATCTTGTTCCCTGAATAACAAGTATCCTCTTTTAGATAAAATGCTCAAATAAATGAACTATCAAGGTAACGATTTAGGCCTACATGAGCAAGCTCCTTTGGAGCCCATCCATGTCAAAGCATATTCAAAGTCTTGTGATCTTGGTTATGTATCTCAAGGCACTTCATTCAAAAATGTTGGTACAACTAATGTAAAATCCAAGTGTGTTTCGAAACCTACCATACTACCTTCCCATTGTTCCTCCAAACCATTTATCGCCATCCCCCCTCCTCCATCATATAAAGCCAAAACAACTATCCATCTGCCTCCTCCATCATTTAAATTCATTTTGGGTTCCTATATCCCAAAGTCAACCATCACATATCCCCCACATGATAAATCCATTTTTAGCCCTTATATCCCACAATCCCATTATCCATCTTATCCCACTCATCCCCTCATGTACAAATCCCATATCTCCATCACCCATCATAAACATCATGCTCCTTTAATTCCCAATCAGGATCAACAAAGGCACACTCCCATGCATCCTATCCACCATCCTACTACCATCACACCATCCATATTCCCTCCATATCCTTCATCTTCTCACACTCCTTCCAATTCTACTAGTAGCAATTTGGATGCTGAGTCAAAAATGCATAAAGCTAAACATCCACAACAATATAAAGATGACCATTTCCACTCAAAAAGAAATGCTCATGCTCGAACAAAGAAAAAATTGATACAAAAATGCAAGAAATACCAAAGGCCATAATGGCCCACTATAGCAAAAGAAAAAACAATGTGGATCCCAAAGAAAAAAGAGGCAATGCACCTAAAAGAAAAATCTCCAATGGCATCTTAAGTTATTAATCCACTAGCTAACATTCTCCCCCTCCATCTCCTAAGTCTATTTTGGTCCCCTATGTCCTAAAGCTACCTATCATAATTCCTCGATCATATCCATGTGCTACATCCATCTCCTCTCCACTCATCCGACGACCCCCACAACATGTGCCAATGTTGGTCCCAATGACATCTTCCCATCACACTCACTTTCCCTCAGTCCATCCAAACACTTTCCACTACCATATACATTATGTGTGTGTGAAAAGTGGAATAAGGATCTGTATATGCAAGACACAACACTTCAATTAATTCATTACATGTATGGTTAGACAGATATGAGCATGAATAATAAAACCATAACAAAGCAACCACTTGTCTTCTAAAAGATGCGAGTATAAGATTGCTCTTAGATTTTTATAAGCAATACCAGTGACTAGACTACACCAAGATGAAGGATTTAATCTATATGAGCATGATATTAAGCTAAAATAAATGAAATATGGATGAAAGATTCAAGTAATAACGAATTCAAGCAAGTATGGATTAAACATAAAATATGGATGCAAATAATCTAAAAAAGCACAATATATTCAATGACTCTAGAGAAAAATTAGCATAATAATAATAAATCTCCAAGCATATTCTCAAAAATCTCTGGGGTGTTTGGAATGAGAGCTGAAGGCTGGATTTATAGAGAATTCTCAAGAGAGATGATGAAAAATCTCAATTTAGGATTAATTGAAAATAATTGAGAAATCAGGTTCAGTTAACCTTGAGATAGATTCCAATTATAGTTTAATTGAAATGCATTCAAATAAAAAGTCCAAGTTGCATTGGAAAATAAGATTAAATTAATTTCATGCATTTGTGATTAAAATAGATAATCCTTTGATTTATTCAAGAAAAAGGTCTGTTCAATGCAACTGAACTTGTTTTTTTGAAAAGCTTTGAGTTCCAATTTTAGAGAATAATTAATAATTCAATTAATTATTTTTCTGATTTCAAATTCTCAATTTAGAAAAAGAAATAATATCTCAAGTTTGATTTCTCTCTCAACTCAATTCTTTTGTTTTATTTTTCAATTCAACTCTTGCTTTGTAATGAATTCTTCTTTTGTAATAAATTAATTCCTTTTTGCATGATGAATGGCAAATTTATTAATTAATTAAATATGCTAGGATATTTAATAAATTAAAATGGAATAATTGATCAAAAATGATATTCTTGGAATGATTCAATTAATTAAATAAATATTTAATTAATATTGAGTAATTAATTTGCCATGTGACATTTGATGATTAAAGAATTAATTATGTGCTCAAGATTAATTTAATTGCCTTTGGTTAGGACCTTGGTGATGTTGTCGAGATTAGGGGCCCATGGTTTAGATGACCAATTTTAGGGTATTACATTTGCCTCTCTTTGAATTAATGTGCGAGCAATGCGTTGGTTCAAAGAATATGTGATGTCTAGGAGATACTAGTTTTGAAATTGATTGATCACGAACTAGATAAAAAGTGAGGTGTTTTAGCTTGATTACGAAGCGATGAAGCTGAATAAAGTCTGATTAAAGCGATACCGATCCTGAACTTGATTGAACTAAGGAATGATAGAAAACAAAGATACCAAACTTGAACTTGATTGATCAAGAAGCGGATCTTACTGATCTAGAACTTGATTGAACATAGATACAGTGAGTGAAGATAAAAAAATGATCTTGAACTTGATTAATCAAGATACGATGAGCGAAAAATAAACTGTCCAACTTGATTCGATGCGATGAAACTAAACACCTGCTTAGATTTAGTGTGTGATCAAAAATACTCTTTAAACTTTTGATTAAGATTAATAAATAATCAACTTGATGTAAAGAGATGAAACTGAATAATGTTAAGAGATTGATTCAAATGAAGACAAATATCAACTTAATATGAAGCGATGAAACTAATATGCCCCTAGCGATTCATTTGATTCAGATAATCGAGAGATCTCAACTTGATATGAAGTGATTAAGATGACATGCCCCTTAGCAATAAGAATTTGTTTTTTTTTAGTTGAAAAGATTTTTGCTCAACTTTTGATGAAGATTTGAAAAAAAATTCTCGACATTGAAGATATGAGGTCATAAGGTTACGAGTATGCCCCCTCGGGAGCGAAATCGAAAGATAGCAAGGGTAATTGATTATAGGCAATTGTTTGAGCGATTGTAAGTTATTTGAGCACAAAGAATAATTCTAAGGAATTTTTAAAAATTTGGCGTTGATTGAGAAATTGATTTGTAGATTAAAATTGAGATTTAACATTGATATTGAGCACAATTTGAAGAAAGAATGAGCATTTGTTGAAAAGAACACTAAGTGGTCCAAATTGTGAAATTTAATAGGAGAATGATCTCGAATTTCAATTTTGATCCCGAAAATGGAATCAAAACGGGCGAATTAGCCAAGGGTACAATTTTCATGTCCATCAGAGCAAGTTGAAAAATTAGGTTTTCAGCTATATATGGGGCAAAAGTGTCATTTTCAATTCATTTTAACCCTCCAAAGTTTGAAAATTCAAAAAGCCTTCTGTGAGAAAAATGGTGGTCCCTACTCATGAGCATCGATTCAAGTGCCAGAGATGAAATAATCGACCCCAAAACTATGAGCCAGCAATAAGTGATCGATCTTAAACCTCTTTATGTTTTCAATTTTGAATTTTTTTGCTCATTTTTCAAGTTTTCGCATGTTTGGGGTCGAGTTTCACGTTTTATCATGTGAGGTAGGATTCTGTCTCATATGAGTAACTATTAAATTTTATTTTGTTGTTTGAGGCCACTGGAATTGTCATTCAAACCCTACCCCCGTATCGTACGACATGTTTGTAAAAAGACCATTTTGTCATGCGGGGTTTGATATTTTGTCATATGGGGGAGTTTTGTTGTATGAAAGTCAATCCTGACTCGTACGAGATGCTACACTTCTGTGTTTTATCGTTCAGGGAACAGTTAGCATTTTTGAAGGTCTAAACTTGAAATTTTGATTTTGCACTTGGCTTAGTTGGATTTGCGTGATGTTTAATTTCTCTTGTAGGCTCATTTGGAATATTTTCTGATGTTTGTTGTTGGGTTTTTGCAGGTTCGATTACCTCCTGTGCTCTTCAGATGTGTTTATCCTCCCACTATGACATTAGTATGACATTTATCTGAGGTTGAGTAGGCTCATGTTGATTTGTATGGTTTGACTCATCTTCTTGGTTTACCAGATATCCGTGTGAATCATGGTATGCTCACAGCATTGGTTGAGCGTTTCCATTCAGAGCATAACACGTTTCATTTGCCAGTGGGGGAGATCACCATCACTCATGAGGATGTGTACAGGATCCTTCATATCCCTTTTGCTGGGGATAAGGTGGATTATGATATAGTGTTGTTACCTAGACTACAAGTTGTTAGACATGTATTCAGGGATCCACACATTTTGACCTGTTCCATCAGTTGGGACATTATCATGACCAGATACAGTGAGGAGATTCCACTAGCCTATGTTCTAGCAAGATTTATCAGTTGTTTTCTAATTCCAGATAGAGGGCAATAGGGTTTCCAGTGTGGATGGGGTAGGATGCTGGAGAGATTGATATTGACCCCTCAGAGGCTTGGCTGGGGTTCTTGTATATTGGCCCACATGTATTGCAAGATGCATGAGATTGTATATAGGGATGGGAGGAGAATGGCTGTAGGTGTATTTATTTTACAGGTTTGGGCTTGGGAGCACCTTCTCGTTTGTCGACCGATAGTAGATGATAGTAGAGAGCTTGGGCAGCTAATTATATACAGGTATGTCATCACATAACCCCATCTGGGCAAGATAGATTTTTGGCAGCGGTAGCTTGATGACCTGATAGCCTTAGTGTGGAGACCGTACACAGGTTTAGAGCCATGTGATGACTGGCGGTTGGTTCGAAGGGACCTTATGTTATGTGCTCTCTTATCGGGAGATCACAGACTATTATTGAGTGGTTCGTTGTTTCATGGGTGATGAGGCAATATGGTTGGCCACAGGGTGTATCACAGGAGTATACAACTTATGCATGTTATGCAGATGAGGAGAGGCGTGGGTGGTCACCAAGGTTATCCTATTCCTTGGCCATGTAGGAGTTGACTAGTCTACAATGACTGAGATGGGACTACCTAGATGATGTGGTGGATGTGGGGGTATTGCCCCAGTTTAGGGATTGGTTCCAGCAGCATCCATTTCCTAGATTCACAAATCCAGTCGAGGAGGCTCCTCATATAGAGGATGTTGAGGATGATGCCTCTGTTGACAAATGCACACTCCAATGAGATATTGTAGGTGATTGAAGGTTTTGTCATTGATGGCAACCTTGCAATCCTATGACATCGGCAAGACAATTTACCGGCACCAGTAAAGACAGACTCTACACCGGCATAGAGACCACCAACAATGAAAGGAAGTATACTAGCACCCAGGCCGACAGGAATTTTGTTTGTAATATATTTTGTTAATTATTGTAAAATCATTGTAAGCCAACTTGGCAAGTTGTAAAATGACTCATATATATAAGAGAACATTGTAGAACATTTTGTAGATAGATGGAAGGAAATATATAGGCGAAATAAGGCAGACCTATTATGTGAATTATAGGTTAAGGGTATATGTATAAAGCAAAGCTAAAACTGGTACTAGATCTAGCATAGTAGATGCTATTTTGAAGCAGTTTAAGACATTGGATTTATATAATCCATTTTGTAAGTCAGTGAGACTTCCCATTTTGTAATTGAGCAATGAGCTCTAGGCACTCGGCCTTCCTGCATGTGCAGGCCCCTATTGTAGCAGTAATATTCACTTATTGGCCAGTAAGCAAATATTGTGGGTCACAAATCCCACCGAGGTTTTTCCCACACTGGGTTTCCTTGTTAAACTATTGTGTTATGGTGTGTTTTCTTGTGGATGTTGTTATTCTTGTTAATTGCTTTATTTCTGGTTTACCGGTATACAATATTGATATGCTTTACATGTTTTAAGTTAAGAAAATCTTATAACCGGTCAGATACTGATTCACCCCCCCCTCTCAGTATCTATGAGAATCCTAACAATTGGTATCAAAGCTTGGTCCTCTATTTTCAAAAGCCTAACAGCTTGAGGAAGATCTTGACACCGATAGAGATGGAAAACTTGATGAATCAATTAGAAGGACCTCTCTCAGTCTATGATGCAAAAAAATTGAAAAATATAAAACTTGAAGATGATCTAAAAGCTGCATAGGATATCATTCAAGCACTTCAAGAGAATTACACTATAGCAAGGAATAAAAGAAGAGAACTTTGTGAAAAGATGCAGAAAGAAGGAGATGAAAAAGAAACTCTTAATGATCTGGTAAACAAACTAAGACAAGAGTTAAGTACAACAAAGAATGAGATGCAGGATATGACTATGAGATTTTGTAAAGAAATTGAAGATAGAAAGAAGAATGAAGAAGACCTAACTAGAAGACTAAGTGATGTTGCAAATGAAAACACAAGACTTAGTTATGAAAATGATTTGTTGAAGACAGATCTGATGCATACATAGAATGACTCAAATGAACTCATGAGATAAAAAGGTATCTTGGAAGGAGAACTGGCTGCTGCAAATCAACATAAAGAAAAATTCAAGAAAAGCTCAGAAGAACTTGGTGACTTGTTGAAGAATCAGAAACCAAATGGTGAGACTAATGGCCTTGGCTTTGAAGTTGGTGAAAGCTCTGGTACTGCAAACACATAGGATCATAGCAAACTGGTAAGACAACCAAATGCTTATAAATTTAATGGCAAATGCTTTAACTGTAACAAGTATGGTAATAGAGCAAATCAATGCAGATCTAGAAATTATCAGAATACCAATACACCCACCGGTCAATGTTCTAAATGCAACAAAATTGGTCATAATTCAAAGAATTGCAGAATGAATGTAAGATGTTATGTTTGTGGAAGATTTGGAAACTTATCTAATCAGTGTAGAACACAAACCGACATAGGATATGGGAAAGCTATTCAGAAAAACAATGTGACTTGTTATGCCTATAACAAGATTGGACATATTGCAAAATTTTGTAGAAGCAAGTCCTCACCGGTAAATAACAAAGGTCCTAGTTTAAAAGGTAAAGAAAAGGTTGAAGAAGTAAAGCAGGAATTCTCAAAACAATGGATCAGGAAATTAGAACTAAATGGTGATAGGAATACTCCTCCACTGGCAGAAGAGAGTAACACTCCACCAGCAGGAGACTCTTCATCTAACTAAAGAAAATTCATTTGAGGGTTTGGCAATCAAATGTGAAACATGCTATTATTCCCTCGGTTGATGGTGAGAATTTGAAATTACCTCTATACCGACAGATAAGTTAAGTCATTACTTAACTGACAAGCATTAAATGTGGTGGTTGGCAAAATTAACATTATAAATCAAGTGTTTTGGCTCCAATTTCATTTCACCGAGCATTCAAATCTTCGAGAGCACAAAAATTCCTGAGGGAAGGCATTCCAACCAAAGAAGTGAAGCAATTCAACAAGCAATCATTCTTAAGGCAGATAAAGGTATTTATAATCATGGCTTCTTCATCTGTTCCTGAATTCATAGCAAACCCTACTGTAGTCGAAGTGATTAAACGCCCTAGACCCATATTTCAGTTAGTTCTCGAAATTGCCAAGAAAGATGATAATGTTGGTGCTTTTTCTCAAATCCCCAAAGGAGTAGTTTTTGCTTAAGACCCTAGAATGTACATACATTGTCACATAGAAGAATTAGGTGATGAGGAAATCAAGAACATGTATAAATCAGTAATCTATGACGATTTTGGTAATATTAAAGTTGAACACAAGATAGTAGAAACCCTAGGTTTCATTGAAATTCTCAGTATTCTGGATTTCCCTAAGGATGTTATAAGGATATTTTTAAGCAGGGTACATGGTGCATTGTTCTAGTTGGACTCAGTTCACAAAATCACTAAAGAGGTAGTAAAAGTTGTGACAGGGTTACCTTCCACTGGTAACAGGCCTGATAAAACAAAGAAGGTCTCAAATGACCTAGTGATTAACCTAATAGGTGCAACATCTGATAAGAGATCCTTAAGAGTAAATGATGTAACTGACATCAATGTCAGATTCATTAGTATGATTTTAGGCTACAAAACCACACATGCAAATAGGTTAAACTCAGTCTCTAGCTTATGCATTAAAAGTGCCTATGATATGATTAAAGATATGTAAAGTGGAAAATCGCGATCAAACCCTAGTTGCTCTCCCCTCTTCCAACTCCAAGGAGAGAGAAGGGAGATTCACTAGGGTTGATGGTTTTCACTTAGGGGAGAGACTTTACATTCAAAAGAGGGGTTGAAACCCACAAGATCCAATCCCACACAATGCAAGATTGGATGCTAAATGTGTTTCAAGGGTTAAGAAAGCAAGGCTACCCTCTTTTGTAAAGAATGTGCATAGAAGAATTAAGCTAGGAATGCATAGAAAGTGACAAAGATTCACTTATAAACTGAGATATGGATATAGGATGAAGCTGCGGACCTGGAATTAGCAGTAAAATGTCGATACGGCGCTGTCCTACAAATTTGAGCAAAAGTTGTCAGGACGATGGCGCCCGGCGCCACGGTCCTCCGAAAAATCCGCGAAACGAAGGGGGATCTGTTCGTCTCTGCACAAGGATTCCAGATCTTCAATTTCAGCTGCGTACCTGCAACCTACACACATAAAAGCGAAGACGATTGGGGGGTTAGGGATTAGGGGTTTGCCTTTAGGTCAAACCCCGGTTTTGGAATTAACCAAGAAATGAGCAAGTGCTGTAAATGTAAATGACTGTAAAACAAGTACTAATACCTTGTTCTAAGGATGTTTGTATCCTTATGTGCGAAGGTATAGATGTTGTATGTTTGTTGTAGCAGTATGTTGTATGTAGCATGTAGTATGTGATCTCCTCTTCAATGGTTGAATCCTTGTCTTGAATGCAACACTTAGCCTTGAATGGAGACTTGAAATGATCAATTGCTTGAAGGAATGCTTGAATGCTTGAATGCTTGAGTATAGTTTCCATGCCTTTTCCCCTCATATCGAATGAAAGAGGAAAATGTCATTTATATACTTGTCAATTAGGGCTGATAGACTGATTTTCCCGACCTTAGGCCGACCAGGAAAGATAATTTTCCAATTTGCAAACATAAAGACCCAAAGTCCAAAAGAGACCGGGCCCAAAATAGGACCCAGGGACCAGGGCGCTAGGCGCCATGGTCCTGGGGACCAGGGCGCTGGGCGCTCTGGTCCCACCTCCCGGGACAGCAGGGTGCAAGGAGGTTCAGGCCAGGGTACTTAAAAAATGCAGTTTTCAGTGTCATAATCAGGTTTCGGGGTCTCCATTCAGGTTGCGTGTTGTGTCGCCATCGTGAAGACCGAAATGCAGTCGAAATTGCAAGTGTCGCAATTTTAGGACGCTACATTTAGCCCCCACTTTAGCGGGAGTATGTATGCTTATACTTCTGGTAAAGTATAAGCAAACAACATTGAAAGACTTTCACCACGTCAAGGAGGCAAGATACACCAAGCCCCCAGTGGACAAAGTAAAAGGGAAGATTACGAGGGAGAACCATGACTGTCAGTAGTAAGGTTCCCTCACTATGAGTCATACAAGAAAGATATCAAAAATTTTCAAGGCAAGGTTAAATTTGTTAAGAAATTTTCAAGTATCTTGAAAAGATATGAATGGGATGTATGCCCCCCTACGTTAAAGCAATCGCACACGCCTCACCGGGGGTGATTGCTTTAACGTAGTGATACATATAAGAATGAGAAGGGAAAGGAGCACGTTATCACAAGGATTTAGCCCCCAAGTGTGAGATAAACCCAAGGATAATAGACACAAAACACAAAGCACGAGGTGACTTTGCTTTCCTCGGGGTCAGTATGCTGTATGATTATTCATGTATATCATATGTATGTATGCATAATTGTTCTTCATTCCCCAATCAAGGAAGGTCACCTAGAAGAAGGGAACACATGTGTCTTTTGAGTCAACATGAGAGAGATCGAGAGATCTCAATGCTTTGCATCGTCCTCAAGTAGACAACACTAAGGACAACAAATAGAAGAATGAGAATAACATATAGAAGAAGTAACACAAGAGAGGAGGAGAGAATCTGCTATGCTAATGTAACTAGTCTAGCACGTCATCTACCCCCCGATCTTGCTGATCAATGTTTCGGGAAGGCAGGGAACATGCTAGAGGAAGAACATCCAACACAGTAGATGGAGCTATCACTAGATCCAAACAAGGGCTATGTTCATATCCCAAGCCGCGGTGTTCTTGTCTAGGAGCTAGGATAAGTGCTTTAGAAAATTCATTAGATAAATGGTTATCAATATCAACAAGTTCATACTCACTATCAAAATGAACAAGAGAAGTAGCATTTTCATCATGAATAACATTTTCATCTATAGCATCATCAAGATTTATAAAAATAGGGTCTTTAATTCGCATAGGATCAAGACCATCATGCATCTTATGTTTTGGAGATTTAGGCTCAATTTCCGGCTGAGGAGAAAATGGAATAATGCTTGTTGAAGGTGTTTTTGGAGATTGTAAAGTTTGAGAAGTAGCTGCTTGAGCCCTAAGACGACGTTGTCGTCAGCGTTCACGTGCAGAACGATTTCGTCTAGTCTTAGTAGGAAGATTAGGAGACTGAGGAGGAGGGATGTTCTCATCCTTATCACTTGGGTGTTTAGGTTGTGGTCTCTTAGGCTGGATAATAGGAGAAGAAGAAGGTCTCTTCTCTCTATAGAAGGAAGGAGGAGGAATTGCTCCATATAAAGGAGGAATATTTGGTTTAAGAAGGAGACCAAGTCCATCATGACGCGAAGGGATAGGTCTACTTTTAGAAGGTTTATTAGGCATAGACATAGTTACATCCATAGGGATGGGTTGGGAATCTTCTTGAGGAAAGACATTAGTTTTATCTTTCAAAGGAAGAACTTCCTTCTCAAGAATGATAGGAATATCAAGTTTAGGTGTTCTAGGTTCACTTAGAGATAGGATCATATCTGTTTTCCACTTTTGATAAGATTTGAAAAGATGATCACATCGTGGAGGAAGAGATTGGAATTGTTTAGGCCAAAAGTAATCAATAGGAACGCTAGAGGTTCTTTCAGCTGGTTTAAAGAGACTATGATTGACAGTAACAACTTCACCATTATGGGGAAATTTCAAACACTTATGAATAGGAGAAGCAATAGCCTTCATGGAAGATAGCCAAGGATAGCCAAGCTTCACACGAAATTGTTCGGATGAAGGAATAATAGCAAAGTTCACATCAAGAGATTTGTTATGGACCTCAATAGGCAATGTAATAGAACCAATTGCAGGAGAAGAAAATGCATCAAATAGTTTCACAATCACATCTGTTTTGTCATAGATCACTTGATTCAACTGCAAAGTAAAAAGAAATTCTTCAGTAATAACATTAACCGTGCACGAAGGATCAATAAGCACTCCACGGCAAGGTATATTCTTGACTTTTGCAACTATGTATAAAAGACCATCAGGTGCCCTAATGGTTTCACTGGAATCAAATGTGATGGAAGGTTCTTTAGGGATTTCTTGCTGCTCTACAAAGTTAATCACATTCGGAGTTATAGACACAAGACCATCAGATGAGAGAGAGGAATCATTAGCCTCAATCGCATTAGAGGTATGAGAAGGTAATGGATCAGTGAAAATCTGAAGATTTTGGTTAGGAGGAGCTACAGATGTGTTGCCTTTATCATTCACTCTAGAAACAGAGATAGTATTGTTATCAATCAAATCTTGAATTTTACCCTTTAAAGTAAAACATTTTTCAGTATCATGCCCAGGCTGACGATGAAATTGACAAAAAGATTTGTTATCAAAATAAGGTGAAGTAATCTTTGCAGGATCAATTTGTCTTATAGGAGGAAGAGTAAGCACATTTTGTTCCAATAATTTATTCATAATACTATGCAATGATTCATTCAAAGGAGTATACTTTCTTTCTTTCTTGAAAAATTTAGAAATAGGAGGCACACCTGATGCTGCATTCACATTGTTGTTGATGATGTTTTCATTGAATTTGATGGAATCTCTGTTCGGTTTAAACTTCCCAAATGGTTGTTGACTGCTATCACCCTTATCACTCGGAGCCATAGGATGTGATTGTTCCATTTGACTCACAGTCAGTTGATAATTGTGAAGAGTTGCACACAACTGTTGGAAAGAAGTAAACTCAGAAAACAGAAGTTTGTCTCGAATATCTTTTTGTAAATTAGAAATAAAGATTCTTTGAATATCATGGTCAGGCACTGGAAAAGAAATTTGAGCATACAAATGCTTATATCTACCAATGAAATCAGTCACTTTTTCTTTAACACCTTGTTTACAATGCATTAAATCAATCAAAGTAACTTTAGGACTTATATTGTTTTGAAATTGTTGAATGAAAGCATTTGCAAGTTTTTCGAAAGAAGTAATAGAATAAGAAGGCAACAAGCAATACCATTGTAGGGCTTTGTCTCTTAATGTTCTAGTGAACAGTTTTGCAAGCAACCTTTGGTCATAAGCAAAATCAGTACATATTGTTTGAAAACTCTTAACATGTGTTAGAGGATCACCTTTACCATTATAAAGCTCCAAATGCGGGATTTCAACATGTTTAGGGGGAATAGCTCGAACAATGTCAAGAGAAAGTGGGCTCGCAACATCAAATGTGGGCACACTAAACTTAGATTGATTCATAGAGGCAATTTGTTGCTGTAAAGAAGAGACAGTTTGTGCAAGATTGTTAATGGTCACTTCAGTCGAAGAGTTCATATTAGACGTGTTAGATTGTGATGGAGGTGTTATGTTATTGAAAGAAGGTAGAGAGTAAGGTGGTGGGACACTATGATAGTTAGTCATAGGAGATGATTGGACAGGAGGAACACTACAAGGAGGAATGGAATGGTTAAATGAATTGCCCCCTTGCGTCATGTTCATTTGTGGAGATATAATAGGGACATTCATTGAAGGAATGAATGAAGAAATCGGATTAAATGAAGGAAGAGGGTTAATTGAAGAAGAAGGGTTGCTCCCATGACTAGTGATCACAGGAGGAATGTCTTGTGTAGAAGTAGCCATTATGTTTGATGTAAAGGTAGGTATGCTAGCAATAGAAGTTGTCAAAGGAATAGAATGATTGACTTGAGTAGGAGGTTGTGTATAACCCAAATTTTCAGCACAACTCTTCATAAGCATCACATTCGAATCCACAATGTGTGCAATACCACGCAAAATATCAATTCCATTCTTATCACTTTGAAGCATATGTTTTAGACCCTCAATTAAAGGAAGAGCTTGACTATCGGGGTATTCTTGAGACATCCACTGTCGAAAATTGTCAAATTGGTTATCCAATTTCGAAAGTTGTTCTACAGAAACCTCATGGAGAGCTTCTTCATCATTAGGAGGATTAGAGGAATTACCCATGTCCTTGTTTAAAAGACCATTCAAATTAGGTTCCATCTCCTCAGTAATTAAACCTTGGAAGGACTTAATTCTAAGGCTTCGCCTAACGGGAATAGTGTAAGTAGGGCTTATTGTTGTAAAACTCATGCACTAGAGAGAGAGAGAAAGTTTTGAATTTTAGAGGTAGCAATTTTCAGTAAAATCAGCCAATCCTCTGGATTTAAGCTGTTAAATGCAATCACGACAGTCTCCCGAAATTTCAGAAAAAATGTCTGGGACCGTGGCGCTCGGAGTGCAACACGGTCCTTGCAACTTTTTTTGAAATTTGTAGGGATGAAAGGTATGATGATTTTAGAGCTAATCTAAAAAAATTGAGTGATTTTACGATCTGTAGATAGGCCAAATTAAAGTTGCAATCTCGAAATTGAACCCTACCAAGATTGTCGAAAAATGCAAAAATTTGAATTTTGAAAAAGAGAGGGAAACTGAAATTTTGAATGTTATGATTTTAGAGGGAATGCCAAGAGCAATGCAAACTTTGAAATTTTAAAAATTGACTCAATTTCACGCAAAATTCAATTTTGAAAGCGGAAATTAAAGTTGTTGTAATTAAGCACTTAATTTCAAAAGTCACAAATTGTAAGAATTTGAATAAAGCACTGAAATTTCGAATGAATGCAAACACACTTTTCAGATTTAGGACAGTAAGAACACAATTTTGACACAAAATTTCAATTTCGATGATTTTTGAATGTTTAGAAGCCTTAATCCAAGCAATCACAAGACCAACTTTGACTGTAATTTTGAAAGTGTTAGATTTGATAAAATCAGCCAAAATTCTGGATTTTAGCAGGAAAATACAGTAAGATCTAGCTCCCGAAATTTCAGAAAAAATGTCGGGGACGATGGCGCTCGGAGTGCACACGGTCCTCGCAACTTTTTTCCAAATTTTCAGGGATGAAAGATATTGTGATTTTATTGCGGAATCCAAAGTTACAGCTGATTTGGAGATGTTTTGATCAGTGAAATTATCGGACAAAGGTTGAATCAAGAGGGTTTCAAAAATTAGGGTTTTGACTTTTAACCACTTAATTTTCAAAATTAAAGCACAAATATGAATTGATAATTTGTAATAGAAGGGCAGATCTGAAACAAGCATTAATAATTAAACACTTCACAAGTTTAATTACTTAAAAAGAAAATTTAGGGTTTTTATGCCATTAACCTCTAAAATTTTGCAAAAGATCAAACATGGCAATGTAATCAAGGAATCCAATTTTCAGATCTAATCATGAAGAATCAGAAAGGATGTTCACGTCAGGTTCACCAAAATGTAAAGCGGAAAATCGCGATCGAACCCTAGTTGCTCTCCCCTCTTCCAACTCCAAGGAGAGAGAAGGGAGATTCACTAGGGTTGATGGTTTTCACTTAGGGGAGAGACTTTACATTCAAAAGAGGGGTTGAAACCCACAAGATCCAATCCCACACAATGCAAGATTGGATGCTAAATGTGTTTCAAGGGTTAAGAAAGCAAGGCTACCCTCTTTTGTAAAGAATGTGCATAGAAGAATCAAGCTAGGAATGCATAGAAAGTGACAAAGATTCACTTATAAACTGAGATATGGATATAGGATGAAGCTGCGGACCTAGAATTAGCAGTAAAATGTCGATACGGCGCTGTCCTGCAAATTTGAGCAAAAGTTGTCAGGACGATGGCGCCCGGCGCCACGATCCTCCGAAAAATCCGTGAAATGAAGGGGGATCTGTTCGTCTCTGCACAAGGATTCCAGATCTTCAATTTCAGCCGCGTACCTGCAACCTACACACAGAAAAGCGAAGACGATTGGGGGGTTAGGGATTAGGGGTTTGCCTTTAGGTCAAACCCCGGTTTTGGAATTAACCAAGAAATGAGCAAGTGTTGTAAATGTAAATGACTGTAAAACAAGTACTAATACCTTGTTCTAAGGATGTTTGTATCCTTATGTGCGAAGGTATAGATGTTGTATGTTTGTTGTAGTAGTATGTTGTATGTAGCATGTAGTATGTGATCTCCTCTTCAATGGTTGAATCCTTGTCTTGAATGCAACACTTAGCCTTGAATGGAGACTTGAAATGATCAATTGCTTGAAGGAATGCTTGAATGCTTGAATGCTTGAGTATAGTTTCCATGCCTTTTCCCCTCATATCGAATGAAAGAGGAAAATGTCATTTATATACTTGTCAATTAGGGCTGATAGACTGATTTTCCCAACCTTAGGCCGACCAGGAAAGATAATTTTCCAATTTGCAAACATAAAGACCCGAAGTCCAAAAGAGACCGGGCCCAAAATAGGACCCAGGGACCAGGGCGTTGGGCGCCATGGTCCTAGGGACCAGGGCGCCGAAGGACCAGGGCACTGGGCGCTCTGGTCCCACCTCCCGGGACAGCAGGGTGCAAGGAGGTTCAGGCCAGGGTACTTAAAAAATGTAGTTTTCAGTGTCATAATCAGGTTTCGGGGTCTCCATTCAGGTTGCGTATTGCATCGCCATCGTGAAGACCGAAATGCAGTCGAAATTGCAAGTGTCGCAATTTTAGGACGCTACAAGATAATACAAAAATAGATCTGTGCGAATGTCTTAAAGATGAAATAATTGACAATTTGGGAAAGATTAAGAAAGACAAAAAGGGAATATTCAGATTTGGAAACCTACTTGTCTGTTTAATGTTGCACATAACAAATCAAGTGCCCGGTATCGATAACAAAAATCTTGGTTTTGATATACCGATAGGCAAAAAATTGTTAGATTTACTAAATAACATGGGAGAGAACAGAGAAAAGAACATAGATGAGTACTTTCAGGTATTAAAAGCCCGGATGAAGACCAGAGTTAGACTGTCACAAGAAATTGTAAATAAGTATAAGGATGAAATTTGTTTTGTTATTAAGAAGGATGAAATTTGGATGGAGGCAGTTATCCCAAGAACCATTTGGGTTACTGAAATGGGGTATGAAACTAATGACCATATAATAGAAATGTATGCAAAAGCCCTCCTAGAAGCACCTAAGGAACCTACAGAAGAGGTATTTGGCAGTGCGGAGACTATTGAAAAACAAATCCAATCAAAGAAAAATGTCAAAAAGGTTGAAGAAACTGTTAGAAGAGGATCTAGGCAAGCTAAAGTTATTAAGGAAGATGTACTTAAAGGAACTGGTATTACAGAAGATAAGTTAGAAACACTTCAATCGGAATCTCAACTTTCACTGGTTGCAACTTCTTCAGAAAGTGATATACCAGCTGAATTCAAAAGAGTTGTGAGAAAAAGGAAACCTTCACCGGTATCTACACCTTCTCCTAGAAAAACTAGACAGAAACAACAGGCAGTAAGGCCCCCAGCTAGGAAGTTAACTCCTAAGAAGAAGTTAACACCCAAGAAGAAGACTCAACAAACCATTGCTCCAATTGACAAACTTCTAAATGAAATAACAAAGGATGGAAAGATGAAAAACATCAATAAATTATATGATTCATTATCAACTGATGACAAGGAAAAAATTGAAAACAGTGTAATCCTACAGTTGGACATTTACAAGAAATTTCTAATGCAAGTTGTAGATGAATTACCAGAAGAACTATTCAAAAGACTTGAAGATAGAAGACAAGCTGTTGTAGAGCTTGATAAGAAAATAAAAATTGAAAAACTTCTTGTTGTATATCCAGTCAACTCATCAAAAGAGATAGATGATCTGATCTCTGAGGCTAACTGGTTAGTATTTTCAACTGTACACCAACATGTAGCACTTACGGTTGGTAGAGTGAATGAGGTTGCAGAGGAAACAACTAATGCATGAGACATATTCCTTGTAGAGAAGGAAAAGTAGGAAGAATATAGAAACCCTAAACCCATCAAATTATATCAAAAGGATAAGGATAAGGATAAGGGAAAAGGCAAGGTTGGTGGACCACCTAACATAAAAATAACAGATAACCTATCCACACCACCTTTGCATACTCCATCGGTAGTTACCACTGACAATCAACCGGCTAGTGAGAGTATGGACATACCACAAGAGGACACAAATCCCAATTCTGAGGTGTTATACACAATGAACATTGACACTCAAAAAGTCAATATTGTGGTAGATAAGGATTCAACAAGGAAAACAGATATGGCTAATGAGCCACCAGTAATAGATAGTATAGAAGTTAAATTAGCTAATGACAACACTGAGAAACAAATAGAGCAACAGGCTCACTCAGAGCAACAGGCTCCCTCTTAGCAATAGGTTCATACAGAGATAGTGCCACTAGCATTAGCTGAGAAATCCAAACCTTTTCTTAAAGAAATAGAAACACAAACTGACCTACCAGAGGTCACCACAAGCAAGGAAATTGCTCCCACCGATGGAATACAGATTGTTCGTTCATCAAATGTAGAATTCAAACCAATTAATGTGACATAAGTTCTTCTGGATTCTATCAAAAGGATAATAGAGTGTAGCTCACAAGCATACAAAGAAATAGATGATACCATCCCAATTTTGAAAATGATAGCACCTAAGTGTAATATAGATAATAAAGATTCTTTAAGTCAACTTGACACTTTGTCTAAGTATATTACTGACAACACTATGACAGTTGAACAAATAAATGAGGAAGCATTTAAGGAGAGACTAGAGAAGGAAAAACACAAATTCTTTGAGGAGGAAATAAAGAAGTGTACAAGACAATTTGACACTCTTTTACCGGAACTGTGTAGTACACTGGAGGAATTTAAAACTTTGTACAGGGATACATGTAAAACTAACTTTTTGATAGTTGATATAGACAAGAAGATTAGCAAGATACAGGAGGAAATAAATCAATTAACTGATAATTTCATTAATTCATCTGATTCATTATCAATTTTTGAGCAGAAAATAACAGGTTCTGAGGAAGAACTACTAAAGTTGGAAAGAGAGAAGGAAAGAATAAAAGGAAAGGCTAAAGATCTAAAATGGAGACTTAGTCCAAAATTGGACTACCTCACCTCCTTAAGAAAAGAAATATCTGATGCTTTGATTCAAGGACAGAAAACACCGACAAAGAAAATGCAACACCTCACCGATATAGTTTAGAGGACTGAGGCTACAATAAAAGACAACAAAAGGTTCATTGAGAGCCTGAATCTAGTACTGGTAGACCTCTTTCAGATTGTAACCAACTGGTTACAAGGATAAAGCTGGAAACCACATTCAATTGACACTTTGACAACCTTTGTCATTGATGCCAAAGGGGGAGTAGTGGTATGAGAAAAATAATCAGCAAATGACTCATCAACTCAGGGGGAGCACATATTCTTTTGGTACACAAATTTTTGGTAAGACAATTCCGACAGACTCTTTTGGATAACAATTTTTGGATTTTTCTCATGAGTGTTGCCATCAATGCCAAAGGAGGAGATTGTTGGCAAATGCACACTCCAATGAGATATTGTAGGTGATTGAAGGTTTTGTCATTGATGGCAACCTTGCAATCCTATGACACCGGCAAGACAATTTACCGACACTAGTAAAGACAAACTCTACACTAGCACAGAGACCACTGGCAGTGAAAGGAAGTATATCGGCACCTAGGCCAATAGGAATTTTGTTTGTAATATATTTTGTTAATTATTGTAAAATTATTGTAAGCCGACTTGGCAAGTTGTAAAATGACTCATATATATAAGAGATCATTGTAGAACATTTTGTAGATAGATGGAAGGAAATATATAGGCGAAATAAGGCAAACCTATTATGTGAATTATAGGTTAAGGGTATATGTATGAAGTAAAGCTAAAACCGGTATTGGATCTAGCATAGTAGATGCTATTTTGAAGCAGTACAAGACATTGGATTTATATAATCCATTTTGTAAGTCAGTGAGACTTCCCATTTTGTAATTGAGCAGTGAGCTCTAGGCACTTGGCCTTTTTGCATGTGCAGGCCCCTATTGTAGCAGTAATATTCACTTATTGGCCAGTAAGCGAATATTGTGGGTCACAAATCCCACTGAGGTTTTTCCCACACCAGGTTTCCTCGTTAAACTATTGTGTTATGGTGTGTTTTTCATGTGGTTGTTGTTATCTCTGTTTATTGCATTACTTTCTATTTACCAGTATATAGTATTGATATGCTTTACATGTTTTAAGTTAAGAAAATCTTATAACTGGTCAGATACTGATTCACCCCCCCTCTCAATATCTGTGGGAATCCTAATAGCCTCCACGCAGGGGCAGGGACAGGGTCAGAGATTGGGCCAGAGATAAAGACAGGGATAGAGAGTTGAGGCTCCACGACGAACAGGTGGTGATCCTGGTGCTAGCAGCAGTAGGGTGCCAGCTGAGGTTGGACAATAGAGGGGTGAGAGTGGATCCCTAGAGCATGTTGGTGTGTGTTTGGGTGGGACTGGAGAGGAGTGAGCAGCTCTGAGATAGGTTCGGAAATGGCGAGAGGAGTAGGGTGGAGCTGGAGGTGGAGATGGGGGTGGAGATCCTATGAGAGAGTAGGGGACTGATGCAGGGCAGTCGTTGAGAGCACGTCTTGCAGAGATGCAGTCACAATTGACAGTGGCTCAAACTCAGCTAGCGGAGTGAGACTGACAGCTTTCCTATCTTAGGGTTGAGCACAATCATCAGATCGTGCCATTGAGAGTAGAGTCGAGAGTAGAGATAGAGGTCTTGCGATAGGAGGTCCTTCACCAGACTAGTAGGGCAGCCTACTATGTTACAACTTATAGTGTCGCAATTCCAGTTGCGCAGCAGGTTGTACCCTACTCGTAGTATATGGCACGTTTAGAGGGAGCTTGGGCACCTTGTCAAGATCCTGGCCATCAAGCTCCACCTCCTCCACCAGGTGATGAGGGAGAGGGTGCCAACTAGATATTTCTTTTTGTAGCTAGGATTATTTTGTAGACACACCCATTTTTTTGTAGCCTATATGATTCTTGCTCTGATGGGAGTTTGTATATGTCATTTGACATCATTTTGTACTCTTAGACTTGATACGATATATATATATATATATATATATATATATATATATATATATATATATATATATATATATATATATATATATATATATACGAGATCTGATTTGACTTCATTGTACTTGTGTCAATCAATTTATGAGATGTCTTTTATATGCTTTATTCTATATGTATGTATTTCTTTTTCAGCATGGATGTATGTAATGCAAATGATTATGAATGTCTATTTTTGTTTCTTTTCATATGCAAATAAATGGATGTAATGAATAATGAGTAATGCAATGTTTTCATTTTTCTGTATGCAATAAGATTAATGCAAATGAGTAATATTGAAATGTATAAATCTATATAAGATGTTTATATATGCAGCTAACATCTCAAAACACAAGTACTCGATCGGAGAAATGATGAAAAAGAGACCACTTAGCTTTAAGAAATGATGATGCTTCTTGCTCACATTCGGAAGATAAAGAGATCATTATTATCACACTAAAATCACTCTAAATTCACAAAATACATAATGAAATGCAAAATGATATGCAACCTAAACCTAGTCACTGGATTTAAAATGCTTAAGTTTCATCACCGAGCATAACAAACATAGAAGGCAGATTAGAGTTCCTTTCTTTTCAATGTGCAATATTTATTATCTTGTCCGCAATGACCCTTTTTTCATTCATATCCTTGGACAGATTTCGTAGGGACCCAAATTGCATCATAAATAAATTCCCTCAAAACAGACAAATAAATGATATCGACCTCCCTGTAGCATTCAAATAAGCGGAGTCGAGGTATGTGAGGTAATTTCACCTTGATGTGAAGGCTCTTATCACAAACACCCAGCTAATTTAGATGTTTCCAGATCATTGGGACCATTCCTACAAGTAGAAAACAAGAAAATATTATGACCCCAATCCTTGCTCCTCTTAGTCAAGATAGACTTCCTCGAGTTACTCAGAGGGATAATAATCGAAAACCAATATAAAAGACAACACACAAAGAAAATTTTCATGCATAGCTCAAACTGTTTAGTGATTGTTTTCCATTATGTTGTTTTGCTTGTTAACTCAGTGATAAAACTCTTCAACAGTCAGGAGATAGGTGACTCACTCAGAGTGGATGACCAGGTTTCACTGACGGAAAGATGACTTGGTTGACACTACTTAGGACATGAAATGTGCTTTGTTGATTAACTGAAGACTAGGACATTAATCAGTTTCAAGTCATGAGGGTTCCAATGAACCAAGATGTCATGAAAGTGACTGCAAAATATGTACAAGTGAAAACGAAGATGTAGGAAAGCGAGAATGCCAATGTTGCATTGATAGATGGAGCGCTTGAGTACAAGAGGCGCCTGTTTACCAGGTTTTCACCTGCTTGGCAGAGAGTCATTTTTTTTTTTACCAAGGTGCCTGTTTACCAGGTTTTCACCAGGGCATTTCCTCTCTTTTTTATTTTTTTTTGTTCTTTTTGAATTTTATGATTTTTAAAAAAAAAATTCAGGACTTTTTCAACTGTACAGATTGCTGGAGTAGAGAATGCTAAGTGAAGAATCTCTTCAAGTGGATGGTGTTAATCGGTTCACGGAGCTGTTCTCCTTCTGATGTTGAGAGCTGATAGGCTTCAGAGCCGAAGACTGCAGTAATGATGTAGGGACCCAACCAGTTGGGTTCAAATTTCCCTTTGTTGTCTCAAAACTATTTATTTGTTGGATTTTATCTTAGTACTAGGTCACCAACCTGAAATTCTCTTTGTCTAACCTTCTTGTTATATCCTCTGGACATTCTCTTTTGATACACTCTGAGATGATCAAACACCACTTGCCAATGTTCATCCAGCAATTCGAGTTCTTGCAATCTAGATATTCTATGATCTTCATCAGTAACAAGACCTTGCAAAGAAACTCTTAGAGATGGTATTTCCACTTCAATAATTAATACTTCTTCGGACCCATACACCAAAGAAAAAGGTGTAGCCCCAATAGGTGTTCTGATACTTGTTCTATAAGCCCATAATGCAGGATTGAGTTGTAGATGCCAATCCTTCCCTGACTTGTTCATTGTTCTATGCAAGATAGTCAATACGTTTTTTTTAGATGCCTCGGCTTGTCCATTACCTTGAAAATAATAAACTGATGACCAGTGTTGTTTTATTTTGAATTTCTCACAGAGTTCATCCAGGTCTTTATTCTTCAGTTTCTAGACATCTAAGCAATGTACCATCCAAACCTCATCTAAATAGATCATTAGCTATGATAACATACTATGAAGCATTCCGAGTTAGGTTTCTTTTCTCATTACGAGTAAGATTTTTGGGGATAACTTGGTCTCGTAGATAAGAGTAGATGTGGCTATATCAAGATGAGTCATGTCCAATAATAGAACAAACTATTTGGGTTTCAGGGGAATCATAGGCCGGGTAACGCAACTCTTCCACCAAGAATTCAAAGCAAACATTGGACTCTTGTAACTCAGGTATGGAAGCCAAGGTGGCCATAGCATCTACTGCTCTATTTATGGATCTAGGAATATGCTGGAATGATACAAAAGCAAAGTACTTCTTGAGATCATCCACCATCCTCTTGTAAGGCATCTGTTTCTCATCTTGAGTCTAATATGTATTGTTGATTTGATTGACTACCAACTGAGAATCTCCATAGATGTACAATTCAGCAACCTTCCATTCAATGGCCAGCTTTATCCCATTTACCAAGGCTTCGTATTCTACAATGTTGTTCATGTAGGGGAACATAATCTTGTAATAATTTGGGATGGAGTACTTTTGGGGTGTAATAAATAATATGCTAGCACCTGAACCATTTTGAGTAAAGGACCCATTGAAGAACATCTTCCAGGGTTGTTGAGTAAGGTGCATTATTGACTCATTTGGAAATTCTATGTGTAGTGGTTGAGAATCTTCAATCGGAGCTTCATCAAGTTGATCAGAAATTACCTGTCCTTTTATGGCTTTGCAGTCCACATATTCAATGTCAAATTTTGTAAGGATCATGACCCATTTTGCCAATCTTCCGATGAGTGTTGCTTTGCTAAGAAGATACTTGAGTGGATCAATTTTGGCTACAAGCTTGACTGAATGTGCTAGCATATAGTGTCTTAGTTTTTGTGATGCAAAGACCAATGCTAAGCATGCTTTTTCTATTATAGTGTAGTTTATTTCATAAGACACCAATGTCCTACTGATGTAATAAATAGCTCGTTCCTTTTTATTGTCATCTTATTGTGCTATAAGTGCTCCCAGTGATGATTCAGTTGTTGATATATATAAGATTAGTGGTTTACCCTGAATAGGTGGCATCAATATCAGTGGATTTGATAGGTACTCTTTGATTTATTGAAGATGTTGTTCACATTCCTGATCCCAATTGTATATTACTCCTTTCCTCAGTACCTTTGTGAAAGGTTGAGCCTTATTTGCTAGCTGAGAAATGAATCTTCTGATAGACTGGAGACGTCCTTGTAGACTTCTCATTTGACTGATATTCTTCGGAGGTGGCATTTCCATTATGGTTTGGACCTTCTCAGGATCAACCTCGATTCCATTTTTTGAAATGATGTAGCCAAGTAGTTTACTAGATGTCACTCCAAATCCACACTTTTTTGGATTTAACCAGAGTTTAAACTTTTCCATTCTGTCTAGTATGAGACCTAGCTCTTGAATATGTGTTGATCTCTTCATAGTCTTCACTAAAGTGTCATCAACATAGTCTTCCATATTCTCGTGCATCATGTCATGAAAAATAGTATTAACTGCTCTTTGGTAAGTAGCTCCTACATTCTTTAGCCCAAATGGCATGATGTTCCAGCAAAAGGTTCCCCATGCACAGGTGAAAGCTATCTTTTCTTGATCTCTAGGAGCAATATTAATCTGAATATAGCTGGAAAATCCATCCATTAGTGAGTACATCTCATACTGAGCTGTCATGTCAACTATCATGTCAATGTTTGGTAATGGGAAGTCATCCTTTGGACAAGCTTTGTTAAGATCCCTGAAGTTTGTGCAAACTCTGATAGATTTGTCCGCCTTTGACATAGGTACTATATTTGAAATCCATTCGACATAATCTATAGCTCTAATGAATCTAGCTTTGAGCAGTCTTTCTAATTCAGCCTTGACTAATAGTGCCACATGTGGGTGCATCTTGTGGATTTTTTTCTTGACTAGTTTTACTCCTGGTTTGATTGAAAGATGATACATAATGAGATCAAGATCCAAGCCTAGCATATCAGAGTATGTCCATGCAAATTTTCTTTTCTTTTCTGAGAATAGCTGAGTGAAATCCTTCAATTCCTTTGTTGATAATGATTGAGCCACGTGAATGATGTGTGGTGTCTCTTGACTCCCAATGTTCACTGGCTGAGTTGGCTCGATCAATATGGAAGACCTCTCCTAGAAATGACTTAGCTGTATATCAAGTATCTCACCTTCAGGCGCCTTAGAGAGGTTTTCACCTTTGGGTACATCCTTTATTTTCTCTTCTTTAGATTCTGACACCGTCACAATGTGGTTTTTCCATCAGATCTTTTATTTTTATTTTTCTTGTTTTTGCGACTAAGATACTTGATGTTCGCTTCAGTCATGTTTTCACTCTATTCACTAGTGGAAGAGTCCATAGGTTCGACTGCATTCAAATAATAGGCTAATGTATAATCATTGGCAAAATTGGGTATATTCATTGGCTGGTTTTGTAACGTTTAGTCAATCAACTCTGGATGTACTAAGGATAAATTTTGGATTGGTTCGAGAGCATTCATGGTATTGTCATCACAACTGCAGACCAAAAAGTCAAGTTCTAGAAGTATAACTTGCGTAAGTGTCTCGAGACCAAGAAGAGTCAGATCATGATTATTAAAGTTCACATTAATATTTAGTTGATCCAATCTAATAGACATACTTGTAGCATCATTTTCTACACCAGACTGGACTTTGTATCATGGTTCAATAACAACCAAATCAGTAGATAGGTTTTCATTATTTGCATTCAATTATTCAGAATTTGAATCTGAGTAGATATTGTCTTGAATAGGACTGTTGTCAGATTCATCAGATGAAGTGTCTGAGCTTTCTTCAAGTGATTTAGTGAGTGTATGTATGGTATCAATACCAACATCTTTAATGTTGCAAGTCCCTTCAATTTCTATTTCATTTGTTATTTGTATCTGGCATACTTGTTGACATGATTTTACTGTGTCTATGATTTATTGTCATCTATTCCATTCAGCTTCTTTTGCACTGATGACTGGTTCTTTTTCTATAGCTTCCAACTCTTCTTGTGTAGTGCTATACCTGATTTGTTCTGACTTGGTATAGGGTTACATAGATGAAAAGCTTTCTGTTATTCTTCCTTCTATCAACACTTGTTCATAGTTGGCCTATCTTTTTTGTCTGATTTCATGTATTTCTTTTTCTAGTTTCATACGCATCAGCTCTTGAGTATCATCTGTGATGGTAGTAGATTCTTATGGAGTTTCTATAGTGGATGTGTCTGAGTGGTGATCTGAAACCCATTCATATTCATTTGAGTCAGTTTCATAATCTTCTACCTGTGGTCTACCAGTGTATATGGCTGGAATTTTCAAAGTTGTGAACATTTCTCTAATTCTTACTACTTCATCTCTTATATCTTTTGGGACCTCAACTTCTTGTATTATTTTAGCTGACACCATCAAAGCCTGAGCACTGACTATTTATTCTTTCTTGACTAGTGATTCCTCTTTCTCTGTTTCATAGGTATCTTGAAGTTTTTGTTGAGTGTTTACCTCCTGTAATGTCAAAGGTAATTTCTTTCTCTTCCATTTAGTCTTAGAAGCATGTTTTTGATCTAGTGTTTTTCCCGGATTGTATCCCAGTCCAACTTTATCATTTGTGGATTTTGTTTGTAGCTGAATTGGTTCAATAATACCTTCCTTTTGTTTGCCCAGAGGACCAATACCTGAATATCCCATGCGTTGAATCATTTTGTAACCAAGACCATACTGAGTAGGAGAAATCTCATAGTGTCGTACTTCCTCATGTTGACTATCTTCCTTAAAGAGCTAGTTAAGAACTGCATCTTCTTCTATTTCATCTTCCGGGGAAGTGGAAGAATGTACAAAAAGACCATCATATATGAGATTCGGAGTTGGAGTATGTGTTCTCATAGCCTTTGATGGTTTTCCCAACTGTTTTGGTGATGGAGGAAGAGAGACCAATGAGAGTACCGATTCTATCTTGTAGCCATCCATGCTGGTATTTGTGATTTTCAATCTCTTTTCTAAGTCTTTCATCAGTGCTTCTAGATTTTCATTTGTAGAAGTTGCCCTGTTATGAGGCACAAAAGAATCTGCACCCTTTGTCAATGCATTACAGATGACATTTGTATCAGCAGGAATACTGACTTCAACTCCATTATAGGGGAATTTTAAGCATTAATGGTATATTGATGGAATTGCCTTCATCTCATGAATCCACAGTCTACCTAGTAAGATATTGTATGACAAAGGAAGATCAAGTACTTGGAAAAGGACATCTCTTTCTACAAGTCCCACTCTGATTGGTAAGGATACTAGACCTTTAGAAGTCCTTTCTTCTTCATCACAGGCTTTAATTGTTATTTTCTTTGAGGGATCGATGACATTTTTCAGAGAATCCTATTTGTGTGAGAAGATTGTAAGTACAGATATTCAACCCTGCGCCTCCATCTATCAAAACATGTTTGACTCTATGTTTATGGATCATGGCTTAAATATGCAATGGCTGGTTATGTGGATGATTTAGTGAGTTGTCATCTTCTTTAGAGAAGGTCAGATAGTGAGGTAAAGTTAGATGACCCACCATAGACTGAAACCGATCAATGTCTAAATCCTTTGGAACGTTAGTGGTGAGCAATGCTTTGTCTAATATCTCTCTGTTAGTAGTGGAGATTTTTAGCATTTCAAATATTGAGATTTGAGCATTTGTCCTTTTCAATTGTTCAACAATGCTATATCCAAAGGATGATGTTGAAGTTAGCCTTTTAAATTTCTCCAAGGTTGATTCTTTCTATTTGTTTAACAAGGTTGGTGGATTTGATGTTGCTTGAGACGGGTTGGGAGAACTAGCTTCTTGGAGAGTGACTTTCTTTTGAGAATGGGTCAACTCTCTTGCATATTGTGATTCATTTGGTTTATCTTCAACTATAATCACATTGCAATATTCTGATTGTGAAGGTTCAATCATGTTAATGATGTTGTCATTGCTAGTATAAGTATAGTTTACTTTGACACCTCCTTTGGTCTTTGATGAGTCACCTTGTTCATAAATAGGTAAGGGGTCTTTAAATGCTTTGTGATCAACATTGGTTGGGTGATTTCTGACAATTATTTTACCAGCATCTATGAGATCTTGGATCTCATGTTTGAGCTTCATGCAATCGTTTATGTTATGACCTTTATTCTGATGGAAGTCACAGTATTCATTTTCTCTCCACCATTTTGGTTTGACTTCTGGATCATATGGCCTGGAGTTATCTAGTAATGTTATCAGGTTGTTTTCCAATAGAGTTTTGAAAGTGAATTCATATGATTCATCGAGAGGAGTGAAATCACACTTAGGTTTGGAGAGCCAAGGTTTCTCTTTGAACCACTCTTTTGTTTTCTTTGGATTTTCAGCTACAGCTTCAGCAGCTTTGAGTGCTTGTGTACCACTAGCCAAGTTGAATATTGTGGGCTTTGAGTTGGTTTTAACAATATCTACTACTCCGTCATTAATAATATTCTTGATGTTGTCTTTGACAAATTTCCAATACTTGTTCTTCTCTTTAGAGCTAGACCCTGGTTGTGTTTCTTTCCAAGGTGAGATTTCTCCTTTCTTTATGAGCACATCTTCCATTCAAATGGCATTATCTACCATTTTGTTAAATGATGGGTGTACTTGCATTTGTATATTATATTTCAGTTCTAGGACCAAGTTATTGACAAATATATCCATTTTCTCAAAGTCTAGGATAGGTTGTGGATACCTAGAGAATATCTTTCTCCAACGTTGGAGGAAAGTGAGAAAAGGCTCCCCTGTTTTCTATTTAGTATTGCAAAGATTGATCATAGTCACAGGATGTCGAATGTTGTATGAGTCTTGTTGCAAGAATAGTTGGATTATTTCTTCAAATGTTTTTATCCCTTTTGGTAGGCTTGAGAACCATTCCATGCCTTGTCCTCCCAAACTCCTCAGGAAAAGGTGCATGAGATATGTTTGATCATGCATGAACTCCATATAGGCAGCACAAAATTCCCTGACATGATCTTAGGGATCTGAGGTACCATCATATTTGTCAAATTTTGGGATCTCAACTTGTGAAGGAAATGGGGGCATGTATAGATTTTTGTCAAATGGAAAGGGGCATATTGTCTCCAGAGAATATTGTTTTGGGGATCTATCCTTGTTTTTCAGTTCTGTGATATCCATCTATAAGGATTGTAATTGTTTGTGTACTACAAGGATAAGTGAGTCTTCCTTTTTAGTAACGAGTGTGTGGACATAATATCCAGCAGGAAGTTTGGCACCTTATTTTGCCAATTCTAAGAAATAGTCTTCCTTCTCCCTAGCTAGGATTGCTTTCATCATTTTTCTAAAGTTTTTGTCTTTTTGACAGTCACAAATATCTTTCTCGGGAGGTTCACTATCTTCATCAACGTCACTTGATGAGGAATCATTATCATTTCCATGAATTTTAGTATTGTCCTTATTTTTGTCATTGTTTTTCATCTCATATATAGGAGGAGATTTAGGTTCATCAAAAACCGGTATCCTTGATGATGAAGGTTTGTCAGTGAGTGGATCCTCCACATAAAATGGGTTATCTTGATATTTGAAGGGTTGTTCTTTGCCTTTGGCTTCTTTCTTATGAGAACTCCTAGTTTGTGTAGGCATTTTTATGGATTAGTGTGACCTAAAGCTTGTTTTTGATGCAAAGGTCAAGATCAATTTCAGTGCTAGTTTGTTCGGTTAAAGTATTGCTTGGGAGAAACAACTGAGATTAAGTCTGGTTTCAGGAAAGATCTATCCTGTGTAAGACATTTATCTAGGTTGATTCTAAAATAGTGTCTAAGATTCGGTCTGATTCAGGAACGATATATCCTATGTAAGACGTTATCTAAGTGACTTAAGTTTGATAGGTAGTTGATTGAACTAGCTAAAGGATGATCGACCAAATCATGCAATGCGAATGGCGGAGATACACTGTCTTGATTTGTTTATGCTTAGGATGGTGATAACCTGTATTATGTTCATTGTAGACTGTTTTAGGAAAGTTTTGGCTGTTTTATACTGACAAAATCAGAGACTCGTACAACAGGGTTTACTGAGTCGGATGATAATTTAACAGTTACAGGTTCTATCTCGTACAAGTTGTTGCCTAGTACCATACAACAAATGGGTATGTCTCGAATGATAAAAGATTCAGTATAGTTCTGTTTCATATGACACGGGATTTAACTCATGACGACAGACTTCTTATTTCATATGATAGAGGATTGAGTGCAGGATGACAAACTAGAAGAATCGTACAACATAGGATGAGGTGTAGGATGACAAACTAGAAGACTCGTACGACACAGGATGTGGTGCAGGATGACAAATTAGCAGACTCGTATGACTGTTCAAAAGGCAAAGACTAAAATTATGAGTTTTTTGATAGCTGAGTATGACAACTAAGTATGACCAATTCTGAGATGGACTGATTTTTGACCTAGATAGACTGATTTTGGATAGAATTTTGACTTAGGATAGACTAGTTCTGACACAGAAAGAGTTTTTGATTACTGAGTTTGTTTCTTGTTTTTTCCAATTTTGGTATTTCAGTTTTTGTTTTAGGGATAAAAACACAGAAAACACGTAGTATAAATAGTAACTCCAATCACAACATGCAAACCCTAAGGAATTTGGTGAGGAAAGAAAACCTTTACTTGTAGACTCAAGTACACACCCAATAGCTAATCAGAATACGGCCACTGAGTCTCATGTAACGGATTCTCAACGTTGTATTATCCGACTCCAAACACTAATGAGGGCACGGAATGACAAGTATCTTGGGAGAGTTACTATCTCTCTTGCACAAAGATTATCCCCCTTTTGGAGATGAACTAGGTAGTTTCTAATTTTAATTGGATCTAGTAAGGGTTCCGTTTGGTGCGTCGAGGTATAAACTCAATTAAGAGGTCTCCCAGCCTTGAAAACCAAGGTTCAGTATACCCGAAGGTACTGAGGAGAGCGATTCCTGAGCACTGCCATTGACTTGATTTTCATCAAATCACTTTTATTTTATAGTGGGTTGGAGTACTTGGCATTTAGCCCACTTAGGTCGTTCTCCTCTCACTGGCCATAATAGCTATAGATTTATTAGCTCCTCGGGAGGGCAGGCCTGCTAAAGATGTACAAATCTCAAACAAAGAAAAAGCCTCAAGGGTCTGGATTTCTGATTGTCTAGAAAAAGCCAAGAGCATACTCTCCTACCTCTCAGAATTTTCTAAAACCATGAAAGACAGATTTGTTCATTAACCAGATAGCAAGTTAGGTGCCTAAAAAAAGAATTTAAAGAATACACAATGTTTATTCGATTCTTCTCTGGCAACCTGCAAAGACAACGAATCAGTAGTCATATTATCTTTGTGCGACAAGCACAGTCTTCAACAAGCATTCTTTTTAACCAGAAAATACAGAGTCGTACAACAGAGGATTTGCTCGTATGATACATGATTCCTTCTCGTACAATACAAGATTCTTGCTCATATGACACCTGCAGTTTGTCATTTCCTCCTATGAAAATTATCGTACGAGATGATGCAGAGACTGTACGGACAAAAATCTGAAAACTTGAAAATCTAAAAAATAACAAAAATAAAAAAGTCAGTTTTGGAGGCCGAAAAATGTAGTCTTCTACCCCATGGTGGGCGCCAGAAATGTGTGTGTGAAAAGTGGAATAAGGATCTATATCTGTAAGACACAACACTTCAATTAAGTCATTACATGTATGGTTAGACAGATATGAGCATGAATAATAAAACCATAACAAAGCAACCAATTGCCTTCTAAAAGATGCGAGTATAAGATTGCTCTCAGATTTTTATAAGCAATACTAGTGACTAGACTTCACCAAGATGAAGGATTTAATCTATATGAGCATGATATTAAGCTAAAATGGATGAAAGATGCATGAAAGATTTAAGCAATAACAAATTCAAGCAAATATGGATTAAAACTAAAATATGGATGCAAATAATCTAAAAAAGCACAATATATTCAATGACTCGAGAGAAAAATTAGCATAATAATAATAAATCTCCAAGCCTATTCTCAAAAATCTTTGGGGTGTTTGGAATGAGAGCTGAAGGCTGAATTTATAGAGAATTCTCAAGAGAGATGATAAAAAAGCTCAATTAAGGATTAATTAAAAATAATTGAGAAATCAGGTTCAGTTAACCTTGAGATAGATTCCAATTATAGTTTAATTGAAATGCATTCAAATATGAAGTCCAAGTTGCATTGGAAAATAAGATTAAATTAATTCCATGCATTTGTGATAAAATAGATAATTCTCTTATTTATTCAAGAAAAAGGTCTTTTCAATGCAACTGAACTTCTTTTTCCGAAAAGCTTTGAGTTCCAATTTTAGAGAATAATTAATAATTCAATTAATTGCTTTTCTGATTTCAAATTCTCAATTTAGAAAAAGAAATAATATCTCAAGTTTGATTTCTCTCTCAATTCAATTCTTTTATCTTATTTTTCAATTCAACTCTTGCTTTGTAATGAATTCTTCTTTTGTAATAAATTAATTCCTTTTTACATGATGAAATGACAAATTTATTAATTAAGTAAATATGCTAGGATATTTAATAAATTAAAATAGAATAATTGATCAAAAATGATATTCTTGGAATGATTCAATTAATTAAATAAATATTTAATTAATATTATGTAATTGATTTGCCATGTGACATTTGATGATTAAAGAATTAATTATGTGCTCAAGATTGATTTAAATGCCTTTGGTTAGGACCTTGGTGATGTTGTCAAGATTAGGGGCCCATGGTTTAGATGACCAATTTTAAGGTATTACACATTACACCACATAAATTTCCCATCAAAACCATCTAATCCAATCCTTTGCAAAATCCACTTATTCCTAACAAAGTTGTACCAACATCCAATGATCACTCCAAATGGGCTCTTATTACCTTGACATGGAACTTGATGCTTGAGCCATACATCCATCTTCCTTATCACCTATTTTCCAAATAAATTTATCCTCGTCCTTCTCCAATCATAAATTTCCTCCCAATAATCTAAAAAACTCAACAAAAAAAAAAGAGAGAGAAAACAAAAAAAATTGAAAAATTGAAAAAAAAAAAAAAAATGGTGAAAACTTGGCAAACAAGCACCTTGGACAAGTACCATGATCAAAACAAGGAAACCAATAATAATGTATAATTCCCTTCATCCTTTTTCTCTCCACATTTGAGGGTAAGTTCTTGTAGCCATCCATCTAGTCATTCATCCATCCACCAAACGTTATCTCATAGTTCCTCCATCTCTTCATCCATAACCTAATCCTCTCCCAATCCTCATCTACCTCCATCCTTTCATCCCTCATCCTATCATCTCCCAACTCCATCCATAATAATTCCATCTCCAAATCCTTTCATCTTATTCTCCATCTTTTTATCCCTCCTCTCATATCATTCCATCACCTCTTACATCCCTTGTCATTGGTATTTATCTTTAAGCTACCCTTATGTAATCCAATCTCATCCATCCAATCAATCCATTTGCTCCTTGCAATCCACCATTTCATTCAAATCCTACCCACATCCCTTGGCTATTCAAAGTCAAGTTCTAGTCATATTATCCAATCAAATCCTTGGTCTTGTTCCCAGCCATGTTGCAAGCCTTGATCGGAATCAAAATATCATCATCAAGATGCATCCTTCCCAGTCTTTGGGTTGTTTTAGGGATATATTATTCTCACATCAACAAAACCCCATAAATCATCAATCTCTCATGGATTTTCTTCTTGACTAGGGTGACATTGTGTTTGTTCCTAGGTCTTCTTCCATTATCCATAGCTCTTATATATCTCATAAATATTGTCTTGTACATAGTGTCAGTCCTATCTTGTCTATTCATCAGTTTTCTTCATGGTTGTCATGTCCACTGTATAGGTGTGACTTGTACTTAGGTGTCAATTATACATATGTGCATTAGTTATGTCCTCGATATCGTGTCCCATTAGCTGGTTCTTCAACACTCATCCTAGAGAATCTTTGTCATCGTGATCGTAGAATGTGCCTTTTGAAATCCCACTCATCAATCTTTTATCCAATCATCAGTCTACCTAGGATGTTTCCTTCCTCAAGTTAGACATCATCAAATCTAGTCTATCAGTTATCCTTTTGGAAAAATTTACTTGAGGCACTCATGTTGGATTTGATTCTTTTTTATCTTTGTTTATCTTTTTGAGCTTCATCATTTTCTCTCCTCATAGTTGCCACGATCCTTTATATAATGGTGTGCTATGAGTAATGAAACTTGGGGCATGGTATTGTTTTCTTTTTCTTGTGCATGTTTTCTTAATGTATTCCATGTTGTCCCCTCATGAGGTCTTGGCTATCTCATGTTACAGTGGGGCATATCTTCTACTTGTGGTTTTTCTAGCATTGTTTCTTGCAAAGTGATCTATAACTCTATGTTATGTTAGACTAACCTTTTTGTGTTTGTTTCTTGTGTCAATTGGTGTAGGAGAACCCTTCCAAACTCTATCTCTTTCTTTTTTTTATTTGTGTTATGCTTCCTATGAAGCCATTGTACATGAATAACAGCCATGAGCTCATGTGTGCTAGACTAGGTCCTAGTTTTAGGTCCTTAGTGTTTGTGTGATTTCTTGTGCAGGAGAGGTTGAGTGTGCCTAGAATGTGTGTTAGGCCTTATTGGAATGTTGATGTCCTTAGGAAAGCCCAAAATAGGCTTAGGAGTCATGAAAAGCAACAATGGCAAAGTTGCTCAAAAGATGCAAAAGTTGCATGACAACTTTTAAAAGTTGTCAAGCAACTTTTCCACCCAAAATGGTCATAGACCCTTGTTGTGCATGGAGAGACCTAATTTTGGCACACTGACTGAGGTATGGGTAGTATAAGTACTTGCAAACCCTAAATGCATGGGTTGGATGTTAGACTTTGTACGGCCCAAGGAAGAAAAGCTTGACTGTGACTATTTTTGAGTTACCAGTCAATTTGAATGAAGTTACCAAGCAAACTAATGGATTGATTTGTGAGAAAACATGTGTGAAATGTCTTCTTTGGTGTATATATCTTCATTGTGAGTGATTAGATTAGTTTTTTTGTTTACCGATTGAGTGTGTTTGTAAATAATTTGAAAGTTACAATCTTACTGTCCAGTTTTGGACCAGTTTGAGTAAATAAAGTCTTAACTCCATTCCCCATTCCTAGGTGAGACTAAACAATGCCCAGTTAGAAATGGTTGTTGGTGCAGAGGTCTTGGAGAGCAAGGTTGATTAGTGGAGAGTGCATCCTTTGGAGGAAGTGTAGAGGAGTGAGTGAAGAATCATTGGTGTGAAGGAGGAGCCTCCACCAATCCAAACAAGGTGTCTAGAATACAAAACCGTCACTGTGACCCAGGCAGACTCTAAAAACCCTCACAAAAACCCTTGAAAACCTTAAAATCCACCTAGGATAGTGTACGGACACTTGGAGGCCTAAAACCTAGAAAATCCTTGAGTCCTTGCCAAATGAATGGCAGTCCTTTTTGGGATATTGGGTTGTTTGTGCATCATTTGTGAGAGGGAGCCCTAGAAGACCGGTTAGGAGGCCTAATTGGTCCTAATCCTTGTAGCCCTTTTTGAAGGCAAAAACCCAAATTTGTGAAATCAATAAGGGGTTAGAATCTTGAAACCTCTTGGGGGCTCATGAATGGGTGGATAGACCATGAAATAGACCTAAAACAACCTTGCTAAGACCTTGGAAGGTGGGGAACAAGATTAGCCCTTATTAGCCACAGTAAGGGGTTTTGAGTCTCATGAGTAGTTGAGACCTTGGGAGCAGCATTGCAACTCATTGGTGGGTGGATTGGGCATGGTCAGGGGATTCATCAAGCAAAGGGAAGTCCTAGAGACCCTAGGGTGTGTAGAGAACACCTGGTGATCCAAGAAAAGGATCCAAGAGCATAGACTAGGCTAGTCTATCCCAAACCCCATCCCATCATATTGGTATCAGAGCAAGTAAAAGACTTGTTGGACTGTGTATGTCTCTATATACTGGTGAATCAGTAGAGGAGAGAAGAATGGTCACTAATGTAGAGCTAGCTAGAGAAGTGGAAGAACAGAAGGAGAAAAATAGACTCCTTGAAGAAGCTATGAGTGAGATGAGGGATAAACTGCAGGAAGTGGTGGATCAGAGGACACAAGGACCTTGGGATGAAGACACCAAGGGTAAAGGCAAGAAGAATATAGATATAGATGACATTATCCCTGAACCTAATCCCTTATTCAATGAAGAACCATTTGTGAAGGCTATTAAGGCCTTGAACACCAAAGCCTTTGAAGGATTCCCACTTTTTAGTGGAAGAATGGACATTGACACTATTATGGAATGGATTGAGGGCATGGAAAACCACTTTGAGTGTGAAGGAGTGATAGAGGCTCAGAAGGTTAAAGTTGCCAAATAAAGACTAAGGGGAGAAGCTTTGACATGGTGGAAGTACCTGCAAGAAGAGAGAGTTAGTATGGGAAAGCTACCTATTGCAAATTGGAAAGCTATGGTGGGTAAGATTAAGGAGAACTACTTACCAGAGGATTATGAAGTCTAGCTTCATAAGAAGAGACAAGGATTGAAGTAGAAGGATCTTGATGTGGCCTCCTACACCAAACAGTTTCAAAAGCTATGTCTAAGATCTAAAGTCCAAGAAGATGAATCTATTAAGGTGGCTAGGTATCTAAGCGGCCTAAAGTGGAACATTCAAGAGGAGATAAGCCTATGAACTCCTACTACTATCCAGAAGTGTCATCAGCTTGCTGCCAAGGTAGAAGAGAGGAATAAAAGGAAAGGAGACTCCAATAGCAAGGGTAGAGGCAGAGGTAGAGAACAAGTGAATCACTGAGGTGGTTACCAAAGCAAGATAAATGAGCAAAGGAACCAAGGAGAAGCCAAGTTGACTGAACATGGCAGTGAAACCAATCCTAGAGGAGGACATTCTAGAGGAAGAGGTGCACAAGGTGGTCCAAATAGGGGTAGAGGTACCGGCAAAGATAACTCCTATTTTGCAACAATGAAGTGTTACTATTGTGGACAATTCAGACACCCGGCATATAGATGCCCTGACAAGCCTACATCATCAAGCAGTGGAAAGAGTGTTGCATATGCACATGAAGACTCTTCAAGCAGCAAGACACCTGAGGTGGACCATATTGAATCAGAGAGTGGAGAAAATTTGATGTTCAATAGGGTCTTGATAAGACAGCCAGTCAAGAGTGAACCTAAGCATAGGAGAGCGTTGTTTAGGGTGAGGTACAAGATTCTTGGTAAAGTGTGCAAGGTGATAGTTGATTCAGGCTCAACTGACAATATCATATCAGAAGAGGTAGTTAGGAAGCTAAAACTCACAAGGATACCCCACACTAACCCATACAAGGTAACATGGTTGAATCATGAGCAGAGTGTGTTGGTCAATGAACAAACTTGGGTAGAGTTTTCCATTGGAGGATACAAGGACAAAATCTTTTGTGATGTGTTGCCCATGGATGCATGTCATCTGCTGCTAGGAAGACCCTGGAAATTTGATAGGAAGGTGATCTATGATGGAGAGGAGAACTCAATTTCCTTTAAGAAGGATAGCAAGACCTTTAAAATTCAGTCTTTGACAGAGAATGAAGAAGGAACTTCAAAGACACCTAGTGTCCTAATGGCTACCGGTAAAGAGTTCTTAAACTTGCTACATGAGGAAGAGATAGTGAAGTGTGCCATCTTTGTGAAGCCAAAGGAGGAAGAAGACAAGTTGCAGGTAGAAATACACAAGGAGGTAAAGCAAATGTTGCAAGAGCATAAGGATATAGTGAGTGATGGAACACCTACAACACTCCCACCTAGAAGGACTATAAGTCATCAAATAGACTTTGTTCCCAATGCATCCTTACCTAACAATGTTGCATATAAGCTCACACTTGATCAGAACAAGGAGGTAGCAAGGCAAGTGCAGGAGCTATTGGAACAAGGACTGATTAAGAAGAGCATCCGCCCATGTGCAGTCCCAGTAGTGCTAGCATCAAAAAAATGAGGTAAGTGGAGACTTTGCACTGACTCAAGAGCAATCAATAAGATTACCATAAGGTATAGATTTCCTATTCCTAGAATAGAGGATCTAATGGACTGTTTAGGAGGGGCTATGTATTTTACTAAGCTAGACCTTAAAAGTGGTTATCACCAGATAAGAATTAAGGAGGGTGATGAGTGGAAGACTGCTTTCAAGACCACAGAGGGATTGTATGAATGGCTTGTGATGCCATTTGGACTCACCGATGCTCCAAGCACCTTCATGAGGTTGATGAATGAAGTGTTGGTGGTGTACCTAGATGACATTCTCATCTATAGCAGAACCAAAGAGGAGCACCTTGAGCATTTGACATTAGTTTTAGAGAGGTTGCATGAGGAGAAGTTATCCATCAACCTAGAGAAGTGTGACTTCTTGAAGCAAGAGTTGGTTTACTTAGGATTTATGGTGTCTAAAGGAACCTTGAAGATGGATCCAAGCAAAGTGGAGGCAATCTTGAATTGGCCTGCACCTAAAATAGGGACTGAGGTAAGAAGTTTCCATGGATTAGCTCAATTCTATAGGAAGTTTGTGAGGAATTTCAGTGGTATATGTGCACTAGTCCTTGACACCATTAAAGGAGGTCTTAAAACCAAGTTTAAATGGACTGAGCAGGCTGACAAAGCATTTCAATTTTTGAAGCAAGAAGTAGCCACAAAACCTATCCTTCTCCTACCTATGTTTGATAAGCTATTCACTTTGGAGTGTGATGCAAGTGGAATTGCATTAGGTGGTGTATTGAGTCAAGAGGGAAGACCTGTGGCATTTTTTAGTGAGAAGCTTACTGAAGCAAAGAAGAAGTACTCAGCCTATGACCTAGAGTTATATGCATTAGTGCAGTCACTAAAGAAATGGAGGCATTACCTACTCCCAAAAGAATTTGTAGTGTTCACAGACAATCAAGCATTGAGTTACATTAATACTCAAGAGAAGCTAAGCAATAGACATCTGAAATGGATGGAATACCTCCAATCCTTCACCTTTACCATTAAGCATAAGAAGGGGCAACTTAACAAGGTGGCAGATGCATTGAGCAGGAAGTTGTTGACTGTTCAAGAGTTACAGTTGCAGAGCATAGGCATAGAAGGTTTCAAAGACTTGTATGGAGGAGATGAAGATTTCTCATAAGCTTACAAGATTTGCAAAGAGTTTGAGAACCATTTCCATGGTAAGTATGCAGATTAAACTCTCCAAAATGGTCTGTTGTTCAAGGGTAACCAGTTGTGTGTACCTAGAGGATCTATGAGGGAGAACCTCATCCAGGAGAAGCATAATGGTAGTTTGAGTGGACACTTTGGTATTAATAAAACCTTGGATTTAGTACAGAGGTACTAGTATTGGCCAAAGTTGGTAAGAGATGTGAAGAGGTATGTAGAGCAATGTGGAGTGTGTCAAAGAGCAAAAGGGGGATCAAGCAATGCTGGTCTCTATCAACCATTTCCGGTTCCTAATAGACCTTGGGAATGTATAAGCATGGACTTTGTAGTAGGACTTCCCAAGACTAAAATAGGTATGGATAGCAACTATGTGGTAGTAGATAGATTTTCCAAAATGAGTCATTTCATACCATGTAAGACTACACATGATGCTAGCTATGTTGCACATCTCTTCTTCAAAGAGATTGTTAGGATTCATGGACTCCCTTTAAGCATTATTTTAGATAGGCACAGCAAGTTCATGGGTCATTTTTGGTAGACATTATGGAGGAGACTAGGAACTAACTTGTCATTTAGCTCAGCTTACCATCCACAAACAGATGGTCAAACTGAAGTCATCAATAGGGTGCTAGGCAACTTGTTGAGGTGTTTGACTAAGGAGTATGGTCAGACATGGGACCTTATCATTCCTCAAGAAGAGTATGCATATAATGACAATGTGAATAGAACCACTGGTAGAAGCCCTTTTGAGGTTGTATATGGCAGACATCCAAGGGGAGTATGTGAGTTAAGAGACCTTGGTACTTTGGAGATGAAGAGTGGACAAGTAGAGGACTTCACTCAAACCATCAAGGAAGTTCAAGAGCAAGTTAAGAAGGCCATCCTTGAATCCACTCAAAAACTGAAAGCCAAAGTGGATGAGGAAAGAAGAGAAGTTCAGTTCAAGGTAGGTGACTATGTGATGGTCCATTTGAGCAAAGCTAGGATGCAAAGTGGTAAGCCTACCAAACTGCAAATGAGAAGGGTAGGACCTTGTAGAATCCTGTCGCAATATTGTAAGAATGCTTACAAGATTGACTTGCCTTCAGATTTAGCTATATCACCAGTCTTTAATGTAGCTGACTTGATCATGTACAAGGGTGAGATAGAAGGGCAGACTGAGAATCATGCCAAGGTACTATAGGACCTAGATGTTAATGCCTTACCACAGGTGAAGAAACCAATAGCAGAGGAGATCTTGCAATCCAGAGTAAAGAAGTCCACCAGACACCAGGTCTACATGGAACACTTGGTGAAGTGGGCAGGAGAGCCTGAGTCTGAAGCTAGCTGGGTTGAAGAAAGCAGGTTCAAGACACTTGGAATAGACCCGGCTCTCATCTCTTCTTCTATTTCTTAGTTGTGTGTAGAGGGGGAGTATGGTGTAGGAGCACCCTTCCAAACTCTATCTCTTTATTTGTTTTGTTGGTGTTATGCTTCCTATGAAGCCATTGTACATGAATAACAGCCATGAGCTCATGTGTGCTAGACTAGGTCCTAGTTTTAGGTCCTTAGTGTTTGTGTGATTTCTTGTGCAGCAGAGGTTGAGTGTTCCTAGAATGTGTGTTATGCCTTATTGGAATGTTGATGTCCTTAGGAAAGCCCAAAATAGGCTTAGGAGTCATGAAAAGCAACAATGGCAAAGTTGCTCAAAAGATGCAAAAGTTGCATGACAACTTTTAAAAGTTGTCAAGCAACTTTTCCACCCAAAATGGTCATAGACCCTTGTTGTGCATGGAGAGCCCTAATTTTGGTACACCGACCAAGGTATGGGTAGTATAAGTACTTGCAAACCCTAAATGCATGGGTTGGATGTCAGACTTTGTACGGCCCAAGGAAGAAAAGCTTGACTGTGACTGTTTTTGAGTTACCAGTCAGTTTGAATGAAGTTACCGAGCAAACTAATGGATTGATTTGTGAGAAAACATGTGTGAAATGTCTTCTTTGGTGTATATATCTTCATTGTGAGTGATTAGATTAGTTTTTTTGTTTATCGATTGATTGTGTTTGTAAATAATTTGAAAGTTGCAGTCTTACTGTCCAGTTTTGGACCAGTTTGAGTAAATAAAGTCTTAACTCCATTCCCCATTGTGGAACCACCATGAAACCATGGGGAATGGATGTGAAGACCCTGTACTATAGTCCCAAGAAAGCGGGGCCCTTGGAAATTCAAGGAGGCCAAGCAAAGACCCATTCCTAGGCGAGACTAAACAGTGCCCAGTTAGAAATGGTTGTTGGTGCAGAGGTCTTGGAGAGAAAGGTTGATTAGTGGAGAGTGTATTCTTTGGAGGAAGTGCAGAGGAGTGAGTGAAGCATCATTGGTGTGAAGGAGGAGACTCCACCAATCCAAACAAGGTGGCTAGAATACAAAACCTTCACTGTGACCCAGGCATACTCTAAAAACCCTCACAAAAACCCTTGAAAACCTTAAAATCCACCTAGGACAGTGTACGGACACTTGGAGGCCTAAAACCTAGAAAAACCTTGAGTCCTTGCCAAATGAATGGCAATCTTTTTTGGGAGATTGGGTTGTTTGTGCATCATTTGTGAGAGGGAGCCCTAGAAGACCGGTTAGGAGGCCTAATTGGTCCTAATCCTTGTACCCCTTTTTGAAGGCAAAAACCCAAATTTTGTAAAATTGGTAAGGGGTTAGAATCTTGAAACCTCTTGGGGCCTCATTAATGGGTGGATAGACCATGAAATAGACCTGAAACAACCTTGCTAAGACATTGGAAGGTGGGGAACAAGATTAGCCCTTATTAGCCATAGTAAGGGGTTTTGAGTCTCATGAGTAGTTGAGACCTTAGGAGCAGCATTGCAACTCATTGGTGGGTGGATTGGGGCATGGTCAAGGGATTCCTCAAGCAAAGGGAATTCCTAGAGACCCTAGGGTGTGTATCGAACACTAGGTGATCCAAGGAAAGGATCCTAGAGCATAGACTAGACTAGTCTATCCCAAACCCCATCCCATCATCAATCCATGCATTGGATATGAAATCACCATGGTTCCTTGTACCCTAGTACATCATATACAATGCTAAATAAAAATAAGTGCTCATTGCATGCTAACCTGTTTCCAAGGGTGCTCACGCTCCATGATCATTTCATGCATATCATTTGTTGCATTTGCATTCACTCCTCTTCCCTATCTGATTCTTCTCACCCCTAGGCTTTGTTTTGCATCATCTTTACTCCTATCCATTGGGGAAATGTTTCTTTCAAGACATCATTCAAGCCTCCATTTCTCATGCATTCTCTCAAGGGGGCATCACTAACCCATCATTTCATAGTTAGTTCAATTTGGAGCATCTTTTTCTCACTCCCTTTTCTTTGAGGCATTGGTATCTTATTAACTTTGCACTAATGTTATATTAGCACCACCACAAAGAGGGGTAAAATGTGTTAGGATAACTGGTGAACAACTGAGAGGGGGGGTGAATTAGTTGTTAACAGGTTATGAAACTTTAAGCACACTAAATCTTTTACCGAAATGCATAAACCAAATACCATGCATCCACAACACATAAGACCAATATTTGTACGTGGAAAACCATGATGGGAAGCCTACCCATAGTCAAATAATACTTCTGTAGTAAGTATGTGATTACAATAAGGGGCCTGCACATGTTGGAAGGCCAACATACTAGAGCGTACTGCTCATCACAAAGGAGCCTCACTGACTACAAAATAAATCTAGACTACAATCCAGAAATAAGAATGAACTGCAATAATAACATCTCCTATGCCTGAGTACAATTCTAGTTAAGCTCAATACTAGAGGTCTAAAACCTCTTATACAAACCCAATTTGATCACCTCTAGTCAACCAAATCCTCTACATATGATTACAACTTTATTCGCACATAGATAATCTCGTAACCTTGACCACGCCCCACAACCACGATCTACAAAGAGATCTTACATCATATTTATACCAACTCGGGACCTAAACAATTAGGTCAACCACCTAAAAGATAATATAATAAATCTATTATATAAACCCACAAACCAATGATAAACCAAGTCAGCCTAAGACCAAAACAACATTAACCAAATAATAAATCCAATTGGTAACGCACTGAGAGCATTCGCCAATTCATTACATAAACTGGTCCATAACCTAGCAGAATAAGACCAGACCTAAAATAGGTCGCCATAAGCCAAATGAAATACCACCAATCAACTGGAACACAAACATGATAACCATCAGAACCCTAAAAAAATTCTAGAATCCGCACCAACACCACTTATCAAATGCATCAAAAGATCTTCAATAAAGCATTGCCCGTAAAAGCCTTACCAGTAACCAAAAGGCTTACTAGAACACATGATAGCTTTCGGATCACCATATCCCAAACCAACTAAATGTGACAAGCATCTGAACCACATGAATGACAAGACCAAACCAATTCCACCAATCAGAATATACTAGAGACAAATCTCCCGATCATCATCAAAGTCCAACCACTCTACCGGAATCTAGTAGACAACCAAATAAGCTAGTGTTGACATCAATGACAAACATCAATGCAACACATAATCAATTCCTCCAAATGGCCAACAAAATGTGGACACCTAAATTTGATTAATCTAATTAATCAAATTTAGCTATCTTGAATGCTTTTAAATTCAATAATTATGCATTATTTAATTAATTAGTGTTCCCTCCTACCTAATTAATTTATTAGTTATTCTATAGTCCCCTTTCAATTGATTATTTCACAAACATAAATGAGTTAATTAATTAAATTCACCCCCTTCTTCTATTAAATAAATCAAATGCATAATTTGACTATTTAATTTACCTTTTGTCATTCTCCTCCTTTTCCATTATAGAATCAATTAATTAAATTAATTCTATTTCCCCATGTGTCTCCTAACCTTGACTTCCTTATAACCCTTGAGTTATAACCAACCCTATCCACTTAACCAACCTTATCCCTTCTAACCTCCCCCTCACGTGTGTGCACATTTCTAATTTCCTAATATTTAGGAAATTAAAACCAATTTTGGATCGTTATCTCCCAAAATTAACATGTGTCCTTGGGGACACTTGTCATTTTCTTTCATGACACTTTCCCTTCTCAAGCACACTTGCCAATTCTTCCCTTGCCACTTGTCCTTGGGAGGGACAAGTGGCACATTTTCATGATGTTGGATATTGTTGAGGAGTTTTCTATAATAATGTTTTGTCATTGATGTCAACATATTCTTCTGTGTATTCTAGTGTTGTAGTCAGATTAAATGAGTTGGTTTGGTCAGTGTGTTGCAGTTGAGCTGATGTGGTTTAATAGATTTTGAGATAAGTATCTCTAGTTGATTCAACATAATTTTTAGTGGTCCATGTGATGCTCTGATCAAGTTATGAGTTCTGGTTTTGAGATTGATATTCAGTTGTTCATGTTATTTGGTGTGATTCATAAAAATGTAACTAAGTAACCAAGACCTAATCCCACTCTCATCTACACACAGTGGAATATGAAAGAGCCTAGGGAGATATCTCACTTTGACTACTTCTTGTATGGAAGAAAGAGTCAAGGAATATATCTTAGGGTTTCTATTCCTTTCATGTAAATGAGGAGTAGATATGTGAAATATAATGCAACAATCAACTAAGATAGGAGATGAGAAACAAAGTACACTTAAACTAAAAATGTAGATTCTAGGCACACCGAAATTGAGATACAGAAAGAAGGACTAGAAAAGAGACTCGAAGGTGCACCCGATGCTAAAAACTTAAGAAAAATTTGCAGGACTATTCATTTGTTGTAAATGAGGAGTAGATATGTGAAACATAATGTAACAATCAACTAAGCTAGGAGATGAGAAACAAAGTACACTTAAACTGAAAATATAGATTCTGGGCACATTGAAACTAAGATGAAAAAAGAAGGACTGGAAAAGAGACTCAGAGGTGCACCTGATGCTAAAAACTACAACAGAATTGGTAGGACCCCTTGTTTTGGTGATTTCCACATCCACAAATAGCCGATAATTTATTAAAAATGTGTGTGCAAGAATCTTGTGTGTATGCAAGATGCTAAATGAACAAGAAAGTAAATCTAGAGTTCTACCCTACGCTTTGGAGAGAAAACCCTAAATTCTTGTAAATGTAAATGCAGATGCTTCAAATCACAAATGATCTAGAGATCTAAAGCATGAATGTAAATCTGCAAATGAATCTCATACAAAGACATGAAAACAATATGAAACCATACCAAACCCTAAGGGAGAGGTACGAGCCAATCATCATTCGGTGATCTCCTATTATTCTTCAATGTCTTCAAAGCTCCCAAGGATGTTGAAAATACTTGATGTAGACTTGGTGAATGCTTGATTTGTTGTTGTATAAGAATCTCCTTCAATCGCTAGATTTTTAGATCTTCAAATGAGGAAAGGAAGGGTTTATATAGAAGACCCTAACTTTGTTTCGAGTTAGAGGCTGACTTAGAAATAATATTTTTCTAGAATCTCTTGGATTTGAATATTAAAAGACCACCAAAACATGCTCCTAAAATTTGGGAAGAAAAATTCGGGACCATGTGGGTACCCACATGGTCCAAACACATGGTCTAACCAAGTTTTCACCAATTTTTTGGGGAAGCAAGATATTGTGATTTTAACACAAATTCCAAGAGTATGTGGGAATTTACAATGTTTAGATATCTAAAATTGGGCCTTGTAGGTCAAAATAAGACATAATTAGGGTATTTTGATGAAGTGATTAATTGGAAGAATAAAATAAAAAGGGGCACACTTGGGGTAAAGGGCCCAATTTTATAAAGTGTAGAGGGATGAAATAAGACTTTAGGTTTAATTAAATTAATTAATTAAATACTTAAAGAGAATTTGAAATGAAAAATACAAACACACTAAGGTGGGTGCTAACCTAAGCATGGAATTGTACCACCCAATTAAGGGTGTATAATTTACGACACTACATTTATCCCCCAATTAAGTGGTCATATGACATTGCGTGCATATGCAAGCTAAAGTATAGAAAAGTAAACATTTCATGAAAAAAGATATATCCATAAGGTGTCGGACGAAGCCCCCAACGATATTTGCAGCACACTGTTAGGAACCACACCCTACAAAACAACATGCTAGATAAAATCACAAAATCACCTAATGCTCACTAGGGAAGTGATGAAATTCATGGGTAGCTATATGCCCCCCTGTTTCGGCTTGCTAATTAGTAAGTTGAAACAGGGTATCATGTTTACCACAACAAATTGTGAAAAGAGGTGATGAGAAATTCTCACAACTAAGCTTGATAGAATATAAAAGCATATCATGGAATATTTTATAAGAAAGAGAATTGAATCACGATTCCAATGCCACCAATGGTTCAGTAATTGGAGTTATCTAGCTCAAGATATGAGAGATTAAATAGAAAATTAGGAATTAGGGTTTTGAGAAAGAGAGAAGCGCATACCTTATGAATAGTGAAAATGACACTTTCATTTGTCATTTTCTCACTTTTTGTCCTATTTTTAGAAGAGGATCCCACATACCACTCACGATGCCTCAAAGATGACTCGAGCGACCTACCTAGATGGAGATCCTATGGCATTTTGTGCTTACCAATCAGCCACTTGAAGAGGTGAGTGTATTGAACCACCTTTGTATTTTTTGTTGAGTTGACTTTGATTGTTTGGTATAAGGGAAAGTTTGACTGCACATATGCCCCCAAGAGGGCGTCATGGTCTGACTAGGGCACCATGGTCCAACTAGGGTGTCATGGTCCCAATTGAGTGTCCTGGTCCTACCAGGGCACCATGATCCCACTAGGGCACCTTGGTCCCTCAAAAGCACCCTGGTCCTTCCATGGTATCCTGGTCCCTGACTAAGGTGACCAAGGGTTAGCATAGGATCAAGCTTTCTGGTGTGAATGAGAGAATGATACTAATTGTTGATTGGTTGACTTTTGTAGAGAGTGCCCTATATACAAGAGTACACTACCATACACACATATCGAAGTCTACGGAGTCAGATTCCTTGATTGTCTCAAAATGACAGAGAGCTACTTAAGGTAGTAGGGTTGTAGTACATCTATAACATGCCATCCATGAAGTTCCATCTGTTGATGCTTATGAAACTTATGGAGAGATGGGACATAGATACCTCCACATTTGTCCTACCAGTAGGGGAGATGATGGTGACACTTTAGGACGTGTACCACATACTGAGGCTTCCCATTGGAGGACACATAGTAAGGTATCAAATAGGTCACACCCCATCTACTTTTAGGAGAGAGCAGAGGTACTGCATTGGGTGATTCATGCCCAATGAGACTAGAGGATGGATCATGATTTAGTGGCCGTTACCATATCCTACTAGTGCTATTCCTCTTGTTAGGAGACTCATGATAGCCACAATGGGGATATCCTTATGCATAGATAGACAAGGTAGTCACATGCATGGCAATCTCACTTATACTATCCGAGCAATGGAGGAGCAGTAGACAATGTTATCCTAGGGACAGATCATGTTGGCCAATCTCTACCATGACTTAGGAGATTATGTCTATGGTGATGGATGTAGCTTGATTACATGCACCCTTATTTAGGTTTGGATTTTTGAGCATATCAAATGCACTAGGCCAACAGGAGTACTGGTTGATATTGGGTCCTAGCATCCTAGAGAATATGCATACCCACTCACCAGACCATGGCCGAATGGTGATCTATTGCACTGGAGGATTGTGATTGATAGATTAAGATCAGATTTTATCACATAAAGGCCATATCGGCACATGACCACATGGCCAGGCTAGTGCACTCAGCTTTGGCTTATGCAGAGAAACCACTTCCTCGAGGGACGCTACAACCACATCGTAGTCCCATTCTATTTTGACCAAGTTAGGTGGTAGTTTTGGCTAGAGCAGGGTGTTCCAAATGATGTGCTATTTTTTATATGCCTCTCGGGTGATGGCTAGGTCAATACCAGTTCCTAGGCCTTGTAGTGATGAGATTGAGATGATTCTAATTGAAATATAATGGTCACCTATAATGATAACATGGGATCCCACCATAGGTACATCACATGTTGGGATGGGAGTTTCCCCGGATCCATTTTTCATTTAGAATATCCAAGGGGTAATCCTATACCATAGAGGCAATCATCTAGTGAGGATCACGAGACATCCGAAGACCCAAGTAATGGAGACACATCGGATCACACAGATGAGAGAGAGAGGAGGGAGAACAACATGGTAGAGATATTGATGAGGAGAAAGGAGGAGATGGAGATATTGGTGGAGAGGAAAGTCAGGGTGGGGATGATGATTGAAGGAAAGGGGAGAGGATGAGAAGGGAGAGTAGGAGGAGGGGGAGGAGGAGGAGGAGGAGGAGAGAGAGGAGGAGGATGAGGTTTCCCATAACTCTGGAGATGATACCATAGCCCTAGATCCACCAGTAGTGCTAGCTAGAGGAGAGGGAGCTAATCTCAAAAGACCAACCTCGAGTCTACATTGATCATCTCCTACAACACCACTTATTGGGGTACAGAGACACTATGATCATGGAGAGGGCAGCATCTCTAGATCAAAGATGTCCACAACACACAATCCACCATGGTAGGCAGGAGATCTCAGTAAATGTCTTTTATTTAATTGAATTTGTTTGGAATATTCACTATGATGTATATGTGATTTGATTATTATTCCCTCTTCTATAGTCAGAGTACAAGAGTGGTAGTCCCTTATCCAATAGACCCTATCTAACATTGTCACCATTTCATGCATACCTAGGTCTTCACAAATCACGCATAGATCTTACAGGAGTGTTGGATGACATGAGTATCTATTAGAATTAGTTCGAATAGAGCTAGAGATCAGGTGAGAAGAGGAGGAGTGGCTATAGAGTGATCTAGCAGAGTCCCAAGCAAAGTTAGCTATGTATGGAGGTATAGTCATGGATTTAAATCAGAGGAGATCCTCTAGGAGTCACTCACAGTCCTCATCCCATTATATACCCATGGGACCACCATGACAGGAACCTGAGGGCTCAAGTAGTCACTAACCATAGGTAGTGTTGATCTATCTGAGACCACATTTTGTATCTAGTGGTTAGCCTTGTATATGATGATGTATTTAAAACTTTAGATGATATATATATATGATGATGATGATGATGATGATGATGATGATGATGATGATGATGATGATGATGATGATGATGATGATGATGATCTTAGCCTTAAATGTGTTCTTTTAATTTCAAAACAATGGATGTATATATTGCTTTGATTAAAAGTAACAAATTTGGAAATGTACCTGTATTTCTAATCTAATTCTCATGTGATTGGTTTCCCAATACCTCACGATCAAATTGATACATGTGTGATCTATACAAATAACTAAGTATTTAATTAAATATAAAATTGATTATGTAAATAAGTGTGTTTTAAGTTAAGGACAACATAACTAATGTGATCTAATTAAGAGTTTAATTAAACACAACATGATGCATCTTAACTCCAAACACATAAAGAAAATTACATGATATACTAGCACATAAAAATGTAAATTCCTAAAAAAATTACATAATGAATTGGAGATAACCAAGAATTTAATATATGTTTCTCAAGAATGAAGCAATATAGATCAAATGTTAATAATTTAATACTGCATGCTTTAGTGAAGACATGCTACCAGGAGGAATAGGATTAGTAGAAGAGAAAGTTGTGCTAGAAGGGGAAGGAATACTAGAAGGGACTTCAAAAGCAGTTGGTGAGGAACTAGTAGAGGAAGATTTAGAAGTGGATGTTTGTAAACAAGATTGGAGATTGGTATTAGTGAGCAAGGTATACATCTTGTTGTTATAAATAAACTTGACTTGCCTATGCAAAGTAGAAGGTACAACTTGCATGTTATGAATCCAATGTCTTCCTAACAACAAATTGTAGGTCACATTATTAGGCATGACACGAATAGGTGTAGATAAGGTAACTGGTCCTACCTTAACAGGCAAGGTTATGATACCTAATGAAGAACTGGCCACATTATCAAAGCCATGGATGGTAAGGGAATCAAGTTTGATGAGAAAAGTGTCCACGTTGATCTTATGCAATAGGTTAACACTACAAACATTAAGGCCAGAGTTTTTATCCACAAGGGTTCATCTATAGCATTTCCATTGCTAATAATAATAATCATGATAGGGTCATATTGACATTAAACTTCATGAGGAGGTAACTCATCTTGGGTGAGCATAATTTGATCTTTAGGTGTGGTCATGGAGTCAATCAAGGAAGACATATTATTAGATGTCATTGTTGGTGGAACATTCAAGGTTTTCAAGGCATCTTGTAACATTCCATGATATGTTGAAGAATTTTGAATTAAATCCCAGAGGGAGATCTTGGTAGGAGTACCCTTGAGTTGTTCAATGATATCATACTCCTTATCAAAGGCTTGCAAAATGTGAGGTGCTTGAAGAGGAATGGGTTGAGGATTAGGAAGTGAAGTTGGAATAACTAGAGGAGGATTGATTTGCCTATTATTTCTAATGTTATAAGTGTGAGCAACAAAATGACAACTCTCTCTTGTTATTTGTTTAGCATACTCATAAAGACTCTTAGTGGGATATCCTCCTTACACAGTGATAACGGGTTTGTGAGGGATACAAAAAGGAACATTTCCATAACTACCTTGAACCATAAAGAAATGTTTTCTATTTTCATTCACATTTATCATGTTAATAAATATTTTAGATGTATGATTTTTTTTGAGGAAATTGGCAAAGACATGAAATCATCAATAGAATCATCCAACACAGCATGATCATATTTATTAAATGGTTTTTATTTAGATTCAAAAGGAGATAGGTCCTCATAAAGGGGATTTATATAAACCACCATGTTACTAGATTTAGAGGATGAGTTGATAGGAATGTATTCATGAGAAGAACCATTCAACTTATCTTTCTCATCACTATAAAATGGCATAGTAACAAGGTTGATTAGTTTTTGGCAAAATTTTGGTTTAGAAGGTTTAGGGTATAGAAACTCATCAAGAGCCTCATCCAGTTCTTCCTTAATAAACTCATAATCAACATAAAAAAATGCATTATCAAAGGAATTAAAGTATTACAAATAAAGAACCAACATTTTTGAAATGGAGAATGCATACAAAACTTAAAACACACAATGCAATGAATGGAAACTTTTTTTATGCTTTTTAATGAAAAGTAAGATGCAATAAATCGATCTAACTAGGAAATAAAAATTTAAAGAAGATAAGATTCACGTCGGGTTCACCAAAATGTGATGCACAAAAATTGAACAAAGTAACCAAGACCTAATCCCACTCTCATATACACACAATGGAATATGAAAGAGTCTAGGGCGATATCTCACTTTGAATAATTCTTATAGGGAAGAGAGAGTCAAGGAATATCTCTTAGGGTTTATATTCCATTTTTGTAAATCAAGAGTAGATATGTGAAATATAATGCAACAATCAACTAAGCTAGGAGATGAGAAGCAAAGTACACTTAAATTGAAAATGTAGGTTCTGGGCACACTAAAACTGAGATACAAAAAGAAAGACTAGAAAAGAGATTCAGAGGTGCACCTGATGCTGAAAAACTAAACAAGAATTGGTAGGACCAGGGTATTGGGCACCTTGATCCCTGTGCACACAAAAAGCTGAATTTCTAGATCTGAGGTCCTGAGGGTCTAAAATTCAAATCTGGCATAGAAGATTGCAAAACCCTAGGAACCAAGGCACCACCCCTAGGCCTATCCCAGGGTGCTACTCCCTTATCTCTATGATCTGAGATTAGATTCTGGCCCTGAGACTGTCTTTGTATCTTCTGTCGGTCCCAAAATTCACGCTTTTGCTAGATTCCTCTACTTGCATGTACAACTTGAAAAGGGTGTCTAGGTGGCTATATAGGGTTTTTCCTTAGTCAAACCCCCTTTTTTGGTGATTTCCACCTCCACAAATAGCCAATAATATACTAAAAATGTGTTTGCAAGAATCTTGTGTGTATGCAAGATCCTAAATAAACAAGAAATAAAATCTAGAGTTCTATCCTATGCTTTGAAGAACAACTCTAAATGCTTGTAAATGTAAATACAAATGCTTAAAATAATAAATGATCTAGAGATCTAAAGAATGAATGTAAAATTGAAAATGAATCTCATACAAAGACATGAAAACAACATGAAACCATACCAAACCCTAAGGGAGAGGTACAAGTTAATCATCAGTCGGTGATCTATTATTCTTCAATGTCCTCAAATCCTAAAGATGTTGAAAATACTTGATGTAGACTTGGTGAATGCTGGATTTGCTATTGTAGACTTCATAAAACCTACACTTTCAATTCATAATAATCGCCTTCAATTGCTAGATCTTAGATCTTCAAATGAGGAAATGAAAGGTTTATGTAGAAGACCCTAACTTTGTTTTGAGTCATAGGCCGACCTAGAAATAATATTTTTCACCAATCTCTTAGATTTGAATATTAAAATACCACCAGAACATGCCCCCAAAATTCAGGGAGAAAAAGTCGGGACCATGCAGGTACCCACATGGTCCAAACACACGGTTCGACAAAGTTTTTGCCAAATTTTTGGGGAAGCAAGATATTGTGATTTTAAAGAAATTTCCAGGAGTATGTGGGAATTTGTGACATTTAGATATGCGAAATCGGGCCTTGAAGGTTGAAATAAGACATAATTAGGGTATTTTGATGAAGTGATTAATTGAAAGAATAAAATAAAAACGGGCACACTTAGGGTAAAGGGACCAATTTAATAAAGTGTAGAGGGATGAAATAAGACTTTAGATTTAATTAAATTAATTAATTAAATGCTTAAAGGGGATTTGAAATGTAAAATGCAAACACACTAAGGCAGGTGCTATCCTAAGCATGGAATTGTACCACCCAATTAAGGGTGTACAATTTACGATGCTACATTCGATATTCTATTTTATGCTCTGGAATTGATATATCTTTAGTTGTGGATGTATGGGATGTGTTCCAGATGTTGATGTGTATCCTCAGTTCGATTGGTTCATGATTTGGATGTCCACAAGTGAATCTTTCATGTTGATAGTTAGTTTTGATGATTGTTCTCAAGATCCGGTGATGAGATGGTAATGATTCTGGTAATCTGAGTTGTTGTGGTTTGTGTGATGCAATTCACATTGCCTGTGAATATTTATAGATTCTTTTCTATGAGTATCGGTGGTCAACATTTATCACTAAGCTTGTTATTGAAGATTTTCCCTGTTTGGTGATGTTCTTCATGTTATGTGATATTCTTGGTGGTTGTAGCATTTTGCGGATGATTGAGGCATAATTGTTGGAGGTGTTGCATATTTGTGGTGTTGATTGGGTATACACTATGTCTTAGCTAACATTGTTTTAGTCTCCATGTATTGTTTTAGCATGTGAGGATATTATTTTGTAATTTGTATTGAGAGTTTAGTCGACCTTGAAATATAGGTTTATGTCTTATATACATATAATTAATGGTCATGTAAGATGTATGATTTTGAGTGTTTTCATTTTATATGTGAGTGTATGATCGAGTTGGATGTGCAGACAAGTGATCTGATCTTTCGGAAGTGTGAAGAAGAGAAGGGTTGCAAGGTAGACTATGTGCTTAACCGAAACTGTACTCAGGCATATGCAGATGCTAATTTTACAGTTCATGTGATCCAGATTGTAGTTTGAATGTCTTTGTAAGTCAATGTGACTTCCTATAAGGCAATGAGCCTTCCCTTAAGTTTGTAGCATATATGGGTTTCTTATTTTGAGTGAAATCTAGGCAGTATTCTTGAATGCATGTGCATTTCCCACTGTAATATTCACTTACTCCTAACAGGGCATTATCTGATTGTGGGTACGTTCCCATCATGGTTTTCCCTCAACTGGGTTTTCCATGTCAAAAATCTTGGTGCTATGTGTGATATTGATGTGGTGCTATTTCATGTTTTAATTGTTAATTATCAAATCTGATTTACTATTTAAGTTGCGGAAGTTTTTGGTACAAACTAATTTACCCCCCCCCCCTCTCATTTTTCTACTTGTTTCCAACAATTGGTATCAGAGATAGATCCTCTGAAAGAAGCTTGACTACTTGAGGAGATCTAGGATGACAACCTTTTCTTTCAAGAAGGATAGTCTGAGATTTGATGGAAGGAACTATACTCTCTGGAAGAGCAGGATGGAAGTTCATTTGAGATGCATTGGAGAAGAGTACTTGAAGATCACTAAGAATGTATATAATGTTCCCTATAATGTGTTAATCCTATAAGGATCTGGTTAGTACTGATAGGGGGGGTGAATTAATACTAAGACCAAATGAAACTTTTAACTCAAAAACAAACTTATCTCATATCTAAAACTATTTAACAAATATCTCAACTTCGGTGATCAGATCTAATAGCCTCTTTATCATATTTTCTTAACACATTAATGAAATCATTTACCATAACTATCAATACTTTCACCACCAAAAAATTCAAATAAACTTGATCAATTACCAAATCATTAACCTTGTCAATGAGATCAAATACTTTCTCAAACAACTTCTTATTAGTATTGGTAACCTCTAATAAACTTCTGATAAAACATCATAACCAGTGTCTCATAAATATTGCATGAAAAGAAACATAAACAAGAAAATCACACAAAAAACATTCCACACATGAACACCATAAGTTTTTAACATGGAAACCCAAATAGGGAAAAACCACAGTGGGAGTTCGCACCCACAAATATTTGTACTCTTTTGAAGTACCCCTATTAGGAGCATACAATATGACCGGTTAGGAGCATATCATGTTTGGAGTCACCTAGTTAAGGGATCTTCCTTGTAGCCTGGTTAGGAGCTTGATGATCTATTTTCAAATATGGGAAAATAGGTTTTGATGGGCCCCTAAAACCCATTATAGCCAAAAGATCAAAAGATTTACATTAAAGTGCAACAAAACACAAAAGACAACACCAAAGAAAAAGACAGCTGATGAGGAGAACATGAGCAAACTAGAGATAGCTAGTTAGAAAACCAAAAGGACCGACATAAAGAGCACAAATTTAGGTTAAGTTCTAAAGCATTTAAGCAGCTTCCAGCTCCAACTATTCCATATTATCAGTCTCCCACTTGATTTCCTCAAGTTCCTTGCTATGGCTTTGCATCTTTCTAGTGCTCGCCCATGTTCTTCTCCCAAGCCTTGTCTCCTTATCTTCTGGAGTATCTTCCTTCACTTGAATAATGCCCATCGAAGCCTTATCCCCATAGTCATTCTCAAGATTACTGATAAGAGCCTTCATACTAGCCGAGGCAGCCTTAAGAATCTTATGAGTTTTCTCACCAATTTTTTTGAGCGTGTTCTCAACTCCATCAAGTCATTTTTTAGTAGCCCCTTCTTTGTTCTCTGAGATAATAAAACTATTGTGATTAACATTGATGATTTCCTTTGCATTACCAATAGCTTTGGTAAGCTCACTGAGATAATCAGGGAGAGAAATGAATTTACCCAAGCTTAAAGCTTGTAAAGTCTCAATTTTTCCTACTTCCTGAGCTTGCTTGGTTTTAATGCCAATTATTTCCTTTTGTATCTAGAGGAACACTTGTTTGAAGCTATCCATGTCATTATTGATACAAAGGTCAATATCCAAGTGATGATCTTCCTGGGTCTTGTCGCCTGCCATCTCAAGATTCACTTCGAGTCCCACCTCCCTGACATCAGAGATCTGAGCTTCTTTCATGGTCGTATCCTCCCCCATCAGGCCCTTGTCCTTAGAATAAATCTTGATGATCTGTTAGGATCAACCTCATGAGAGGATTTAACACTCTTTTGAGAGTTGTCTTGTTAGGGGACTTAAATGTTTAAGGCCTGTTAGGACCTACCCGGTTAAGGGATTTAACTCACTGTAATTGTTAGGGAACAACAATAAGAAAATGATCTTTTTACGTGCACTTCTTTGCTTGCTTGATTAGATCCAGTTTATACAACACTCTGCAACTCTCAGGAAGATCTCACACTTCACTTGGACCGCTTAACATATTCTCTAAGACCACTGACACCATAAACATCAATTGTGTCATCCTAAATAGCCATCTTAACTAGGTCGGCCACAAAACCCTAATTACATCATGAATATACAATTCAAATCATAAGAGATTATCACAAATTGATATATAGATCATTACAATAAATTTAAACACAATATCAACCGTTGGTTGATCACAACTCATCACGGAAATCCAAGATGTACCAAAGTCAAACCCTCAAAACACTCTATTAAGCGTTTCGTTAATTTCCAAGAAATTATTCCTTGAATAGTGCCAAAAAAAGATTAAATCCTTCACATGGGTTTTTTCATGTTACCAACTTCATGTAGACTCACCGCCGATCGCAGTCATAACAAAAATCATTACCGATTTGATGATTTCTTCACTGATCTTAAACCCTACTAAAACCTTAGCAAAACTTCATCAAAAATTTGAAACATGCCTTCTGGTAATCCTCACAAGTTATGGTTCTGGTCATATACACCTTTCCATTATAAAAGTTCACCATCCAAACAGCAAATCACCAATCATCACCGATCGACCGATTCAATCAAAACAACTCTACTTTACTGGTTAAAGTCTTATTTCACATACTTTAGTTCTTTTCCGGTAAAAGCTTTCTTCAGGTAAACCAAATCACTTAGATGACAGAACAAAACATCAGGAACATCAGTTGACATCAATTTCCATTAATGACAACACAAATAATTGATCATGTCATCTATTCGTAGAATCTCAATCTCTTCATCACAAATAGACTTCTACCTTTTACCGGTGTAGTCATTAGACCAATTGCATCACCTCATCTACATCAGTTATGCCAAATTCCAACAATCTCCCTCTTTGGCATTGATGGCAATGATAAGTTGAGACTTTGTCATGTTTTTATCATCAAAACTCTTAAGGTTTTTACATCTTTTGGTTTGCATAGTAGTAGTGATGAATTGGAAATTGACTATATGTATTCCATATGTTAAGCCTCAACTTATTAAATCATGTTTGAACTTTGCCAGTCTATTCCTGTAGTCATGCCATTTATTCCTACAACCATGTGATTTGTTCCTATTGCCATGTGGATTATTTAGGGTAATATCATATATAAATTAATAGATGTGTTAATTATATAAAATGCATATGTATGTCCTTGTATGTTGTTTTTGTTGTAGTGCAAGTAATAAATGATGTCGCGGTGGATATTCTCCTATCATGCCTGATGAAGGAAAGATTATGTAAGAGATAACTGGAGATCAAATTGTAGAGGAGCTAAGCAAGCACAAGGTACGACATAGGCAGAGCAGTCAAGCAACACTACCAATGTCTAACTTCAATGGGCATTGAATCTGCAAACACCGCCGCGACATGCAAAGACTATGGTATGGTTTAGATCCATGTTTCCTACAACATAGCTCCAGTTATCTTCTTTATCGGTCAATCATCCATCTCTTCTTCTCGGCATGATTTGTGTTGTCTATTGTAGTTGATTTCTCTTTAATAATAAGCTCTTCTTTTTCTCAGAGGTTAGATAAAAGAGAGAAGAATAAAGCAGAGGATTTTTTATAATCATTCTTGAGTTTTCTTTTCAAACTATGTAATCACTTTCAAGAAGCAATGAATAAAATTATGTTGTTCTGATCTATTAAGAGTAGTTTTCGGGAAGCCTGGTATCACTCATCCAAGGGGGCCCACTTGGTGAGTGATCCTGTGTGTTTGTTAAAATTAGTTTTCTTTCTTTAGTCATAGTAGAGTTCTTTCTTAGACTGTTCCTGTAGCCACTGGAAACAGATCCACTAACTGTTCCTGCAGCCAAGCCAGAACAGAGTAATTTTTGTTTATCCATATTGAATTTTTCTAGCATTGCTTTTATGAATTTATGCAGATGTTTTCCTGTAGCCTTTCCATAGTTTTCATTCTTGTTTGCCTTTTTCATATAATGTTAGTTGCTACAGTAATGCAGAATAGATGTTGCAAGAACTTAGAGAATATATAGTGTAGACCCATTTCAAGTATTACATCCCTAGGTTGACAATCAAATGAGCACTAGCCATGAAAATAGTGACTTTACCAAATGAATGTCCAAACTTCGGGTTGAGACTTCAATTAGAGTTGTTATTCTTATTGTTGGGGTAGACATTTTTGGTGCCATTGTCGGGGATGGTGTCAAACTAAGAACCTGCTATAGTTATTATCTTTTCAGTTTTCAGTTAATTGTTTTTTTGGTATACTTGATTGTTCAAAAAATTTCATGAATCTGCATGCATAGATGAAGAAGAGATGTTCGAGGTAGATTTCTACCCACTCATTCTAATCATGTAGAAGATAATTTCCTAGATATAAATCCTTTTGTTGAACTTTACCAAACCCCATAGAACTTGAACCACCTTGAATCTGAATTTCCAGAAGGTAGTCTTCAGCTCCTCTTTGGTCTTCAAGAATAATAATTTCCTATAGTAACAATCCCCACAAGTCCAATGCAAGGGAACCCACCTCCTGGTGGAAATAACCCACCACCACCACTAGACCCAGCGTTTGAGTTCCCCATATCTAATTAGCATGATAATGCTAATCTCAAAAACATTCCAGCATCTTCCCTCCCTAAATTCTATGGATTGGTGACAGAGGATCCAAACACATTTATGTTTGAGTTTGATGTTCACTATAGGAATTTTGACTATACTACAGATGCCCATAGACTCAAAAAATTTCCTACCACCTTGAAGGAGTCATCCTTGAGATGGTTTATGAGCTTGGGTAGTAGCACAATCAATACATGGGATGAGATGAAATGGTTGTTTCTTGCATAATAGAAAGATTATTGTAGAGGCATTGATCGTCATGGGGATGATATCTTTAGAATGACACAGAAAGAAGATGAGAGTCTTGAAGATTATCTGGAAAGGTTCCTATTTAGTGTCAAAAAGTCCAAGCATAGTACTCTCAATGAAGATTCCCTCAAGTTGATATTTTTGAGGGGAATCAGCGATGAATGCACTGATTCTTTGGATCTTATGGGAGGAGATGACATTACACAGTCCACTTGGGCTGAAATAGGACAAATTTGTAAGAAGTATTCCAGATCTACTACTAAGAATAACATGCATTTCAAGCCAGGAGCACCATCATCAGCATCTCGTACTGGAGTTTCTAGATTAGAACTTAGCCATTTGTTAAAGGACTTTAAGGAGGACATTATAAATAATATGGCTACCTAGTTGGATATACTTACAGCTAAGAAGAAACATGAAGAAGCTGATGCATTTATTGCAAAAATTTTCCCTCATTGTAAACAGCGAAAGAAGGATTGTAGATGTAAAATAGTTGCAAATGTGGAAGTACCTGACTTCAAGCCAATTCAAGGTGAGGACAAGCAAGTCTTCTATGTTGCTCAAAGAAGGCCAAATTTCCAAAGACAAGGTATGCCTCCGGATCCACTTTCTTTTTCTGGTTATAGTGGAAATTCTTATGCACCAAATAACCAATGGCAACCACCATATGCTCAAAATTTTGGTAATTATCAAAACTGGTATGGCTCTCAATGCCAAGGGTAGCATTTTGGTAATCAAATGGTATAGTGGCAGTAGCCACAAGGGAACTGGTACCCACCTCAGGCCCAAGGAAGCTAGTTTCAAGGGAATTGGCAACCTACTTCTCAATAGAGGGGGAGTCAACCATGGAATGCCCAATCTTCTGGTTATCAGCAGCCTATTCAACAGCCACAACATCCTGCACTAATGCCTCCTCCTGCAGCCACTATTGTACCACCTAAACCAACACAATTGCCTACTCAACCTCTGCCAAATCCTAATATTAAGTCTCAGCAACAACAACAAGCTTATTCAGCTAATCTTAATCAATACCCTGCCTATTCTCTATCTCTAAGTGACATTCACTTTCAATCTGGGACAACTCTTCCTAATCCCTCTCATCTAGTTATCACTAAGGTACAAGAAGAGCAAGAAATCTCTAATCCAATAGATACAATACCTCAAAACCAGATATTGCCACCATTTCCCCAAAGATTGTAAGAAAAGGAAGTTCCCACAAAACAACAACAAGGCTTTCATATTATAGATCAACTGAAGTATATTTGTGTTGAAATTCCATTGTTGCAGGCAATAAAAGATGTTCCCATATATGGTAAGCCACTAAGAGAAGCATGTCTAAAAAACCCTGGCAGGAAGAAAAAGGATCCACAAACAGTGCATGTTATGGGTCAACTAGAAGATATTATGTTAGGCAAGATTTCAATTCCAAAATATTCTGATCCAGGTAGTCTTGTTGTAAGTATAGTCATTAATGGCAATCAGAGAAAAAATGTTTTGATTGATTTAGGGGCAGCCATTAATGTGATGACAAGGGAAGTAATGAAACAACTTGGAATCAATAGTTTAAGGCCTACACCCACAGTTCTATAGTGAGACATGATGGTATCATTGAGGATGTAGTGGTTATTTTGGATTCTTGGGAATACCCTGCAAACTTTATGATTTTATCTCTAAAAGCAACATTGGGAGGATATCCGGTGATTTTGGGAAGACCTTGGCTTGCCATAGCTGATGCATATATTGGATGTAGATCAGGGGATATGACTATTTCAGATGGGAATTCTACAAAAACATTAGCCTTGTATTCTCCTGCACAACCCTAACTTGATCAACAACAAACCGTTTGACCTATTTTGGGAGAAGAATCTAAGGGAGATGACTTTATTAATCACCTTATGATGATTAATAGAGGGCCATTCATGCAATTACATGATGAAGAATCAATTATTTATAAAATTTTGATAAATGAGTTAATAGAAAAGCAGAAATTGCAGGAGTTGTTTCCGAATATTGCAGGTTTGGACTTTCCTACAGCTACTAATATATTGCACTTTGCTGCCGCAGGAAGTATCTTCTTCTCATTTTTCTAATATGAACCAGATTGATCTTACTATCAAGATAGAAGTTGATTTGAATAAATATTTGAATATCAATAGAGATCTATTAGATACTCAAAATGAGGCCCTTGTGGACTTGCTGAAATATTATAAAAATGCTTTTGCATGGGATTACAAGGATATGCATGGGATAGATCCAGTAGTTTGCACCCATCATATTTATATAAAAGAAGAATGTTGCCCACTTAGACAACCTCAAAGAAGAATCAATCCTACCTTAAAAGAGATAGTTAAAGAAGAGTTGTAGAAGTTGTGAAAGGTCAGGTTTATCTATCTTATCTCTAATAGCCAATGGGTATCACCTCTGGTCATAGTCCCTAAGAAAGGAGGTAAATGGAGGGTATGTGTTGATTATAGAGCCCTGAACTTAGCAACAAGAAAAGATCATTTTCCATTACCATTTATGGATTAGGTATTGGATTCCTTGGCTGGTAAAAGATACTTTTCATTCCTTGATGGATTCAGTGGTTACAATCAGATTTAGATAGCCCCAGAGGATCAAGAGAAGACAACATTTACTTGTCCATGGGGCACATATGCATATTTTGTTCTTCATTTTGGGTTGCGTAATGCTCCAACCACTTTTCAAAGAGCAGTGATTGGTATCTTTTCTGATATTTCTCAAGACATCATGGAAATCTATATGGATGACTTTACAACTTATGGTTCTGAATTTGAACAAGCATTGGGTAATCTGAAAAAGGTTTTGCAGCGATGTGAAGACTATTGTTTGTCATTAAATAGTGAGAAATGCTTCATCATGATGCAAGAAGGAATAGTCCTTGGTCATCATATCTCTATAGAAGGCATCCAGGTGGATCCAACAAAAATTGAGGTTCAGCATATCAATGCTCCTGTGAAGCAAAAAGATGTAAGAAGTTTTCTTGGTCATGCTAGATACTATAGATGGTTTATCAAAGATTTCAGTAAAATTGTAAGTCCCTTATATTCACTGCTTACCAAAGATATAGAATTTAAATGGTCTTTACCATTCCAAATCCATACAGATGCATCTAATTATGCAATAGGAGTAGTGTTAGGACAAAAGATTGACAAATTGGAAAATGCAATATATTATATTAGCAAGAACTTACAGGGACCTGAGTTGAAATAAATAGACACTGAAAAGGAAATGTTAGCTGTTATATACGTACTTAACAAATTTAGGCATTATATCATGGGATATCCCATATTTGTGCATACAAATCATATTGCAATCAGATATCTCATGAATAAGCCTTCGATTAGTGTTAGATTGGCTTGCTGGTTATTATTGATGCAGGAATTTGATATCACAGTTGTTGATAAACCAGGGAAGTCTAATGTGGTTGCTAACTATCTTTCAAGATTTCAATTACAAGAATATTCTCCAGTGATAGATGATGCTTTTCTAGATGAACATTTATTTCTTATCCAAGCTCACACTCCCTAGTATGCTAGTATTGTCAACTATTTAGTTGTTGCTAAAATGCCAATTTATTTCTCTCCTAAGGAAAGAAGGTTGCTAGTTGAAAAAAGTTTTAACTTCTCATGGATTGTTGATTGTCTATTTTATACTGGGCTTGACCAAGTCATGAGAAGATGTGTTAGAGAAGATGAAATGTATGATATCCTGCATGCATGCCATGATGAGCCATGTGGAGGCCATTTTGCTGCCAAAAGAATGGCACTAAAAATATTCAATACAGGGTACTATTGGCCCACATTACACAAAGATGCAGCACAATACACACGGAAATGTGATAGATGCCAGTGAATGGGAAGACCTACAAAATCTAATGAGATGCCACTACATCCACAAATATCAGTTACACCATTTGATAAGTGGGGATTGGATTTTTTTGGCCCAATTGATCCACCTTCTAATGGTAAATCCTATATTTTGGTATGTACAGACTATGTAACAAAATGGGTGGAAGTTCATGCCATGACACATGCAAGAGATAATAAGGTGGTTGAGTTTCTTTATGAAGAGATATTTACAAGATATGGAGGACCAAGGGAGATTGTCTTAGACCAGGGACCTCAATTTAATTCAACATTGATAGCAGCTTTGGTCAATGAATACAATATAAGGCACAAAAAATCTACTCCATATCATCCACAAGCTAATGGACAGGTAGAAGTTACAAATAAGGAAGCTTGAGGCTATTCTTACAAAAATAGTATCTGTTCATAAAAAAACTGGTCTCATAGGCTTTCAGAAGCAATTTGGGCATACAGAACAACTTGGAAAACACCAATTGGTTTTACACCTTTTGAGATGGTTTATGGAAAAATAGCAATGATGCCTATTGAATTTGAGCATAAAACTCTGAGGACAACTTTGCAGTTAAATATGACATTATCTGAAGCAGAGAAAGAACATATTCAACAATTGAATACTCTAGATGAATGGAGGAAAATAATTGTTTAGCAGATAGAACTGATCCATAATCAAAGAGCCAAGTAGCATGATAAATATATCAAGGAAAATAAATTCAAAGCTGGTGACTGGGCACTACTGTATGATTCTAGATATAAAGATGCTATGGGGAAGCTGCAAACTAGGTGGTTAGGTCCATATGAGATAGAAGAAGTTTTCAATAATGGAGATGTTCATTTGACCATAATTATTCCTGTTCAATTTAAAATTTTGGTGAATGGTCACCGACTGCGTCTATATCATAAGTCGGCCACTAAAGAAGAGTTCCTGCAGCAATTTGCCCAATAGGATGAAACAAAGGTTCTTGCAACCACTAGAAAGGTTCCTACAGCAACTCATCAACTTCCTGCTGCAATTGAGCAAAGTAATAAAGGTAAAGTTCCTGCAGCCTCTGCAGTGAACATGCTTGTCACTTCACAATAAATATTTCCATATCTTATTGGAATATTCTTCTCCGTAAATAAAATTTCTTCCACGTAATTCCATCCCACTTTCCTATCTATCATTTCACTTCATTTCGTTGTTATTTTTTTGTACTAATGCAAGTATGTACATATTATGTTTTGTTTTAATTACACATTTATTATTTCATTATGATTATGCCTTTTTTAAATCCGCTACACTCCCTGAAATCTCGTCAACTTGTGTGGACACGTGCTAGGTTAAGCTGGGGGGGTGCTGTATGGTTTGGTTTCCAAAGTTGTTGATTATCCATCCTTTTTGGTACTTAGAATTTATTTCTTTCCATCATTGTTTAACATGCTATTATTTCACGCAATGGAATAATAAATTTTGCCACCAGAATTGAGATATGTATGGAAATTTCAATTTAGCAAGTCTATCAGATGTTTTGGTCCTCTATTTCTCAGCTGCAGAGTGTTCAATACTAGCAGAGTAAGAGATGGGTGGTGATCCAATCCACCATGAGCCAACAATTCATGAAGTGTTGCTACAGGATGCTCTTTTTGAGCATTATTTTAGACACCACGGCTGGTTGGATTACTTCTTGAAAATCAGATATTATAACAAAGAAATTGCTGTAGAATTTATGCATTCCTTCAATGAAGGAGAAGCTATGATTAAAGGCTTGAGGGTTATTGCTATGAAGCAACGAATAGCAGAAGTAACAGGGTTGTCGTAGGAAGGGGAACTATTTCCAGAATCAAAAGATGCAAGGAGCGATAGGGCAGAGTTCACAATTCCCACGGATGGACCTCTAATGGTGGACAAACAAGGAACTAGAAGGGTTTTCCTGCCAGTAGAGTGGCCTCAGGTAGCTTTGTATGTTATGAAATACATTACTTGTGAAGGGAGATATTCAAATCTACATTCACCACATTTCAAATTACTTAGTCATCTACGGCATGGCCAGAGGGTGAATGTCCCTAATTTCCTATACCACCTCATTTCTACAAGCGCTAAGGAGACACGAAAAAAATGGAAATCGCTCTGTTAGCCATCATGGATTCGTTAAACTTCTTGTAGAGCGATCCCTGAGAGATATTTCACAGATGGAATGGGGAGTATTTGAGGATATATTATAGTTTAGGGTTGAAGATCACCCTGTTGAAGATGCCCCTGTTGCAAAGAATCCACCAGTTGAAGAAGAAAATGTTGCAGAACCCTCTTCCCTCGTAGTTGCTACAGAGGATGATTTGCTTGTTGCTAAAGGAGCTACGGTTATTGTGGAGGAAGAGATCGCTGAAGTAAATGTGGAACAACCCTCTACTTCTCTTCAAAGAGAGTCACCAATTGCTAGTAGAAAAGGGAAGGAGTTGGAAAGGGATAAAATAGATGAAGAACCCATGGCCCAACCATAGGCAGCTCAAATTTCTCCTGCAGCCAAGAGGTGCAGGTCAAAAAGAAAAACTCCTGCAACAACTGAAGCAACTCCTATAGCAACTGAAACCTTTTCTACAACCACTCCAAAGGTTTATGTAAGAAGAACAAGAAGTAGGACACAGAAGGCTCATCCTGCAGGTGATCCAACAAAGGTTATTGCGGTGGAAACTTCGGAAGAAGGAAGCCCTGCAGATATTGAAATGCAAGAAAAAGAAAGCCCTGCAGATGATGAAATCCAAGTAGAAGTTGATGAGGATAGACAATCAAATCTTTCTTTTGTGGCACAACAACTTGAAGAAACTGCCAGAGATATTTGATAGCAGCTTGAAGAAATTGTTGGGGAGATTCCTGAGAAGTTTGAAGAGACCGTTGGAGATATTTCACAGCAGCCTGAAGAGACTGTTGGAGACACTTTACATTAGTTTGAGGAAAATGTTGGAGAGATGCCAGCATAGATTGAGGAATTTATTGAGGATATCCCATGGCTTAAGGTAACACCTATTAGACCTCCTTCATCCCTAAGCAATTTATCTATTACTTTAACATTTTATAGACAATGGGAAATAAAGAGGGCTAGGTTGTAAGGAATTATTGATAAACAAAAAAAAGAAATTGAAAAGAGGGATAACAAAATTGAGGAATTAGAGGATAAGGTGGAAATAATTATTGGTATGGTTCCCGAGTTGATGCAATGTAGGTCACCTCCAAGGGTTTATGTTGTGCATTTGAAGAAGTGGTATTTGAATTTCAAATTGAACCGCATTATTAGGGACCTTAGCCCCTCCTTAGAAACACTTGAAGAATTCTTCTATGCTTACCAAACCTCTCCACTAGCTGTGAAGAATTTCCTATGTGAATTTTATTTACATAACTATGTTGTACCCTTAGACAGTGAGTGGAACCCTTTATTATATATTGGGGATATCCATATCAAAGCTTTAATGTCATGGATCCAAAATGAGATCAGCATGGGGGCACAAGCTAGGGCATATGAAGAATTAGAGTTTTACTGTCCATTGCCATTAAGGAAAGAATCAAAAGAACCAAGAGTTCTTTATTATGAGTGGCAGAAATTACTGGTAAGGGATGATGTTAGAAAACTAGTGCTTCCAATGAGAGAAGAAATCTATTAGGCATATGAGTATTTGGTGCAGATTGACAGGACAACTGCAATAGAAGGTTAACTCAATGCTGGAACAATTTACCAGAACAGTTAAAGCAGGGAGAACCGTATTCACTATAGAATTTTTGGGAAGCTATGCAAAGAGCCCCCAGATATATATAGTTAGGTAGAGAGAAATCCAACAACTAGCTACCACTAATCCTTCAGCCCTGAATCCTCATGTGGCTTTTATTGGGATGTTAGCCTACGGATCAAAACAATGATGCAGTCACAGAAGAGTCAGCCAGATGGTCCAGGCTGGAAAAATGAAGGGATTATATTGGAACTTGTCTTCAGGAGGGATAGGTCAGGGCACCATTGGTGATTTGAGAGTTATTGCAAGAGTCAGAAATTTTCCTTTTGTTGTAGGATCAAAAAAGCTCTTAAAGTTGGGGGGCATGATAAGTTGAGACTTTGTCATGTTTTTATCATCAGAACTCTTAATTTTTTGACATCTTTTGGTTTGCATAGTAGTAGTGATGAATTGGAAATGGACTATATGTACTACATGTGTTAAGCTTGAACTTATTAAATCATGTTTGAACTTTGCCAGTCTCTTCCTGCAGCCATGCCATTTATTCCTGCAGCCATGTGATTTGTTCCTGTTGCCATGCAGATTATTTAGGGTAATATCATATGTGAATTAATAGCTGTGTTAATTAAATAAAATGCATATATATGTCCTTGTCTGTTGTTTCTGTTGTAGTGCAGGTAATAAATGATGTCGTAGTGGATATTCTCCTATCGCGTCTGATGAAGGAAAGATTACGTAAGAGATAATTGAAGATCAAACTATAGAGGAGTTGAGCAAGCGCAAGGTACGACATAGGTAGAGCAGTCAAGCGACACTACCAATATCTAACTTCAGTGGGCATTGAATTTGCAAACACCACCACGGCATGCAAAGATTGTGGTTCGGTTTAGATCCATGTTTCCTGTGGCATAGCTCCAGTTATCTTCTTTATCAGTCAATCATTCGCCTCTTCTTCTGGGCATGATTTATGTTGTCTATTGTAGTTGATTTCTCTTTAATAATAAGCTCTTCTTTTTCTCAGAGGTTAGACAGAAGAGAGAAGAATAGAGCAGAGGATTTTTTATAATCATTCTTGAGTTTTCTTTTCAAACTATGTAATCACTTTCAGGAAGCAATGAATAAAATTATATTGTTCTGATCTGTTAAGAGTAGTTTTCAGGAAGCCTGGTATCACTCATCCAAGGGGGCCCACTTGGTGAGTGATCCTGTGTGTTTGTTAAAATTAGTTTTCTTTCTTTAGCTGCAGTAGAGTTCTTGCTTAGACTATTCCTACAGCCACTGGAAATAGATCCACTGACTGTTCCTACAGCCAAGCTAGAATAGAGTAATTTTTGTTTATCCATATTGATTTTTTCCAGCATTTCTTTTATGAATTTATGCAGAAGTTTTCCTATAGCCTTTCCATAGTTTTTGTTCTTGTTTACCTTTTCCACATAATGTTAGTTGTTGCAGTAATGCAGAATAGTTGTTGCAAGAACTTAGTGCATATATAGTGCAGACCCATTTCAAGTATTGTGTCCCTGGGTTGACAATCAAATGAGCACTAGCCATGAAAATAGTGACTTTACCAAATGAATGTCCAAACTTCGGGTTGAGACTTCAATTAGAGTTGTTATTCTTATTGTTGGGGTAGACAGGCAACACCAATCAGATATACAATCAATGTACCATCATCATCTTCAACTTGATTGCCAATATCACATCATCTGTCAGTTCTCCTCCTTTTATCATCTACCCCTTAACCAATGCTTCTCTCAATCTGATCTTCTTATCTTCAACTTCTCCTATATTTGCCATATCTGATTTCTATTCTTTTCTTCTCCCCCTTTGACAACAATGCCAAAGATGTAAATGCATCACCTATCTTCAATTTTGTTGTTGCCTCTTCCATCATCTCTGCTACATAAATCATAAAAATTATAACAAAGTATTAAATCAGAACTTTACATCAGACTTGCTCCCCCAAAGGAGTAGTTTGTACCTTCATCAACCCTTAATGAAAATTAAACATGAAATCCATAGTATTGATGGATTTCCATCCTTCTAGTTCTTCTAGTGTAGGGGTCTAATCCCTATTTTACCTTTAAGAAACTCAAAGGTAGCCTTCGGTAGTGGCTTAGTAAAGATATCATCTAACTGATCTTTACTCTTCACATATTTTATCTTTACCTCCTTTTCTTGAACTCTTTCCCTTAGGAGGTGATACTTCAATTCAATGTTCTTGGTTCTGGAATGAAGTACATGATTCTTAGAAATGTTTATTGCACTTGTATTATCACAATAGATAGTCACAGGTTCAGACATATCTATCTTGAATCCTTCTAGCACATGTCTCATCCATATTTCCTGCATGCAATTCATGGATGCATCTACATATTCTACTTCAGCTGTAGATTAAGAAACACAAGTTTGTTTCTTGCTTGTCCATGCCACTAATCTTCCTCCAAGTAGAAAAGCTCCACCGGTTGTGCTTTTCCGATCATCCACATTACCTTCCCAATTAGCATCAGCAAAGACATCCAAAGTAAAATCTCCTTTATAAGTATACCATAAACCATAGTCTACTATTCCTTTGAGATACCAAAAAATCCTCTTCATAGCCACCATGTGACTCTCCTTAGGCTCTTTTTGAAATCCAACCACTAATCCAACAACATGAGCAATGTTTGATGTGCTATGAACAACATAGTGTACCTTTCCAATCATAGTTATGTACTCTTTTTCACTAATAGCAAGGGAATCATCTTCCTTTGACAACTTGCAACCAGTAACCATTAGTGTTCCTACCAGTTTGTAGTCTTCCATGCTGAAAGTCTTCAACACCTCTTTGATATACTTGGTCTGACAAATAAGGATACCACCATCCAGTTTTTGAACTTGTAAGCCAATAAAGAACTTAATTTCATTGATTAGAGACATCTCAAATTCCTTTTTCATTATATCAGCAAAGTTCATACACATATCATCATTTCCACCAAAAATTTTGTCATTAACAAATACTTCTTCTATCACCATCTTGTCTCCATTAGTCTTCAAATAAATGTTGTTGTCCTCACTAGTACATTGGAATCCAATTTTGATCAAATGTGCATGTAATTTCTCATACCATTCTCTCGATGTCTTCTTTAGACCATATGTACTTTGTGAGATTTACACACCATGTCCTTATCATCGATCAAGGAAAATCTATCTGACTATTCAATGTATACTTCTTCTTCTAGAATCCCATTTAGAAAGGCTAACTTGATATCCATTTGATACCAAGCATCCTTACTCCTAATCTAGCAATAGGTGCAAATGTTTCTCCATAATCCTCACCTTCCTCTTGAGCATACCCTTTGCAGACTAATCTTGCCTTGTTTCTTACAATCTTTCCTTCTTCATCCAATTATTCCTAAAGACCTTTTTTTTTCCAATTAAATTCTTATCCTCTGGTCTAGGAACGAGTGACCATGTTTGATTCTTCTCAATTTAATCTAAGTCCTCATTCATTGCATTCATCCAATCATAATCCTTTTGTTCTTCCTTAACTGCCTTGGGTTCAATTGTCGATATCAAACATGACTTCTCTTGGATCTTTCTCCTATTTTGCATACTTGCATTCTTATCACCAATTATATGTTCTTGTGAATGATTCAATCTAACATGTCTAGGTATTGCCTATGTCGGTTCTGCATCTTCTTCATCAGGTTCTTCATCTTCTTCCTCACTGTCATCTCTTACCAATTGAGCATCAAATTCTTCATTTGTCGATTCTTCATTATTTTTTGCTTCTGGTTCAATGATCATAAACTTTTCCTCATTATCATCTTTTTTAGGTTTTGATCTGCTTGTACCTTCAGACTTATCAGATAGATCATTAACTTTTACATTATCACTTTCAACAATTTTCTTAGTTCTCTTATTGTAACATTTATATGCTTTATTCTTAGAAGAGTAACCAAGAAAAATTCCCTCATCAGTTTTTGCATCAAATTTCTCAGTGTGGTTATCTCTCTTAATTAAAAATTAACTTCCAAAAATTTTAAAATAACTTACACAAGGTGTATTTCCATACCATATCTCATACAGTGTCTTATTGTTACCTCTCTTTACCAGTACCTGGTTTAAAGTGTATACAACAGTATTGGTCGCTTCTCTCCAAAAATTTTTGGATACATTACCCTGCAATAACATGGTTCTTGCAGTTTCAACTATTGTTCTATTCATCCTTTCTGCAATGCCATTCTGTTGTGGTGTCCTCAGAGTAGACATTTGTCTCTTTATACCCTATCCATCACAATACTTAACAAATTCATCAGATGTGAATTCACCTCCTCGGCCCGATCTTAAACACTTCAAGGTCTTACTGATTTCCTTCTCAACCAAAGCTTTAAATGATTTAATTTATTAAATGCTTCTGATTTATCTCTCAAAAATGTCACCCACATCATTTTAGAATAGTCATTGGCGAATATCATGAAATATCTATCACCATAATAACTCTTTGTTCTCGTAGGGCCACAAAGATCAATATGTACCAAATCTAAAACATTCTCATAAATGAATTTTGTCTTGAAAGAAATAGAGTTCATCTTACTGATTTGACAATCTTTGCATATCACACTATCTGGTTTGACAAGTTGGGGTAATCCTCTTACAACACTTGACTTTCTTATCTTAACCAAATTATCAAAATTAACATGACAACATATTTTATGCCACAACCAACTATCTTCCATTCTTGCAACCAGACAATTATAAATATTACTATTCAAATGGAATAAGTTACTTCTAGTTTGCTTCCTGGTAGCAATCAGTTCACCATTACCTCCAATAATTCTATAGACTCCACTTTTAAACTCAATAAAATAACCTTCATCATTGAGCTGACCAACACTTAAAAGATTATGCTTAAGACAATCAACCCAAAATACATCATCAACATCACTCTTTCCATTTAGAGAGATTTAACCTTTACCTTTCACCATGCAAGGAGAGTTATTTCAAAATCTAACAACACCTCCATCAAATTCATTAAGGGTTATGAATAGACTTTTATCTCCAGTCATGTGGTGTGAGAAACCACTATCTATAATCCATTCATCACTACTCTCCATATGAGATACTAGTGCCCTTTCATCTGACGCTTTCTCCTTCATGGCTACAAACACAATTTCTTAATTGTCATCTTCTTCTTTGAACTCCTCATCGGTCACACCTTCATCTACTGCAACATAGAAATGTTTCTTGCCCTTTCCTTTGAATCTTCTAAAATTCTCTTTTTTATTGGTGTTAGGGCAATTAGCAGAAATATGACCAATTTTACTCCAAGAGAAATACTTCAAAGGTAGTTTTCCTTTATACTTACCAGTGCCTCTTGGAAAGCTCTTTGCTAACAATGCCTCAAGCTCCATCAGTTGATCTTCATTGTCTTCATTTCCCCTGTTACTTCCATGATTTGTCCTACACTCATGATTTTGACTTATATATTTTCCTTTTCTAGCAGATGAACTGGTAACAGAAGCTGGAAAGGTAAATTCAGTAGATTTTATCACATTATTGTCAAAACTATTTAACTCAAAAGTTGTAAGCTTACCAATCAATGAATCAACAGTTATCTTATCCTTTGAAATAGCTCTAAGTTCTTGGATTGATGATACTCTTATAGTATACCGAGGTTGAAGAGTTTTGATCATTTTACTTACTATTGCATCATCTTCTATTTTGCCTCCAACACTCTTTATGCCGCCAACAATTTCTTTGATTCTTTGACCATCGTGTGCAACATTCTCTCCTTGAAGCATTTTCATGTCATCTAACTTTCCTCTCAAGCTTTCCTCTTTGGCTCTTTGAACATGCTCATCTTCTCCATAGATTATCTCTAACTTTTCCCAAACCTTACCCGCAGTTTCCAATCCTTGAACATCAATATATTTTGAATCAGATAAAGTACTTACAATAGCTTCTAGGGCTTCCGTATTATCTTTCTTCTCTCTATGTTCATATGGTGTCAAGAGAGTAGTAGTAGGAGCAACTTATGTTATTTCAAATTGCTTCCAATATTGTGCACCAAGACCTTTGATGTAGATCTTCATTTTGTCTTTCCAGATCTTATAGTTATCCTTGTTGAACTTAGGACCCTATTTCTTCATCATCTTGAATTCCTCAGAATCTTTTTCTCAAGCAGTTAGGCTTTCTACACACAGAGGAACAAAGCTCTAATACCAATTGTTAATCCTATGAGGATCCAGTTAGTATTGAGAGGGGGGGTGAATCAGTACTAAGACCAAAGGAAACTTTTAACTCAAAAACAAACTTATGTAAGATATGAAACCATTTAAAAAATATCTCAACTTTTGTAATTAGATCTAATAAACTCTTTATCAGATTTTCTTAACACATTAATCAAATCATTTACCACAACTATCAATACTTTCACCACCAAAGCAATCATATAAACTTGATCATTTACCAACTCATTAACCTTATCAATAAGATCAAATACCTTCCCAAACAAATTCTTATCAGTACTGGTAACCTCTAATAAAGTTCTGATAAAACATCATAACTGGTATCTCAGAAATAATGCATGAAAAGAAACATAAACAAGAACATCACATAAAAAACATTCCAGACATGAACACCATAAGCTTTTTGATATGGAAAACCAAATAGGGAAAAACCATAGTGGGAGTTGGCACCCACAAATATTTGTACTCTTTTGAAGTACGCCTTGTTAGGAGCTTACAATACGTCTAGTTAGGAGTAGACCCTATTAGGAGTCACTCGATTAAAGGATTTGTCTTGTAGCCCGGTTAGGAGCTTGATGATCTGTTAGGATCAACCTCGTGAGAGGATTTAACAACTCTTTTGAGAGCTTCCCTGTTAGGGAGCTTAAATGTTTAAGGCTTGTTAGGACCTACCCAGTTAAGAAATTTAACCTATTGCAACTATTAGGGAACAATAGTAAGAAAATGATTTGTTTACTTGCACTTCTTAGCTTGCTTGATCAAATCCAGTTATACACAAAACTCTGCAACTCTCAGGAAGATCTCACACTTTACTTGGATGGCTTAACGCATTCTGTAAGACCACCAACATCATAAATATCAATTGTATCATCCTAAATAGCCATCTCAACTAGGTCAGCCACAAAACCCTAATTACATCATGAATTTACAATTCAAATCATAAGAGATTATTATAGATCGATATATAGATCATTACAACAAATTACAATGCAATATCAACCATTGGTTTATCATAACTCATTACGAAAATCTGATATGTACCAAAGTTAAACCCTCAAAACACTCTACTGAGCGTTTTGCTGATTCCCAAGAAATTATTCCTTGAATCGTGCCAAAACAACAATTAAATCCTTCACACAGGTTGTGCCATGTTACCAACTTCATGTAGACTCGTTGTTGATCACCGTCATAATGAAAATCATTACCGGTTTGATGATTTCTTCACCGGTCTTAAACCCTACTAAAAACTTAGCAAAACTTCATCAAGAATTTGAAACATGCCTTCCAGTAATATTCACAAGTTCGGGTTCTGGTCATATACACCTTTCCAAGTTACAAGTTCACCATCCAAACTGCAAATCACCAATCATCGCCGATCGACCAATTTAATCAAAACAACTCTTCTTTACTAGTTAAAGTCTTATTTCATAGACTTTAGTTCTCTTTCAGTAAACCCTATCCTCTGGTAAACCAAATCACTTAGATGACAAAACAAGACATCAGAAACATCAGTTAACATCATTTACCATCAATGACAACACAAATAATTGATCATGCCATCTATTCATAGAATCTCAATCTCTTCATCACAAATAGACTTCTATCTTTTATCGGTGCAGTCATCAAACTTCAACTACATCACCTCATCTGCATTAGTTATGACAATAGAATTTTCCCTCTTCTCCAGACAAAGTTAAGGAAGCAAAATACAACATCAAAACGAAGGAAGCATTTTTGAGTGCCTTGTCAAATTTTGAGATGACTAATGTGATGGATATTTAAACTACTCATGAGATTTGGTTAAAGTTGGAGACCTTGCATGAAGGTGATAGTCATGTGAAAGTCACTAAGCTGCAAATCTTGAAAGGAAAGTATGAGAACCTGAATATGTGCAAAGATGAGAATATTACTTCTTTTATGTAGAAAGTGAATGAGCTTGTGAGCATAATCAAATGTTTTAGTGGAGTCCTTGAATAATTTGAGATTGTTTCTAAAGTATTGAGATCCTTGCCTCCTACTTATAAACATAAGGCTGTTGCTATTGATAAGATCTAGACTATGACAAATATCATAAGAGATATGTTAATTGGTAAGTTTTTTTCTTTTGATTTGAGTGAGTTTGGTGATCCTCTTCTTAAGACTAAAATTGCCTTTAAAGCTACTGTATCGAGGAACCAGAGATATAATCTAGGAGAAAGTTCTACAAGAGTATCTAGATATGAGAAAGAGATAAAAGAGATGGAAGATGAAGAAAGAGAGCTTGAGGAGCTTGAAGCACTTATTGCCAGAAGATTGCCTAAAGGTGTTGGTAAGTATGAAGATAAGTTGCCTCTTAAATGATTTTCATGTAATAAGATAGGACATTTTTCATCAAGGTGTCTGAAAAGAGATAGAAATCCCAAGAATCCATTTAAACCATATAAGCCTAAATATCAGAAGAAGTGTTATTATGTCACTGATGAAGGTGTGACAGATGATGAGTCAGATAAGGGAAATTCAAGAGATGAATTTGTGTTCATTTCTATCAAGGAATATGATCCTGTAACTACAAATTCTACAAGCTACATTAATGAGGAGAAAGATGAATGGGTAATTGGTAGTGGTTTCTCTCATCATATGGCAGGTGGTAATAGTAGATTTGTGAACTTTTAAAAGTATGGTGGTGGCCTAGTAATATTTGGTGATAACAAAGCTTGTGTAATCCATGGTAGAGGTTCTATTTCTCTTTATGGTAAGTACAATACTGATGATATGTTGTATGTTGAAGGATTAAAGCATAACCTTTTGAGTGGTGGTTAGATGGTTGATAAGGGATATAACTTGCAATTAAAGAATAGTAAATGTGAGATCTTGAGTAGCTCTAGAACTAAGATTTCATCAAGAACACAGACTAAAGGTAATATCTTTCACTTGAATGTTGGTGGTAAAAGTTGTATGATTTCTCAGGTTGATGAAAGATGGTTATGGTATAAAAGGATGTGTCATGTAAATTTTGATTGCATGGTTAAGGTAAGGTCTACTACAGATATAAGAGATCTACCAAAGTTGATAAAGCCTTTTAATCCGATATGTAAAGAATATCAATTAGGGAAGAAGACAAGAGTTACTTATAAGAGAAAATAATATAATTCTAATGCATTGTTGGACCTTGTGCATACTGATCTATGTGGTCCTTCTACAACAAGAAGCTTGGAGGGTGACAAATATTTCATGTTACCTTCTTAAGGGAGAAATCTAAAGCATTGGAGAAGTTCAATATTTTCAAGACTATGGTTGAGATAGAAACTAGTTTGAAGTTGAAGTGTCTGAGATCTTACAGAGGTGGATAATTTACCTCTGGTGAGTTTAATACATATTGTGAAGAGCATGGAATCAAGAGATAGTTATTTGCTCCTAGGACACCACAATAGAATGGTGTTGTGGAAAGGAAGAATAGAACAATTCAAGAAGATTCTAAAACTATGATGATTGAAGGAAATGTTTCGCATATGTTTTGGAGAGAAGTTGTGAGTACTACAGTATACACTCTTAACCGAGTAAATATCAAAGTTGGTACTAGTAAGACTCCTTATGAGTTATGATTTGGTCATGGTCCTATTGTTAGATATTTTAGAATTTTCGGTAGTAAATACTATATTAAAAGAGATGAAGATCTTGGAAAGTTTGATGCTAGATGTGATGAAAAAATATTTCTTGGTTATTCTACTATAAGTAAGGCCTACCAGTGTTATAATAAAAGATTGAGAAAGATTGTTGAAAGTGCTAATGTGAAGGTTGATGAAGGTAATATATATCAAATTAGATCTTGTGGATATGATTCTGATGATTAAGATGCTAGTTCAGATAAAGGAAGACAAGTGCAGACCCAAAGTCAAGTTCAGACTACTCCAGAAAAGCCTGATAATGAAAATGCAGATGCTAATGTAGAAGAAAGACTTCAATACCCTAAAATTATAGAAAATCCTAAAACTCCTAGGTATGTCAGTTTGAATCATTTAGAAAATAAAATTATTGGTGATAAGAATAAAGGTGTGATGACTAGGAGAAGACTTGCTGAAGAAATTTGTTTGATTTCTAAGATTGAGCCTAAAAGTGTTGATGAAGCTTGTAAAGATGAAAAATTGGATTAAAACTATGGAAGAAAAATTGAATCAAATTGATAAAAAAGATACATGGATTCTTGTTCCTAGACCTAAGCATAAAAATATAATTGTAACTAAATGGGTATTTTGGAATAAGTTGAATGAATAGGGTGAAGTTGTTCGAAATAAAGCTAGACTTGTTTGTAAAGGTTATTCACATATGGAAGGAATTGATTATGAGGAGACCTTTTCTCTGATAGCTAGAATTGAAGATGTTAGACTATTTGTTGCTTATGCTACTCACAAATATTTCAAGGTTTATCAAATGGATGTCAAATCAACCTTTCTTAATGGTGAATTGGAAGAAGAAGTCTACATTGAGAAACTAGATGGATTTCTATTGACAGAAGAAAAGGACATGGTTTGTTGGTTGAAGAAAGCATTGTATGGGTTGAAGCAAACCCCTAGAGCCTGGTATGCCAGATTGGACAAATATTTGATGAAGCTTGGATTTGATAAAGGTATTGCTGATAGTAATATTTATTTCAAGATTAATCAGAATAATATTTTGATTGTTGAAGTTTTTGTTGATGACATTATCTTTGGAGGAAATGATTGCCTATGTAAGAAATTTGCTGAAGAAATGCATAGTGAATTTGAGATGTCTATGATTGGTGAAATGAAATTCTTTCTGGGATTGCAAATTACACAACTGAATAAAGGTATTTTCATATCTCAGTCTAAGAATGTGAAGGAAATGCTGAGGAAATTTGGTTTTGAGGACTCTAAGCCTATTGGTATACCTATGGTAACCGGATGCAAGTTGACAAAAGATGATGATTCTCTGAAAGCTAATCAGACTAGATATATATCTATGATTTTTATTTTTCTATATTTAACTCAGACTAGACCTAATAGATTTCAAGTTGATCCTAAAGAATCTCATGGTACTACTATAAAAAAGATATTCAGATATTTGAAAGGCACAATTGATTTTGGTTTGTGGTATTCCAAGAATGATGATTTCACTTTGAGTGTTTTTACAGATGTTGATTGGGTTGGTGATGTTGACAACCGAAAGAGTACTATAGGTGCTGCATTATTTTTGGGTAAGAAGTTGGTCTCTTGGGCAATTAAGAAGCAGAATGTTATTTCTCTATCTACTGCAGAAGTTGAATACATTGTTGTTGCTAGCAACTATACTCAAGTTATTTGGATGAAGTATATGCTGAAGGATATAGGAGTTATTTATGAGGATCCTATTTTTATATACTATGACAATTCAAGTGATATAAATATTTCAAAGAATCTGGTGTTGCATTCCAAAACAAAGCATATATCAATCAAGTTTCGTATCTTGAGAGAGAAGGCGATTGTGAAAGAAGTCAGATTGGAGTATGTATCTACAAAGGAATAGGTTGCAGATATATTTACAAAGACATTGCCTAAAGATACTTTTGAGTATCTCAAGGAGAAGTTAGGGGTAATTTCCCCTCCTGATAAGAACTAAGATGCATGGATTTGCATCAATCCGATGAACTTCATAGAGACATCCTATGATTCGAATTGGTGTGTCAGGCTGCTACTCAGGAGGAGTAGTCAGTGTTGGTATTCAGATTTGTTGTGAGGGAATCCCAATTCCTGAACCTTTGTCATTGATGTCAAAGGGGAAGAGAAGCATGTGAAAAACCCTAGTGAATTCTGATTTTTGTGATTTGAGTTATTTGAGCTAATGGAGATTGCTGAGGGATAATTTATTTCTTTAAATTGATTATTTTTCACATTCATATGTTGCCATCAATTCCAAAGGGGGATATTGTTGGATATTGTTGAATATTTTGCTAGAATAATGTTTTCTCATTGATGTCAACATATTTTTCTGTGTATTCTAGTGTTGCCGCTAGATTAAATGAGCTGGTTTGGTCAGTGTGTTGTAGTTGAGCTAATGCAGTTTAATGGATTTTGAGATAAGTATATCTAGTTGATTCAACATAATTTTTAGTGGTCCGCATGATGTTCTAATCAAGTTATGAGACCTAATATTGAGATTGATATTCAGTTGTTTATGTTATTAGATATTCGGGTTTATGCTCTGAATTTCTCTAGAATTTCTATATCTTTAGTTCCAGATGTATGGGATGTGTTATGGACTTTGATTTGTATCCTTAATTCGATTGGTTCATGATTTGGATGTCCAAGAGCGAATCTTTCATATTGACAATTAGTTTTGATGATTGTTCTTTAGCTCTAGTGATGAGATGGTAATGATTATGGTAATCCGAGTTGTTGTGGTTGTTGTGATGCAATTCATAGTGCTTGTGAATATTTCTAGATCGTGTTCTATGAGTATTGGTGGTCCACATTGATCGTTGAGAACGTTATTGAATATTTTCCTTGTTCAGTGATGTTCTTTGTGCTATGCGACATTCTTGGTGGTTTTAGCATGTTGTGGATGATCGAGGTGTAATTGTTGGAGGTGTTGCATATTTGTGGTGTTGATTTGGGTCCAGACTATGTCTTAGCCAACATTATTTTGATTTGCATGTATTTTTGTACTAGTTGAGGATATTATTTTGTAATTTGTATTGAGGATTTAGCCGACCTTGAGATATAGGTTGATGTCTTGTATAAATTTGTAATAATCATGTAAGATGTATGTCTACAAGTGTTTTTGTTGTATATGTGAGTGTAAGATCGCGTTGGATGTGCGAACAAGTGATCTGATCTTTCAGAAGTGTGAAGAAGAGAAGGGTTGTAGGGAAGACTATGTGCTTAACCGAAACTATACTCAGGCATATGTAGATGTTATTTTCATAGTTCATATGATCTAGATTGTAGTCTAAATGTTATTGTAAGTAAGTGTGACATCTTGTAAGGCAATGAGCCTTCCCTTAAGGTGGTAGCCTTTCTGGGTTTATTATTTTGAGTAGTGAGCTCTAGGAAGTGTGCTTGAATGTATGTGCATTCCCCATTGTAATATTTCACTTACTCCTAACAAGGTATTATCTCATTGTGGGTAGGTTCCCACTATGATTTTTCCATTAACTGGGTTTTCCATGTCAAAAATATTGGTGTTATGTGTTGTATTGATGTGGTGTTGTTTCATGATTTAATTGTTAATTATCAAATCTGATTTACTGTTTAAGTTGCAAAAGTTTTTGGTGCAAAATGATTCACCTCACCCCCCCTCTTAGTTTGCTTCCTATTGCCAACACATACACCTCCCTCTCATCACCGAATCCTATTTAATCCATCAATTTTCTATGCAAATGATCCACTTGCTCACAACCTTACTATTGTAATATTTAATTAATCAGTCATCTTGCACAATAATATTATCATCCATATCTTGTATCAACCACTATGGAGCATAATTGAGCATCTGCAACACCATGAGCACACATGATGTAGTACCCCTCCTTGATCAGACTCTTTTTGTATGTTTTTTATTGACTTTAGTTGAACATTATTGTATATGGATTCAGATTTTATTCGATGTTATTTCATGCTTTATCTGGATTTGTGGTGTATGATTCTATGCAGTATCTCAATGCTTATGATTAATGTTATTTTATGGATCATTATCATGGATTGATACTCTTACCTTATATTTGTGATGCGTTATTTATATGTTGCGTGTTTGCATGTGTATTGGATGTGAGAAGATAATTTTCCTTCACTCACTCCGGTGAGACAGGGAATGTCATGACTCTCCTTCATCACTATGTGTGTCATGTCTATATATGTATATTTATCTTTATGCACGTGCGGTTCTTTAGTGCAAGACATTGCAGGTACAAGTACCGGGTAGGTACGAGGTATTGACTCCACCTGGTTTCACAGATCTGAGCGTGCCTTATATGTCCGATGGGAGTGGAGGAGATAGTTGTTGGACCCTAACTTGACCCGCAGTTACACCCATGTGAGTTTTGTTAGTCGATTGTCTTTTCTGTCTGGCTGGTATGCAAGTCATAGTGCTTTGGTTTGGTCATTTGTGAGTCATCATTTGATCAATCTTCATTTTGCATGCTTTCGTTCATCTGAATGGTTATTTAATTAAATGGATGATGCTATCTTATGTTGGTGTAATTAGTTAATTATTATGCTATGAGATTATTGATTTAATTAAATTAATGATTTGCTAGATTAAATGGTTAAATGGCTTATTCCATTGTGTAGAGTTGCATTAATATATACTATGGAAGGAAATAAATAATTGCCCAACCATTTAAATGTCAAATGATTATGTGGAAGGAAAGTATTATGGAAAATAGAAAATAAAATGAAAAGCTTTTCCTTTTACCTTTCCATTTGACTTTTTTTCATTTTAATTGTTGGAAAAGAATTGTTTTTGGAAAAAGAGGAAAATCTTATTGCTATTTGATTTTCAAATAATTTAATCCGATTGGTGGAGAAAACTTTCAACCTAGAAAGTTTAGGTTGAAAATATTTTCCCCATATATTCTTGGAAATTCATAGGAAGAGGAGGCAGAAAATTGGGAAGAGGAATTTGGAAAAACATTCTGGAAGAGGAGTTGGAATTTGATTTGGTTTGCAAGGATTGGGATTATTCTGCCATTTTGCTTCTAGTTTGCTTCAAGGTTGGATAATCTCTTCTTGTTTTAAAATTTAAATTTGATTTTTCAGTTGCTTCCTATGTATGAAAGAAAATGCAAATCTTCTTGTAGAATCTTGTGGAATGATTGTAATGGAAGAAGAAATGCCTGTTATTATTGATTTTGTGAAGCTTATATCATATGATTTCTTATAGGAAAGAAATGATTCATTTCTCTATTTGTTGTATGTTTTTGTGTTCTTGAAAATCAAGTTCTTGGATTGCCTCTTCTATTTGGAGTAGAATGAATTGGATTTAGTTTGTTGTGTACTTCCTATTATCTTATTGCCCAAGATTTGGGGTTCTTGTGTGATTGTATTTCACCATTTATCTTATTGGTAAATATCCTTTTGAAATTTTGGATCTTGGCACTATGTGTGTGTTTTCCCGTGAAATGATCCGAGAAAGAATCATTTCCATGTTAAAACAATTTTGTGGCATATTGAATTTCCATGCTATGGAAGTATAATTTTTTTATTAATCTGGACCTTACCTTACCCCATGGTGGGCTAGTCCCACCACACAGGTCGGTAGTGTCTGTTGCTCGTAGGTAGCAGTACTACCGGTCAGTAGGACTATTACCGAACGGTAGCAGTACTACTAGTCAGTAGGACTACTATCGGTTGGTAGCAGTACTACCGGTCGGTAGTGGATGCTACTGGCGGTAGCATCACTACCAGTCGGTAGCATCTACTACCAGTCTGTAGACCTTCTACTGGTTGGTAGCAATGCTACCGATAGGTAGTGTCTGCTGCCTCGGCAACAACACTACTGCAGGTTGGCCTTGACCCCCGCTTGACCTTGTGCCAATACCGGTACAAACTAGTATGTGCTATGAACTTAATTTTTATTAAATAAATGGTTTTTAAAGAGGTTTTTATGTTAAATAAAATAGTGATTTTTATTAAGTGGATTAATAAAGTTATCTTTGGAAATCAAGGCATGAATTAGTAATTCAAATTGGTTAATTTGGATATATATTCTGGAAATGAATTAAATGTCTGTTAGGAACTCATGTTTTTATTTGGTTGAGTATATGACGTGAATTTTATCCTTGATGGAATATTGATTTGGAAATTGAATAGATGTGAATGGTAAAAGAGTTTTTTATTTAATTTTGAATCAATGATGTTGCAAGTGCTTGATGTTGATTTTCTCAAAGAATGTCTGAGTGCTAACTTAGTGAAATTAGTTGTCCTTGCAAGAGTTGTTTTGTGTTATTTCTAGTTTGTGTTTTAGTCATCCTATGGTGGTGTATTTGGTACCTTTGACCAAGTGATATATGATGACTTTGTTGTCTTAACAATGTAGTGTCTTTGCCTTATGGTTAACCAAGAGTCAGTATGTCATTGTTTTGACCACTTGTTTTTGGATAGTGGTGTTGTGGCTATCTTCTTTGCCATAGGGTCCTTGTGGAGTGACCATGTTTGTTTAGTGTCCTTTGAGAGATTATCTTTCGAATGGGGGTTGTGCCCAAATAGGTTGGCAAGATGACCCTTCGAGAGTAAGACAATAAGTGATAATCTAACTAATTGATTAGGTGGGTAGTTCTCAAACATTAATAAAGATATAGTACCTCACGCATAGGTGAGTGCTTGTACTGAGCCTCATAATGTAGTGAGAAGGCCTGGAATGGAAAACCGACCACCTTGTCTTCACGAGAGGATGGTAGGGTCAGCATGAGACTTAGTTGGAGCCAGAGGTTCGGGAAAGGTTACTAGGATAATGAGCTGGGATCTATGGAGGACGACCATGGTAACCATCGTAAGCTATGTGATGACACTCTCTCTTTAGGTTCACTTGTGTGTGTGTGATGTCGGTTCACTTATGCTTTGTGATATTGAGTCACTTGTGTATTTGTGATATTGAGTCAGCTGGATTATTGTGGAGTCATGTGGTGTTGTCATGGAGTCGTATTGTTTTATCGACCATGTCATTTTTTTGCTTGCTTGAGGGTCCTCACCTATCTCCTAGCATGGTGGGGTGATTCTATTTTGGGAATTACATGGTTAGGTGGTAGTGCCACTCCCATCGGATGTACTTGTTTGTACCTTCATGCGAGGATTGGCTTTTTAGGTGTTTATGTGGTTTGTGGCTCATGCTTATCTCATGTTGGATATTATTATTATTTGGAGACCTATGTGGTCATTATATCATGATCTTTTGTAACCTTGTAATTGGTTAAGTGGTAGCTTTATATGTATATTGAGAAGCCATGAATTGGAAGAACAATGTAATCCTAGATTGAGATGTTATTTATCAATTTCCTTTATGTTATTTGTACATGCTTATTGAAGATAAATTATATTGTATCCTTTCAATCTTTCAACAGTGTAACCTGTTATTGCATATGGCTTCTTGTGATCATTGAGTTAACGATGGATTATTGGATTAACCTTAATTGTGGAATTTATCTTTTGGTTTAATTCTTTGTTGGTAACCCTTAAGGAATTCTAGTGTAAGTCTTCTGCTTGTGTTATCGTGCATGTTGTGATTAATGCACCTATTATGTTTATACTTTAAAAAAAAAAATTGTTTCACCCTTGTTGTGGGTTTTCCTTTGGGGTTCCTGGCAAGGCATTACACATGAAATTGGAGAACTATCAAATCGAATTCTATTTTGGGTTTACATTACTTTTATTTCATTTGATATTTCCAATTTCACTTCTATTTCATTCTCATCTTGAGTGTTTGATGGATTCTTGTGTTTGCTTGGATTGTTAGCTTAATATTTTGATCATTATATTTTGCGCACAATTTTCACTCACATGGGTCTCTTCTATGTTGACTCAAAAGGCACATGTGCCCTTCTTCCATTGTGGTTCTACTTCCTTTGGGGGATGAGGCCAATTCAATGTATATATATATATATATATCATAAAAGCATACCAACCCAAAGTTAGTAGAACCCTTATGTGTTTTATGTTTTGCGATCATTATTCTTTGATTAGTCCTTTCTTGGGGGCATAAAATTGTGAGTGTGATTTTGTTTTGGATGCAAGCTACCTTAAAGCAATTGATCTCATTGTGGTGCATGAAATCTCTTTAATGTGGGGGCATACACTCTGCTTAATGTTTCACTTTTTGTACACACTTTCACATGTCTTGATACTCGAGTTAGTTTGAAAACTTAGCCTTTTGATTTGTAATTTTGGTATTTTTTTCCATGGCTCATAGTAAGTGAACCTTAATATGCTAGTAGGCACGATTCCCTCTCTTTCTCTTATGATGTCCCTTTTTATTTTTATATTGAAGTAGTATGACCCTAAAGTCCTCTATGGGCTTGGTATATCTTGCCTCTTTGATGACTTGATGAAATATTTTCAATATGAACCTTTGTACTTTACCGAGAGTATGTTTAGTCTCATACTCCCGCTAAAGTGGGGGATAAATGTAGCATCCTAAATTATATTCCCTTAAAAAAAATTTCCTCATTTGGGCCCTCACCTTAGCGTTTGTGACCCAAAGCATGATTGGAGTCCAAATTCTACTCACACCATGCAATAAATTCATCTTTTTCAACATGCACACTTTCTCCCCCTTGTTTCTTGGTCCCTAATTAGTCACAATCAGGGTGCTAGCACTCTAGTCCTCAGGGACCAAAGCACCCAGTGCTCTATTCCTCCCAATCAAGGCCCATTTTGGGGCACCTTAATGGTAACATTATTTTGGCAGGGACCTAGATCCCGTGTCAACTCATGTCAGAAAATTAAATTGTTTTTTGACAAGAAAGTATAAAAGGAGGTCTATCCTTCTCATTTTTACATCCACTCCTAATGAATTCAATTCAAAAGCAATCAAGTATTTATTCAAATTCAAGTGAGAAAACAATCAATCTTCTTTCAAGCATTGGAGCAGAAGTAAGGTCAAGATTCAAGCATAGAGTTGTCATTCATGTTCTATGTTTGTGAAGACTTCATGAAACCCTAACTCCTTGTGGAGACAAACAAAAATCCATTAAAAGGTGCAACATTAGTGTTTTAGACATTATTCAACATTTCCCTCAAAAAAATATCACTTTCATTACTACAATTGAATTACATTTCATTTATATTTTATGGTTAATTCCAAACCGAGGTTTGACCTAAGGCAAACCCCTATTCCCAACCTATTTCCCTTCTCTACTATGCACAAGAATAGGTACGGATTTCTAATATTCAGAATTAGCTTTATTCACAGAGATGAATAGATTCCCCTTTGGATAGTGAAAAATGCAGAGGACCAAAGTGACAAGCATTCCGGTACCGACTATAGAGACATAAATCTGTCGGCTAATTAAATAAAATATTTAATATTTATTTAATACATTAATATTCCTCTATTAATTACATTTATATTTAATTAATTCATCTCGGCCTATTCTTCTATTATGCTTAAATAAATTTCATAAATTTATTTAATTACTGACTATAGTCCAAATTATTGAATAAATTAATGAATTTATTTAATTCTCCCTTTCCACTCATTTAAATAAATTAGACATTTATTTAAAAACCCTAATCAATATTTATTTAAAACTCCCCATCCACTTGCATTCTCCTACATATGCAAGTTGCTCAATTTAGTTGAAATCTTTGATTTTTTTTTAATTAAAAAGCCTATTTATCCTCACCCACTTGCCAAACCCACTTGCTCACTAACCCCCTTCTATATTCTTCTAACCTCCTTCTAGATTCTTATAAGCCCTTCTAAATTACCCTACTCCCTCTTCTAATCATTTGCACAATCCTAATCCAAAATTAACCCCCAACTATAATGCCCCGCCAGGAAACCCGAAGGGTTAAAGCTAAAACACTCAAATGGAGTGTAAATATTTTTTTTTATAATAAGACACAACATTAAGATACATTGGAGTTATCTAACGCTTAGATAACACAGCGGAAGACTAAACAAAACTAAGGAGTTTCCCAACGTGATTACTTAACTTAACACCTAACTCAACTCGCGATATTTGATCCAATTAAGCAGGTTCTCTTAATTACATATTATTACTTAAGACATGGATGTAATTTGTTTGGTGAATTAAAATAATAAATGATAGGACACATTCATCCATTTGGGATGAAGATGAGGTTAACATGAGTAAATTTACCCAATGAAGTTAAAACATAGATAACTTGTAAGTTCATCCATTTTAGATACATTATAGCTAATATATCGAAGTTCATTTATAAAGGTTAAGATGTGCATAACCAAAAGAGTTCATCCATTGTAGTTAAAATAATGCTAAGAGATGAAGTTCATTCATTAAGGTGAAAATGTAAAATAACTATATGAGCTCATCCATTATAGTTAAAATATAGCAAATAAAGTGAAGTTCATTTATTACGGATAAATTGTAGATAACATAATGAAGTTCGTCCATTAGAATTACATCTTAGGTGATATGACGAGTTCACCCAATAACCTTTAAACCATTCCTTACGTTCAATTTTGTATTAAACACATAACATGCACCTAGTTCCATAACGCTCTATTAACATCATCATAACTAGGAGGTCTTTTCATGCATACGTATTATCATTTACATTAACAGAGTTCATACCTTCATGATCCATTTATTGCATTTAACAAGATGACTATATTCATGCATTCAAAAATTAACTTCATTAAATCTCCATTATACACTTACAAAATGCATCCATACATTCTAGCACTAAGTATGAAACACGAGAGACAAAAGCATCACATAACACATAAATGATCTCGAAGTTCACCCCTAGAGGGCTACATCTCCGGGTCTGCTCAACTGCAAGACCCCTCTAGCAATTAATTAAGTTAAGATTACATAAGGTTCATGTCATTTACATCTCTGCCTTATAGGCGAACACAACCATTATACAACAACCACATCGGCCAATAATTACATAAATGATCCCTTCATAGAAGCGGATCCATCTGAACACATCAAAACCAATTACAAGGGTTTCTTGAATGATGGTTCTCTAACTAGGGACTTGACCCACCATGGCCAACCACAACCCACCAGATGACAACCATATCAAGCATATCAAGGTTTTGCCATTTCTTAACAAAGCGAATCCATAAATTTAAACTTGCCATATTTCCATTTGTCTATATCACAAAACCGAGGAAGGACATAACTAAACCATTTATTTTACAAATGAGGATATCAATAACATAAATTTTCAAATCGATGCATTATTAATTTTCCGATAATTCAATAGCATATCATTTGAGTTTTCAAAATGACCAATGTTAAATATCTCATTTTCCAATTACTCCTATACTTTAGTATTCTCTTTCTAAATTTGCCATGTGACCTATAACATTTAAATCCAAAAATAATATGCCCTTGGATAATATATTAATTTAAACATCCCCGAATATGCAATATAATTTATTTCAAAAATATCTAATAACAATGTTATTCTATCTATTCCCAAGGCGTATTTCCTCATTTAAACAGGTTCCCAACTTAAATATTGTTCATTTTATAATTATTAGCCTGTGGATAATAAATTATAAACAATTATTAATTTAATAATACACGATTTTCAATTAATTATTATTATTATTATATATATATATTAATCTCATTAATAAAATATATATATTAATAACAAATTGAATAAATCATAGATTTCAAACTTAATATTGATTAATATATATTTATTAACCCTTGTTATTAAAATATATATTAATAATATATATTTATTAACCGTTGTTATTAAAATATATATTAATAATATATAACATTAAAAATAAAATGAACCCTTTTTAAAAAAAAAAAATACATTATGCATGAAAGTAAGTTTTATTTTCTTTAAGAAAAACTATTTTTTAAATTAAAAAAAGAAATGGGGGATCCACTGTGAGGCCCACCTCCCATCATGGGAGAGGCCCGTAGCTCCCCCCTGCGGCCACCGTGGCGCCGCTCACTATGGCCACCACGGGTGCAGGCCCCTGCGGCCCTTGCGAGCGCAGGTCCCTGTGGTCGCTACGGGCGCAGGTCCCTGCAAACCCGCAGGGAGGAGGGGAAGGGGGCGGGGGCGCTCCTCCGCTCGCCAAACCCTAACCCCAACATTTTTTATTTTATTTTTTGTTTTAAAAATTTTGGTTTTTATAAAAATAAAAATGTCTTGATTTTATAAAATAAAACATTAGATCTTATTTAAAATCAATACCCAAAATAAAACTAGAATAATATCCAGCTAAAAAAAAAAAAAATCTCATTCATTCACAGTCACAGACATATTTTTCCAAAATGTTCAAAACAATAAAATGGGGAAATTTTCCTAGCAAGATCATGATTGTCCAAAACTCAAAAAGAACTTCGGATATACAAGATTGCTTCAACACAAAACTACTCAGACATTCTCGATCCAAGAACAACCAATATTTTCAAACTGAAACCTACATTTTATGAACAACAAGGAAAGTTTATAGTGAGAAAAATTCAAGAACAACCATTTTTATTTTTTTTAAAGAGACATACCCAAAATTACAAAAATCAAGAGGTGCATTCGAATCCTACCTCATTTGCATTCTAGGCAAGATTTTGAAGACGAGCCCAAATTGCCATTCAAGAAAATCTCCATTTCCTCCAAAATCCCCAACCTCTCCATCCAAATTCTTTTTTCTTTTCCAAAATTTCAATCCTTCCAAAATATTTTTCAAACTAGGTTAAATGGGATCCAATCTTGACCTAATCCCTAATTTCGAATTTAAACACTTTTTAAATAAAACAAAAAAATGAAAATAATCATTCTTTTCAACTATACAAATAATCTAACTTGCTTTTCTAATTAAAAATTAAAATGTTTCTCTCTCATTTAATTTTAATTTTGTCAATATTAACTAAGCTAACATTTGTTTCTTTTCTCAAGGCGACAAACGGAGGTTTTCTTGCGGGTTCTTTCCTGTTAGTATGCCTTTTTTGAACCCATTGTAAAAACAATTTAAAAATAATATAATAAAGTTTAGTGGCTATGCCACTTTTATTGAAAAAAAAAAACTAAGCTAACATTTGACGAGGATAAAATATTTTAATTAAATTAATCCCCAAAATCAATCTTTCACCCTATATCAAATATACTTATAAATTAAACTTGCTTTTCTAATAAAAATTGATTTTCTTAAATAAGTAAAATTAACCTTTCTTTTCCCAAAATGAAAAAAAGATTAAATTATTTCTATTTCCAAATGACTTTAAATCTTTCCTTTTTAAAATGCATAAACTAATTAAATTCGTTATTTAAAAATAACTATTAAATTAAACTCGCTACAAACATAAATAAGCGATCTTTTAATTTAATTATTAATCACATAAAAGAAACCTATCTATTTTAATTTCTCAATTACTAATGTGTAAATGAACACATTAATTCAAATTAAATACTTATGATAAAATACTCCATTTTACCACACACAAGGCACGCAACCCAAGAAAGCCAACCAATCACACGACACACAAACCCAAATGAAAAAGGAACCCAACGGACCACACACGATGCTCACCTGATCATGGCTAAGCCAAGACAAGTGTTTTACGACCACCTAATCCAAATTCTAAGGATGAAAGAGGTATACTTAACCCTGCGAATCCTAATGGAGGCGAACCTCGCACCTAGGCGATGTTGTACCTAAAATCTCCTACAACCATGAGTTACGCAAGCACACACACACACACACACACACACACACACACACACACACACACACACACACACACACATATATATATATTCAATGAAAACATTAGCTCGAGATTTATAACAAGAATTAGGGAAACAATAAAACTTACACAAGAATCAAAGCGAAAACACAATAACAAGTATACACAATATTCATGTTAACTAATCTACAACATTGCATCATGATAAATCAACCCTTCAAGAGGGCCACATAGGAAATCAACCAAGGTCAAACCGGTTTTGCAAAGCTGACTAAGGTAGGGGCATTACGCCAACCCATCATCTCAACCATTTAAGACTCTTACAGAGTCATAAATGCTTCTCTTCTTCAACACACTAACCCACATGAGTCTTGACCTTTTAGTCAAGGCTTAACCATGGGTAAACTTTATAAAATATTTTACCCAATGGATAATAATCTTATGCTTGGATAATAGCTTTATCCAATAACCCCAACCATGGAGGGTAACCCTCATGTCATCTCAAGCATTAAATGCACCTTCCCTCTCCTCAAGCCATCTCATGTTGATACTTGTCATCATGGAATTGGGTTGAAAACTATCACATAGATCATGAATCATGCAATCTTAGCCCTCCACAAATCAGATCAATCTTGACCATCCAATCTTCTATTTTGCCTATGAATAGAGCCTCATTCCTCAAGCAAAATAGAGGAAGCATTTTTAGAATTGTTACTATATTGGAATTAGCATAGATACTTAATCTTTCTCATAGCAACACTAGTTAACATTTACATAGCATTAGTTTTTCATTTTCAACCATCTTGAATCTCCATTTGGCATCCATGGTTAGTGCTAAAAACTAAGAGCTACACTCATTTGGATCTTCGAGAGGAGAGAAACAATGGAGAATTAACAAATGCATCATGGAAGCATCTTAGGGAGGCTCTTCTCTCTTCTTTTATTTTTTTCATGCTTCATTTGTGTTCTTTTTGAATCACTTTTGATGTGTATGTGAAATATTTTAGTTCATTTGTTTTGGGTTTTATGGTTGGAAACTAACATACCAACACTTGAACCTTGTCTTTGTCTTCTCCCCTTTTCCAAGTAATTCTGATACAGATTCACATGAATTGGAAGAAGATTCTCATGATTGAAGGAGGGGCATGGATCAAAACCTTTTGGGATTCAGATACTGAAGATACTTCAAGAATAGATAGGTCACCTCCTAAGCCCGATTACGAAGAGTATAGTACTGACGTTGACCTTGATTCCTCCATCCTAACCATAACTGACGCATCCTATGAACTCAACCTCATTGATGAGGTAATGCCAATAATCCACCCTGAAACTCATTGATTGGGATCATCTCGATCCTATGTACCTTGACACCTTCCAAAATGAAGACATGATCATAGACTTTCTTGAATTACAAGATAACATACCAAGCAGGGATCACAAGGATGGATTCACTATTGAACTTAACAATGTGGCTTACTTTGTAGAATGCCAAACATTTTAGTTACAAAAATATTACAATCAAAACAGGATCCTCAAGTGGAAAACATATTGTGGCACTTTTGGATCCCAAAAAAGTTAAAACAAAGGAAGCATCCAAAGGTGAAACCTCTCTGAGGTGCCTGAAGATGGAAGGTTTGGAATTCTCCCCTTTAGCACTAATCAGGAGAGATTGTCCATTCTTATAGAAGAGGCAAAGGAAGTCAATCTAGGGGCACCATAAAATTCATACATAATACATCTAGCAGAATCATTGACTCCAACTGAAGATCCTAATTTTATAGAGTTCTTTCAAAAGCGACAAAACAATTTTACATGGTCCTATGAAGACATGCCAGGACTAGATCCATATCTATTAATGCATCATTTGTTGGTATTATGGATGTGTTTCATTAGTTTTGTCATTGATTTCAACACTTATCCTTCTGGAGATCTCTGGTTATGTTGAGCTAGCACATTATGTTCACCGACAAGTTCAGTGACTTATGCACAGTCACCGGTATACTATTCATCCGCAGGTTATACTGTTCACCGCCACTAAGGATGACTTGTTATCATCTGGAGATCACTTGGTTATGTTGAATACATGGTTTGGATACTTGGTTTTGGTATTCTAGTTATTGACCTAATCGGGTTGACATTTTTTGTTGTTACCAGCAAATTGGTCTAGGTTATGGACCGACATGCATTATCTATTCCAGATCAGCACGACACATTATGGAGATGATTTAATTAATTGGATATTGTTGTAAATGTATTGAGCCAACATGATGCATCCCATCTTGACTTGTTTGTAATTTATTTTATTTCAGTTAGCCGACCTACATATTTGGTCCTAGATTTTGGTATATATGTAAGATCTCATTTGTGAGATAGACAGAAGAATATTGTAAGTAAGGTTATGGTATTGTAACATGGTATGTGCGAATATTGAAGATCATATGAGCAGACCATAGAGAATGTTCAAGGAAGGTTTGAAGGTGATTATCAGAGATTAACCGATACTAAATCAAGCATTGGAGATGCTAATTTGAGCAGTAAATTATCATTGGATTTAACCATCCAATTGTAGTCAATGTGACTCCTATTTTATGATTGAGTAGTGAGCTCTAGGCGGTTGACCTTTCTACATGTGCAGACACCACTTGTATACACATACTATCTATAGTAGTATCATCTGGTTGTGGGTAAGGTTTCCCACTGTGTTTTTTCCCCTTACAGGGTTTCCACGTATAAATCTTTGTGTTATTATTGTAGATGTTGTTTCTCTTTCTGTTTTATGTATTAAGCTTCACTGGTATTAATACTAACTGTTAATCTATCAACCAACATTAAGTTTGGTTTACCAATATTAAGTATCAAATTTGATTAAGTCATATTTAGGTTGAAACTAATTGACAACTGATTCACCCCCCCCCCCCCTTCAGTTGCCTTTGGGTGCCTAACAATTGGTATCAAAGCTAAGTCCTCTTTTTGTGGAAGTTTAACAACTTGACGAGATTCTATGACAACAAAACTTTTCAGGAAGGATAGTCTGAAACTTGATGGAACTAACTGTGGTATATGGAAGATCATAATGGAGACACATCTGAATTGCATTGGAAAAGACATATGGGATACTACAAAGAATGGCTATGTTGGTCCTAGACTGAATCAACCTAATCCACCAACATTGGGTAAGGATCAAGAGAATGATTGCAAAGCAAGAGAAGCACTCTTGAGCGCCTTGTCAGATCACCAAATCATGGGATTATCAGATCGATCTACCACTAAAGCTATTTGAGATAAATTGGAGACATTGAATGAAGGAGACACCATTGTAAAAATTGCAAAACTGGAATGCTTCTAGGTTAGGTATGAAAATCTGAAAATGAAAGAAGATGAAAGAATTTTTTCTTTTATGGAAAGGGTTAATGAAATTGTTTTGGGAATACAATGTTGTGGAGGATCCTTAAGTGAAGATGAAATTGTTTCTAAAGTTTTAAGAGCATTTCCACCGACATAAAAAATGAATGTAACTGTTATTTATGAGTTGAGAACAATGCCTAATACATCAGTGTCTAGAGATACCTTGGCTGGAAAACTTTTAGCATTTGAGCTTGAAGAATTTGGTCGTGTTGCTACAATTAAGATAGATTTAGCCTTCAAAGCATCATCATCTACAACATCATCATCAACATCTAACAAATCTGATTGGAAAGCACTTTATGTAAAAGAACTTGAAGATATAAAAAAGGAAAATGAAGAATTGGAAGAACTTGAAGCACTATTTGCAAGGAAAATGCCTAAAGGTCCTATTGGAAGTAAGTATGAAGGTAAAACACCATTTAAATGTGTTGGTATTATGGATGTGTTGCACTAGTTTTTTCATTGATGTCAACACTTATCAGCACTAGAGATCTTTGGTTATGTTCACCAGCATGTCCAGTGACTTATGCACAATCACCGATATTTGGTTCACTGGAAGGTTATATTGTTCACCGACACAGAGGATGACTTGTTATCATCTGGAGATCACTTGGTTATGTCGAAGACATGGTTTGGATACTTGATTTTGGTGATTTGGTTATTGGTCTAATCGAGTTTCCATATTTTCTATTACTAGAAAATTGGTCTAGGTTATGGACCGGCATGCGTTATCTTTTCCAAATCAGCGCAACACGTTATGGAGATGATTTATTGATTGGTTATTATTGTAAATGCATTGAGCTGACATGATGCATCGCATATTGATTCATTTGTAATTCATTTAATTGTAATATTATTAGTGAGCCGACCTACACATTTGGTCTTAGGTTTTGGTATATATGTAAGATCTCATTTGTGAGATTAACATGGTAGTGGAAGAAGAATGTAATAAGGTATATGCGAATATAAGTAGAGCTACTCATGCAGACATCATTTGAAGATTAAAGGAAGGTTTTGAAGAAGACAATCAGAGCTTAATTGGTACTGAATCCAGCATATGAAGATGCTATTTTGAGCAATACATTATCATTGGATCTAACCATCCAATTGTAGTCAATGTGACTCTCATTTTGTGATTGAGCAGTGAGCTCTAGGCAATTGGCCTTTCTGCATGTGCAGACCCCATTTGTACACACATACTATCTACAGTAGTATCATCTGATTGTGGGTAAGGTTTCCCATCATGGTTTTTCCCCTTACAGGGTTTCCACATACAAATATTTGTGTTATGTGTTGTGGATGTTATTTGTCTTTATGTTTCATGCATTAAACTTTACCGGCATTGTAATTAACTGTTAAACTGTCAACCGACATTAAGTTTGGTTTAGCGGTATTATGCATCAAGTTTGATTAAGTTATATTTGGGTTAAAATTAATAGACAATTGATTCACCCCCCCCCTCCCCTCCCCTCTCAGTTGCCTTTGGGTCCTAACAATTGGTATCAGAGCAAAGTCCTCTTTTTGTAGAAGTTTAACAACTTGAGGAGATTCTATGGCAACTAATTATTTCAAGAAGGACAGTCCAAAACTTGATGGAACTAACTATGGTATATGGAAGATTAGAATGGAGACATATCTGAATTGTATTGGAAGAGACATATAGGATATTACAAAGAATGGATATGTTGATCCTACACAGAGTCAACCTAATCCACCAAACTTGGCTAAAGATCAAGAGAATGATTGCAAAGCAAAAGAAGAACTTTTGAGCACATTTTCAAATCAACAAATCATGGGATTATCAGACTGATCTACTGCTAAAGTTATTTGGGACAAATTGGAGACATTGAATGAAGGTGATACGACTGTCAAAATTGCACAACTAGAATGCTTCCAGGTCAGGTATGAAAATCTGAAAATGGAAGAAGATGAAATGATTTTTGCTTGTATGGAAAGAGTTAATGAAATTGTTTTGGGTATACAATGTTGTTGAGGATCCTTAAGTGAAGATGAGATTGTTTCTAAAGTTTTAAGAGAATTTCCACCGAAATATAAAATGAAAGTAACTACTATTAATGAATTGAGAACAATGCCTAATACATCAGTACTAGAGATACCTTGGTTGGAAAACTATCAACTTTTGAACTTGAGAAATTTGGTCTTGTTGGTACAATTAAGATAGATTTAGCCTTCAAAGCATCATCATCATCTAAGAAATTTGATTGGAAAGCACTTTATGCAAGAGAACTTGAAGACATGAGAAGGGAAAATGAAGAACTGGAAGAACTTGAAGCACTATTTGCAAGAAAAATGCCTAAAGGTCCAATTGGAAGTAAGTATGAAGGTAAAGCACCATTTAAATGCTTTAATTGCAATAAAATTGGTGTGAGGCCCCACCCCGACTCAGTCTGACATTTCAGTAGTTTTTATGATGAGACTATTATAGATGCTTTATTTTTATGCATTATGGATTTAGAACTTATATGATTCCATGATTTGGATAACATTGCTATATGTTGATGTTTTATTTATATGCTTTATGATATAGAACACTATATGATTTTTGAATAGGATGAATTTGCGGTGATAATTGTCATTATTGAATTTGTAGGACTTTACTATGATGATAGAAATATGATGTGTGGATCAATTATGAGAATTAGGATGAATTGCTTATGTGAAATTGCTTGGATATAAGATGTATTAAATTGTTCAGATGTAAATTGTATGCAAGTGATGATGTGTATTATTATTCTTGTGATTTATATTATATGAGGTTACTTGAAGCTACTAATGTGTAAATTGAGATGCACAGGATGTTATCCATGTGACCATGGAAATATTATGGAGAACCAAACCTAGACCTATGTATGTTCGTAAAGCCAGGGGTTGTCTATTTGGAGAGACAACACCCCGTTTGTGTTGTATTTTATTCGTAACAGTAGTTAAGTGTTATTTAATTGATTTATGTAAAATCCACAAGAGACGATTTCATGTATAAATTTGTAAAAGTATTTTCTTTGTGTCAGTTGACACATGTGTGGATTTATGTTTGAATTTTTTTAAATTTGTCTCTTGGTGGGAATTGTTTAACTATAGCTTTTTCAATTAATGTAATGAGATTCCATAAATGCCTTGGGTAAAGAATCTTTGGGATGGTCAACATAGGTTTGACCCGAAAATAAACTTCAGAGGGGTTAAAAAAGGGTTAAATGGACACCTAGGGGTAGTTTAATAGGGTTTCCTAAAGCCCATAAGATATACCTAAGGGTTAGGGGTAATTTTAAGCAAGTTTCTACTCCCATGTGACCTTTCAGACACCCTAAAAAGTGACTTTTCTAAGTTGTGCGAAAATTGAAATTAGAAGTCTTGAACCTAGTTGTAAACCTTCCTTTTCGAATGAGAGTTCCCTTTCCCATTTTACCTTACCTTCCTTTTTAGTTTTTAGAAAGTTGTGAGAACTCTCACAATGGGCTTCTTAAGCAAGAATTAGAAAATTAGTGGGTAATCACCCACTCTCCATTTTTGGAGACGAGAATTTTGTAAAGAAAAAGATAGAATTTGGTTTGAGAATCTTGGCTAAGGGTAGAAAGAGAAGAACCGTGGAATTGGGTTGCTCATCCTCAACAAAACTAGCATACCTTTGGGCAGATTAAGGTTGGTTGTATCTTTCTTATAATAGATTTATTATTGCATGTGTTTTGAAGGTAATGTTTGTGTAAAAGAGTAGTTTCCATGCATGTTCTCTTGGAAATTTATTTGGTATTTTGTGTTTATACATTGTATGTGTTTTTGGGAGTAATCAAGACCTCCTACTCTTGGGAGAGAGGAGGATCTTGTGGGTGGTAGAAGTGACAACCCTCGAATGAGAGACTCTCATTATGAGAGCGATCACAAGGGATTTTTTGTAACCTTTGCTGCATGACTTGTTTATGCATTCGGGGTCATAAGGAGGGAAATAAGGCATGAAAGCCTTGGGGGGCATAATGAATAAAGGGTTTCTATACTTGATGTATTTGGTTTTCCATGAGGTGGCTACATGTTTTTTTCCATACTTGCAGTTCTCCTCAGAGTACTTGGTCCACTACCACCCTTGAAAAGGACATCACAATGTGTGGTGCAGTGTAGCCTGGGTTGGGATGTGTGTTAGTTTGTGTGTATTCTATCTTTTGTGTTTGCATGTTTGTTACCTATCTAGGGCTTGGTTCTCCGAGCTCGGGGGTGGCTACCAGTTAGCCTAGGCTGGGAGGTGAGCACTCCATGGTCATAGTTTTGATTTAAAATGCAAGATTGTCGGAAGAAAAGAGTAGGACAAGTGGAAGGTTGCAGGAGTTATTTGTTGCAGGAAATTATTTGTAAATGTAATTATTATTTGAAAAAGTCCTCATTTATTGAAAATGAGAGACCCATTGTATAGTGACAAAAATGTTTTTGAAATACGTTTTTTTTTTAAAGTTGTATTATTTTAGTATGCTATTCATTGCAGAAAAGAAATGAGTATTCCTAAATTTAGTGTTTTCCCAAAGTTCAACAATATTATATCTGATGTGTTTATAATAAATTGTAAAGCAAGAAAGTTATTTTATTCTTATGCATTCAAAATAAAATAAAAAGGAAATAAATAGATTAGAGTTGCAAGCATATTGTAGGCTGCAAATAAATCATTTAATTCTGTTTTCTGTAAATGCAGTATAGTACATTATAGTTTTGGAAATCGTCTTTTCATTTATCTCAGAAATTAGTAACTAAGATAGATAGTTTATCTAGTCTATGTAAAAATAACTTTTTATAGTTGTTGTAGATTTTTGCAAAGTTTGTCAATTTATTATTCCAGAAAATTAAAAAAAATCACAATCTATTATAGTTTTTATTTAAATAAAATCTAGATTTATTTAGTTGCTAGTAAAACTATAAAATCTAGTCATTTATATAGCTGAAGATTGAAATAAAACACCTACAATTGACAGTTTAAATGAATTAATAAAATTACTATACTCTTGTTGTAGATGAATCAGAAATTTATTTATCCATCTATTTTATCTTTGCATCTAGGGCATTTACGAAAGGAAATAAATCAACAAGATCAAATACTTACCTAGAATCAAAATACTAGGATTTATTCATTACATTATTTCTGTCATAAAATATATATATATATATATAGACATGCAAATTTCATGTATATATACCTGCATGCATATAAAAATGCATATAAATATATATATATATAGATATATATAAATTAATATATATATATATATACAATATATATAAAATTATATTAAAAAAAAAAGAACATATAAAAAAATAAAAATAAATATAAAAATAAAGTAAACATTAGGAAAGGGGGCGGGTTGGGCCCTAACCCACTGTGTTTTCACATAGTGGGCAGTGCCCAAGGCACCGCCACTATGTGAGCACACAGTGGGCGGCGCCTTTGGCACCGCCACTGTGTGAACACACAATGAGCAGCGGTCACGGCTCCGCCACTGTGTGGTCACACAGTTGTGCGACGCCGGCCAGGGTTAGTCTGCCGCTTTCCCCCACCTCCATCTTGCAGACACCTCCGCCACCAGCCATGGCTACCGCCTGGGGTTCCCGGTTCAGCCCTGCAAAAAAATATATTTTAATAAAAAAAAAAAGTATGAAACCCTAGCCCAGGTAGGGCTAGAGTAGTAATAATATAAAATGAGAAAATTACAAGGTTAGTGTATTTTATAATTGCAAATCCCTAACTAGGGTTGCATGTGTTTGTTTCCATAAAGCTTGGGAAATTTTTATTTTTTTTTTAAATTATATATTTATATATATATTTGCATATAAATATAAATATTTATTTAACCATGTATGAGAATAAAAAAAATAGATAGTTGTAGGAATTAAAGAATAAAGTATAACTTCCGATTTTAATAATTGTTTAGTGTAGTAGATTTTAAGAGTATATAAAATCAAGAGGGTAAACATTATTTTTTTTAATTCAACCTAGGGGTATATCATTTTTTTTTTTTAAAAGGATTGGGATTTAATTTTAATTAATTTAATTTAAACACATTTCAATTATGGATTTAAATGGATGCTAGGAAAAATAACTTTAATTTAGCTCTCGGAAATCAATTAATGGCTATCTGAGGTTAATACTGCCTGCGCCAATTAATTATCCAAATTAGTTGACTTATTAAAATCGAGTAGACAATAAAATCATTCATTTTGAATTCCGCATTTAATTTTAGTTAATTTCGAATATTTGAGCTAGTAGATTAAGTTAATCTAAACATAGTTAAGACAAAACATGTTGTAGCTTTTTTTATTTGTCGAATTAATGCTTTTAAAAGTTATATTTAAAAAAAAAAAATTTATCCCGATCTTGCCCTAAATTTTGGGCATGACAATTGGTCATATGGCCTCTAGGTGTCCTGATAGACACGCAAGATTGAAAGAAGAAGATTAAAGAACATATAAGCCTAACCCTAAATATCAGAGATACATATTTAAGAAGAATAGAGACAAATCATGTTACTATGTTGATGAAGGAGTTACTAATGATTTTGATGAGGAACCGACAGACAATGGATGGTCTTTTGTTTCTATAACAAATTATCAACCGACACCTACTGTTCAACCGATAGAGCAGGCCCTCGCAGCTAAAATTGAAGAAAATGATGAATGGATCATTGATTCTGGATGTTCACATCATATGACTAGTGTTAAAAGTAAATTCTTAACTTTTCAGGAATACAATAGAGGTCTAGTAAGATTTGGGGATGATAAGGCTTGTTTGATCAGAGGAAAAGGTACTATATCTTTTGATGGTAAGCACAATATTGATAACATTTATTATGTCGAAGGTTTGAAGCATAATCTTTTGAGTGTTGGTCAATTAGTTGAAAAAGGATTTCAGTTACAATTCAAGAATGCTAAATGCAAAATCATAAACATAACTGGTTTGGAAATTGCAACCGGTAATCAGACTAGAGGTAATATCTTTCATTTGAATAACAATGAGAAAGCATGCTTGATTTCACATATTGATGAAAATTGGTTATGGCATAAGAGACTCTGTCATGTAAATTTTGATTGCATTGTGAAGATTAGTACAACTAAGGCAATAAGGGATTTGCCTAAGATTGTAAAACCTCACAATCCGATATGTAAAGAATGTCAATTTGGAAAGCAAGTTAGAACAACTTTTAAGAGTATTCTAGAGAAATCCAATAATGTTATTGATTTAATTCACACTGATTTATGTGGTCTAGCAAGAACTAGAAGTCTACAAGGAGATAGATATTTTATGCTAATCATTGATGACTATTCTAGAATGTGTTGGGTTACTTTTCTCAAGGAGAAATCAGAAGCTTTTGGGAAATTCAAATTATTCAAGGTAATGGTAGAGAATGAAACTGGTAAGAAAATCAGATGTTTAAGATCAGATCAAGGAGGTGAATTCACATCTAAGGAATTTAATACATTCTATGAAGTGAATGGAATTAGAAGACAGTTATTAGCACCTCTGACACCTCAGCAGAATGGAGTTGTGGAAAGGAAGAACATAACTATTCTAGATACAGCCAGAAGCAAGATATCATAAGCAAACCTACCTCATGTGTATTGGAGAGAAGCAGCAAATACATCGGTTTACACATTCAACAAAGTTCACATCAAAGGTGAAATCGGTAAGACCCCTCATGAACTATGGTTCGGTAATACTCCTACTCTTAAATATTTTAGAATATTTGGAAGCAAATGTTATATTAGGAGAGATGATTATATTGGTAAATTTGATCCTAGAAGTGATGAAGGAATATTTCTTGATTATTCATCTAAGAGCAAGGCATATAGATGTTTTAATAAAAGATTGCAGAAAATCATTGAGAGTGCAAATGTGAAGATTGATGAACAATTTAGAGGTAATTAAAGGTCTAAGGACTCTTAACCGACAATTGAGATAATCACAAATGAACCTACACTAGATACACTAGTACAGAATGTTGATCCAGTCACATCGGCATCATCTGAGAATTCAACAGTGACTGAAGAACAACAGCAAGTGAACACACCCAGGTATGTAAGATTGAATCACTCTGAAAGTTAGATAATTGGGAATAAGTATCAAGGAGTTATGACTAGAGGATGACTAGAAAATGAAGAGGTGTGCCTAATTTCTCAAATTGAACCAGCATCAGTTAATGAGGCATGTGAAGATAAACATTGGATTAAAGCTATGGAAGATGAATTGGAACAAATTGAAAAGAATAACACATGGATATTGGTTCCCTAGCCTAAAAACAAAAATGTAATTGGAACTAAATGGGTATTCAGAAATAAACTTAATGAAGATGGTAAGGTAATCAGAAACAAAGAAAGATTAGTGTGTAAGGGATATTTATAGAAAGAGGGAATTGATTACATTGAAACCTTTGCACCGGTAGCTAGAATTGAGGCAGTCAGACTATTCTTAGCTTTTACAACACACAAGAACTATAAAGTATATCAAATAGATGTTAAATGTGTATTTTTAAATGGTGATCTTGAAGAGGAAGTTTACATTGAACAACCTGATGGATTTTCTTTGACAAATGACAAAGATATGGTTTGCAATTTAAGGAAAGATTTATATGGATTAAAGCAAGCTCCTAGAGCTTGGTATGCTAGATTAGACAAATATCTTTTGAATCTTGGTCACACTAAAGGTAATGCTGACAACAACTTATATTTCAAAGTGACTAATGATGACATCTTGGCTATTGAAGCTTTTGTTGATGATAACATTTTTGGAGGAGAAGATGGATTGTGTAAAGACTTTTCTAATAAGATGTAGGAAGAATTTGAAATGTCTATGATTGGGGAAATAAAATTCTTTTTAGGATTGTAGATTTCACAAACTAATAAAGGTATATTCATATGTCAATCAAAGTACTTGAAGGAATTACTAAAGAAATTTGGTATGGAAAACTCTAAACCGGTAAGTACTCCTATGACTACAACTGATAAACTATCATTGAAGGATGATACAACACCTATTAATCTAACAAGATATAAATTTATGGTTGGAGGTTTACTATATTTGACAGAAACAAGACCTAATATTATGAATGCAGTATGTATTGTTTTAATATTTCAAAGTAATCCTAAAGAAAATCATGATTCAACAGTGAAAAGGATTTTCTGGTATTTACAAGGAACAACAAATCTTGGTTTATGGTATCCTAAAGATGAAAATTTTGATTTATGTGCATACACAGATGCTAATTGGGTAGGAGATGTAGATGACAGAAAGAGCACCACAGGCGGAGCATTCTTTCTTGGTAGCAGATTGATTTCATGGTTGAACAAGAAATAAAGTTATACATCTTTATCAACAACAAAATCAGAATATGTTGTAGCAACAACTAATTGTACTCAGGTATTATGGATTAAGAAAATGTTGAAGGACATAAAGGTAAAATGCAAAGAACCTATAATCATTTACTGTGACAATATGGCAGCAATTGATATATCCAAGAATCCGGTATTTCACTCTAAAACTAAAAATGTTTCTATCAAATTCAATTTTCTGAAAGAGAATATTGAAGCAAAAGAAGTGAAATTGGTTTATGTGAATACTAAAGAGAAGATTGTAGATATCTTTACTAAGTCTTTGCCTAAGGAAACTTTTGAATATCTTAGAGAGTAGCTTGGGGTAGTACCCTCACCAGTAGAGACTTAGATAGTTGAAGATTGACATCAAACCAACAAGAATTAACAAAGAAATCTTTTTTCGGCTTTGATGAAGGAGAGCTACTTCTCAAGGGGAGTACTTGGATAAGTTGGTATTTGTAATTAGTTCTATGAACTGATTATATATGGTTTTTGTATTGCTTTGGAATTTGATGTTGTTAGGCCCAATATGGAAAGCTAATGTATTGAGAGGGGAGGGGTGAATTAGTACTTAAAAACATTTCTTCAATAATAACTTTACTGTTATGCATAAACTGAATAGTGTAGTAACATAATATAAAGCTAAAACAAATAGATAACAATCATACATGATTCACTCCATAACACATATATTTTGGTTATGCAGAAACTCTTGGTTAGAGAGAAAAACTGCAGTGGGGATGGCACCCACAACTTCACTACTGCAATAATAAAGGTTGCTCGGTTAAAGCTACATGATTAACTATTTCTAATAGCTTACCCTGTTAGGAGTATCAAAATCTATTAGATCTACCTTGCTAAAGGATTTTACAACACTTAATCTAAATGCTGCACCTGGTTAGAGGCTTTACAATTTATAGATTTGATTAGAGTCTTTTACCCTGTTAAAGGTTTCTCTTACAACTTCAAAATATTACAATAAAATCATTACAAATATCTGCAACTTTACATCTGAAATGTTATAGCAAATTCTATGTGCTCAAAATAAGATTACCTTGCTTATAGCATACCTTGGTAACCCATATAGTAACTCGGTAAACCCTTTTGTTTACTTTGTTCTTTGACTGTTATCTGAAATCCTTCTCGGTGACCTCCATGTCTCTGTAACAGTCATAACACTTAGTGCTTTCACATGTCTTGCTTCATATATTTTGATATCTTCCTTTTTGTCATGCTACATGTATATTTCTGATCTTAATCCATGTTGTATAAATAGATCTATTATGTTTGTGATCCATTCATTTCTTCGATCTTACAAATATATTTTATCGAATGAATAACCATGCAAAATATTTCATTGGTTAGATGACCTCAAAATCATACACAATCTTTAAGTGCAATTTCCAATGTGATAACGGTTAGATGTTCCTTGATCTTGTAACACGTTTCCATATATATGTCCAGGTTCAATGAATCTAGTAACACGTTTCACTCGGTGTGTCATCTTTGCTACTCGGTAGATATGGAATGATACTCGGTAGACAGCTCAGTGTATATTATGCTCTGAGACTACTTTCTTCTATAACCGACTGGATTGTTCATACCGACTGAATATTTTGGTAGATATAACCGACTAGAGTATATAGAATAACTTTGAACATAAAACTAATGGAAACTTGATAAGTAGTAACAATCTCCCCTTTTGACATTAGTTGAGATGTTTGACAAAAACTACTTTCAAAGTTATAACTCAATAATCTATATACTTGCAAAATTTGACTATACTGACAGTATATACAATAGTCAATGAAATAGTAAATCCAGATATACTCCCCTTATCGATATACTGTACAGAACTTCTAATTTTGCATGCTCAGTGATCAATGTTCTATGTGCACTTGTTCTTTGCTTACTATTCTGTTCACTGCTCAGTTCATTGCACTTGGATACTCTGCTCACTTTGCTTGGTATACTCCCCCTGTATAGTACACTCCTTTTGTTTGATGCTTTGAATACTATATCACTCCCTTAATACTATATTATCACTCCCCCTTTTTGACAAACATCAAGACTTAATTACCATTCGGTGGTGGCAACTGGTCAAAAATGGATTTATACTTGGTTCGTGCTTCGGTGAGAGAGACAGAGAGTACATCCTTTACACTGTCCATTAAAGAATTATGCGCTTGAATATCAGCCAATAACGATATTAAGCCATCTAGAGTGCTTCCCTCTGGTGTAGTAGACAAGTATGTGGCTCGATTGATCTGTTCTTGGATGGATTAAAGATGAGGAAGGAATAATGTCTAAAGTGTCATTATGTCCATCCTGATCTTGTGTTCTTCATTTTTGAGGTCCAATTGTTGAGCCATGAGTTGTTGTAGCTTTGTATAGAAATTCTGAACTGAATTTGGCTCTGTGGTCAACTTATTTGAGAGATTGGTGATCTCTTTCTCAAGTGCTTCTATTTTATTTTTTATGTCTTTAATGAATAAAGAAAATGTACAAAGTTTTTGAAATAAATAATGAATGTGCTTGAGTTGAGGAGTCAACTCAGCAATAAATTTGACAAGTTTAACTTTGCCAATAGCTATAGCTTTCTGTACCTCTTCTATCATTTTTGCAGTGAGCTCTTTGTCTTTTAGCTTACTCAAATATTATGATGCATCTACTCCAGATGTCTCTATCTTTGTTAGGAGTTCATCCAGTTGAATGTGGATGGTTGCATTTGTTAACATTGTAGCTTCAAGTAGCATATCTAATAAGAGTGCTTTTACCTTCTGAAGTACTTTATTTTTCTTTTGAATAGCCATTTTCTTCTCTTGTTTGACCTTTGCTTTGCATAGTTCACTGAAATCAATAAGTGCTTGCCCCTTTAATCTACATTGGGAAACACTATTGGTTTTGACAAATCAACTTTAAAAATATGTTTTTTCATCTTCTTTTCTTTACCTTTCACCAGTGGAACTAAGACAATGTCTTGTGAGGCTTGATGACCCTCGGTAGGTTGCTTGGTAGAGGCAACACTTTGGTCAGTTTCTTTAGCCTCTGTAGAGTCCTTTGGTGTCTCGGTACTCGGTGTCTCAGTTTCAAAAAAATTTAGTGCTAGATGGTGCTTGAGACATCTGTTCTTGAGTAGTACCTTCTCCTACTGTAGACTTGTGACCTTTGGTGCCTTGATCCGTATCCTGAGGGGTTTCGATTGAGACAGGTTGATTCACTGGTGGATAAGGCTGAACTTGTTCCAAGACTGATTCACTGGATACAAGTTTTGCATATGCATTGCCTTCTATCATTTCATGTTCTGATGCCTTTGTATCCATGATATCTTCATCTATTTGAATGGTGTCAGCAGGGTCTCGCTCGGTAACATCAGGATCTTGCTTGGTGACATCAACAATTTCAACTGTAGCTTGCTCACCAGCATCCTTGATTTTAAATATTTCCTGCCATTGTGTTTTTGTCTCATTTTCTACTTCAATATATAGCCCATTCATTAGTTTTAAGGCTCTTTGTTTGATGAGAAACTTTGAGTTGTAGGTTGTCAGATGTTCCTTTATTTCAGCTACTGACATGTCAGGAAAGAGATGTACCAGACTTCTTTCTCTCATCTATTTCTTCAAGTCCATTGCATACTTCCACCTATTATCAATATGCAAATAAAGTTCATTTGGAAGTGACTTAGATACTTCCAATGGAGCCAATTGGAATTTTAGAAGTGTGTAGAAGACAGCTTCTTCAATTTGTCTCTTTTCATCATTATTCCTGGTTTCATATTTAACATATCTAAATCCTCTAAATCCACCATATTCTTTCAGATTAGCACAGAAATTTTCAACACTATGTACATTTACCTTCTTGCTCTTGACAATCTGAAATTTGCTTGCATCCTCAGATTCGGTGTCACTAGACTCTTTTGCCAAAATGAGTCTCCGAGTAGATTTCTTGTAGGTTTTTGTTACCTTAGGAATAGTAACACTCTTTGCTTTCTTACTCGGTGAAGCTGCAAATGCTCTAGTGTTAGGTCGCTTTGCTGGTGGAGTCAGTGAGGCCTTTGATGTGTCTTGTTTCTTTTTTTTCAACACTTTTCCCTTAGGCAATTTGGTGCTCAATATTATAGCTACCTCTTGGGCTTCAGATTCCTCTTTGGTAATGGCTAAAGTGCCTTTGACAGGTTTGGAGGAAGAGTCTTCTCCAAATTTCTCTGATAATGCCTTTATCATCTTTGTTGCCTTTCTTGTAGCTTTGGGTACTACAATGCTCATTTTTACTTTTTCCTTCACTTCTTCATAGGTTCCATACCTCAGCTCAGTAGCATGTCTTGGCAATGTAAGAAATGCATCAATTTGTTGTTGTGTGATGTCAAAATCAATCTCATAACCCATCGGTGACAAAGATTGAGTTCTTGGTTCCACAACATTCACATAACAGTAATCAGTGTCTACTTCAAAACATATGTCATTTTTGTATTTCTCCACTACCTGGGGTGGAATTCTATATCTGTTATGCATTTTCTCTTGGAACTTACTGAAGTAATCATCCATAATATCATTGAAACTATCACCTAACTTCTTAATGAATTCATTGATCTGATGGGTGATTGGTCGGTGTAGTTCCCAAACAACTTTACCAACTGACGGAAAGAATTTTTCAAAATAGAAAAACATGCATACAAGTAGTGATCCAAACTTTAGTGTATTTGTCGAGTTTTTCTTCTTCGGCTTCCTGATGGTGTTCAGATTCTCAAACAGGTTTTTTAGAAACACCTCACAAAGATCAATTTTCATTCCCTTTTTCACAATTTTGTATGCTAGGTCTACTGCTGCACAGGGTACACTATTTTTCCTTGCTGATTGGAAGAAACAATAACCTATTACTCTAATGGAAAATTTTAGTTCTTCATCAGTGACATTGTTCAATTTCAATCCTCTACAATCTGATTCCACTCTGGTTAAACTGATCAATTCCTTCTATGATATCATCTTTTGGGCTTGAGCATGATTATAAATAGGGTAACCGGTAATCAGATGAATGATTTTCTTAGTAATCTTAAATGGTTGCTCTTCTAGCCACATGAAATCATTGTGAACTCTATTCAGAACAAACTTGACCCGCTGGGGTTTGAACACACGAGGATAGGTTAGGGCTTCAGTTAATCCCTTGATCTTAATGTGCTCATACTTTCTATTCAATTTACCATCTGTGCATAATTCATCATAGGTGTCTTTGATTTCAACATGACCGAGTTCTTCAACACGACATTTGGTGAAGAATCTCACATCCTCAACTAATAACACTCTGTCCGAGATGAGTGAAAATGCGGTTTTGTCATCCGGTTCAAATGCAACTTTGGGAGTCAAAGAGTATTTTAGTGAGGGCTTTTCAACATTCTTGACAATAATGGGATCTTGGATCTTAGGTGCCATTTGTAGATTTCAAATTAAAAAACTAACTAAAGATCCTTAGGGTTTTAGGATTTCAAAACGACAGACGCTTCACACTTAGCAAATAATAGCAACTTGATAAGATTGGTAAACCAGCTTAACAATGCATTGAGATTGATGTAAATACCTTGAATTTTCTTTGTAGGAGGTTTGATCGTCGTTGAATCACTTTGCTCTGCTCTCTCGGAAACTTGGTAAGTAAAAATGACCGCGTAAATGCTTTAAGTAAATAATATGCCTTATCGGGCTCCGTGCAGGTTAGGTCAAAAACATTAAATGCACTCGGTTCCACTAAACTTTCTTTCCTTTTTCCATTTTAACCGAGTAACCAAACTTCCTTCATTTACTGACTTGACAGGTTTCCTGTATTCACCGACTTGACAGGTTTCCTGTATAGTGCTCCAAAAGACTTTGATAGAATTTCAAACTTACTAATACATCTTTAACTATGCAAATTTTGAATTACGTACATAATAGAATAGGAACTATTAAGATTTAACCTTGAGAGAATGCAGTCCCTTCATACCTTTACCGATTAATTTGGAATAGGTGCACCTAACTCGGTAGGTAAGGTGCTTTCATCAATTGACACAATTTCCTTCTTTTTCCAAATCATCTGTAATTTGTCTTTTATTTCCTCAGTGTCTTCTCTAGGTTTATCTCTGCAATCTCCAGTCAAGTGTCCAACTTTGTGACAATGAAAACATGCCATACCAGGATTTCTCCATGATCTTCGGTTGTTCATCCCAAACCTTATAAAACAGTTGGCACTTATATGTCCATATCTTCCACAACATTCACACCATATCCTTGTATTATAATCCCATGGTACTGCATAATACTATCGGTAAGGATTTGTGTGAGTTCGGTAACCTCTAGCATTTGCTCGGTGTGTAGACCACTTATAGTTCTTTTGCTTAAACCAACACTCCTCGGTACTATGTCCATATCTATTGCAGTTTTTACAAAACCCTTTGAATTTTGCCTTCTGATAATTGTTAACAAACTTTGTCCTACATTGATTAGATGTGTGACCATATCTATTGCAGTTGTAACAATAACCATTGGATTTAGTGACATTCGGTTGCTTACCTTTTCTGATTTGGCACATGTTGGCAGTGTGACCTTGATTTCCATAGTAGTTGCAAATAGGCTTCTTTCTTTTGATGTTCTTTTTGATTCCAGCTTGCTTTGATGATTCTCCTCTCTCGGTAGTATGAATTCCCTTCTTGGTAGAGTCTTTTCCTTTGTAACTGAGTCTTGCATCTCTGTTGGGTCTTCTTGTGTTCAGTTGCTCATCCAACATCTTTGATGCTTCATAACTCTTCTTCAGTGTTTCTTTGGATTTCTTCTCTGTTTCAAGTTCATTGGTCAACCTTGATACTTCAAGTTTCAATGCTTGATTCTCATCATCTTTCAGATTTGCTTCATGATGTGCATAACCTAGTTGATCTGATAGGTTTTGTTGAATTCCAGTCATCCTTGTGATTTCATCATTCTTATCAGATACTAAGACTTCAAGTTGTTGTTTCTCCCTTTCTAGATCTCTTACCTTATCTTCGGCAGTCCTCAATGCATCAAAATTTTCAGTCATCTGTGTGCTGAAATGTTCATGTTCTCCTTTCATTGCTTTTAGTTGATCAGCCAGTGCTTTGTTCTTTTCTTTCAATACTCCAATGAATTCTTCAGTTTCTTCAGACATACTGTTCTCAGATGATGTGTCAATTTGTTCCACTAACTCTTGAGAGTCCTGCAAATCATCAGATAATCTTCTTCTCACTTTTAGATATTTTTGCATTTGTCTTTGCATGTCTGCAATCACTTGATTAGCATGATCTAGCTCTTCTTGCAGATACACAATCCTTCGAGATTGTTTATAGCCTTCCATTGATAAGATCTTTCTCTTTAGGCAGTTAAACCCTTTTCCAAGATTGAAGCTCTGATACGAATTGTTAGGCCCAATATGGAAAGCTAATTTACTGAGAGGGGAGGGGTGAATCAGTACTTCAAAAGATTTCTTCAATAATAACTTTACTGTTATGCATAAACTAAATAGTGCAGTAACATAATATAAAGCTAAAACAAATAGATAACAATCATACATGATTCACTCCATAACACATATATTTTGGTTACGCAGAAACTCTTGCTTAGAGAGAAAAATTATGGTGGGGATGGCACCCACAACTTCACTACTGCAATAATAAAGGTTGCTCAGTTAGAGCTACATGATTAGCTATTTCTGATAGCTTACCCTATTAGGAGTATCAAGATCTGTTAGATCTACCTTGCTAAAGGATTTTACAACACTTAATCTAAATGTTGCACCTGGTTAGAGGCTTTACAATTTATAGATTTGATTAGAGTCTTTTACCCTGTTAAAGGTTTCTCTTACAACTTCAAAATATTATAATAAAATCATTACAAATATCTGCAACTTTACATCTAAAATGTTATAGCAGATTCTATGTGCTCAGAATAAGATTACCTTGCTTATAGCATACCTTGGTAACCCATATAGTAACTCGGTAAACCCTTCTATTACTTTGTTCTTTGACTGTTCTCTGAAATCCTTCTCGGTGACCTCTATGTCTCTGTAACAATCATAACACTTAGTGCTTTCACATGTCTTGCTTCATATATTTCGATATCTTCCTTTCTTTCATGCTACATGTATATTTCTGATCTTAATCCATGTTGTATAAATAGATCTCTTATGTCAGTGATCCATTCATTGCTTCGATCTTGCAAATATATCTTATCGAATTAATAACCATGCAAAATATTTCATTGGTTAGATGACCTCAAAATCATACACAATCTTTAAGTGCAATTTCCAATGTGATAACGGTTAGATGTTCCTCGATCTTGTAACACATTTCCATATGTATGTCCACGTTCAATGAATCTGGTAACACATTTCACTCAGTGTATATCAACTCGGTGTGTCATCTTTTCTTCTTAGTAGATATGGAATGATACTTGGTAGACAGCTCGGTGTATACTACGTTCTGAGACTACTTTCTTCTATAACCGACTGGACTGTTCATCCCGACTGAATATTTTGGTAGATATAACCAACTAGAGTATATAGAATAACTTTGAACATAAAACTAATGGCAACTTGATAAGTAGTAACAAATGTCAAAGGGGGAGAGATATCTATGGAAAAACACATTATCTTTTGGGGAGAGATTATTCATTGGGGGAGAGATATTTTGTATTTTGATTTCTGGTAATTGATCTTTTTGGGAGATTGTTGGTTTTTGGTTTTTGGCATTTCTGCTTTGACACTTAGATAGTTTTTCCATCTTGTGTTGCCATCAATGCCAAAGGGGGAGATTGTTGGTATTATGGATGTGTTGTATTGGTTTTGTCATTGATGTCAACACTTGTCAACACTTATCAGCACTAGAGATCTTTGGTTATGTTCACCGACATGTTCAGTGACTTATGCACAATCACTAATATCTGGTTCACCGGCAAGTTATATTATTCACTGACATAGAGGATGACTTGTTATCATTTGGAGATCACTTGGTTATGTCAAAGAAATGGTTTGGATACTTGGTTTTGTTGATTTGGTTATTGGTCTAATCAAGTTTGCATATTTGTTGTTACTGGCAAATTGATCTAGATTATGGACCAGCATGTGTTATCTATTCCAGATCAGCATGACATGTTATGAAGATGATTTATTGATTGGTTATTATTGTAAATGCATTGAGATGACATGATGCATTGCATATTGATTCATTTGTAATTTATTTAATTATAATATTATTAGTTAGCCGACCTACACATTTGGTCTTAGGTTTTGGTATATATGTAAGATCTCATTTTTGAGATTAACATGGTACTGGAAGAAGAATGTAATAAGGTATATGCGAATATAAGCAAAGCTACTCATGCAGACATCATTTGAAGATTAAAGGAAGGTTTTGAAGAAGACAATCAGAGCTTAACTGGTACTGAATCCAGCATATGAAGATGCTATTTTGAACAGTACATTATCATTGGATCTAACCATCCTATTGTAGTCAGTGTGACTCTCATTTTGTGATTGAGCAGTGAGGTCTAGGTAGTTGGCCTTTCTGCATGTGCAGACCCCATTTGTAGACGCATACTATCTGCAGTAGTATCATTTGATTGCAGGTAAGGTTTCCCACCGTGATTTTTCTCCTTACAAGGTTTCCACATACAAATATTTGTGTTATGTGTTGTAGATGTTATTTGTCTTTTTGTTTCATGCATTAAAATTTACCGGCATTGTAATTAACTATTAAATTATCAACCGACATTAAGTTTGGTTTACCGGTATTATGCATCAAGTTTGATTAAGTTATATTTGGGTTGAAATTAATAGACAACTGATTTATCCCCCCTCCTCTTAGTTGCCTCCGGGTCCTAACAAAATATTTTAACTGCAATAAAGTTGGTCATATGGCATCTAGATGTCCCGATAGACATTCAAGATTGACAGAAGATGCTAATAGAACATATAAGCCTAACCCTGAATATCAGAGATATAGATTTAAGAAGAATAGAGACAAATCATGTTACTATGTTGATGAAGGAGTTACTGATGAGTCTGATGAAGAACCGAAAGACAATGGATGGGTGTTTGTTGCTATAAAAGAAGATCAACTGACACCTACTGTTCCACCGGTAGAGAAGAACCTAGCAGCTAAAATTGAAGAAAAGGATGAATGGATTATAGATTCCATATGTTCACATCATATGACTGGTGATAAAAGTAAATTCTTATCTTTTCAAGAATATAGTGGAGGTCTAGTAAGATTTGGGGATGATAAAGCTTGTTTGATCAAAGGAAAAGGCACTATATCTTTTGATGGTAAGCAAAATACTAAAAATGTTTATTATGTTGAAGGTTTGAAGCATAATCTTTTGAGTGTTGGTCAATTAGTTGAAAAGGGATTTTAGTTACAGTTCAAGAATGGTAAATGCAAAATCATGAACAGAACTGGTTTGGAGATTGCAATTGGTAATCAGACTAGAGGTAATATCTTTCATTTGAATAACAGTGAAAAGACATGCTTGATTGCACATATTGATGAAAATTGGTTATGACATAAGAGACTTTTTTATTTGAATTTTGATTTCATTATAAAGATTAGTTCATCTAAGGCAGTAAGGGATTTACCTAATATTGTAAAACCTCATAATCTGGTATGAAAATAATGTTAAATGGGAAAGCAAGTTAGAACAACTTTTAAGAGTATTTCTGAGAAAGCCAATAATTTTCTTGATTTAATCCATACTGACTCATGTGGCCCAGCAAGAAAAAGAAGTCTACAAGGAGATAAATACTTTATGCTAATCATTGATGATTATTCTAGAATGTGTTGGGTTACTTTTCTTAGGGAGAAATCAGAAGCTTTTGGGAAATTCAAACTATTCAAAGCAATTGTAGAGAATCAAACCAGTAAGAACTTCAAATGTTTAAGATCAAATAAAGAAGGAGAATTTACATTTAAGGAGTTTAATAAAATCTATGAAGTGAATGGAGTCAGAAGACAACTATCAGCACCCCAAACACCTCAGCAAAATGGAGTTATGGAAAGGAAGAACATAACTATTTTGGATGTAGCTCGAAGCATGATATTAGAAGCAAATATACCTCATGTGTACTAGAGAGAAGCAATGAATACAATGGTTTACACTTTTAACAGAGTTCACATCAAAGGTGAAACTGGTAAGACCCCTTATGAACTATGGTTTTGTAATACTCCTACTCTTAAATATTTCAGAATATTTGGAAGTAAATGTTATATTACGAGAGATGAGTATATTGGTAAGTTTGATCCTAGAAGTGATGAAGGAATTTTTCTTGGTTATTCATCTAAGAGAAAGGCATATAGATGTTTTAATAAAAGATTGCATAAAATCATTGAGAGTGCTAAAGTGAAGATAGATGAACACTTAAGAGGAAATTAAAGATCTATAGATTCTGAATCGGTAGTTGAGATGATCATAAATGAACCTATACAGAGTACACCAATACAAAATGTGGATCTAATCACACCAGAATCATCAGAGAATTCCACAGTGACTGAAAAACCGTAGCAAGTGAACACACCCAGGTATGTAAGACTGAATCACTTTGAAAGACAGATAATTGGGAATAAGTATCAAGGTGTTATGAAAAGAGGAAGACTAGCAAGTGAAGAGGTATGTTTAATTTCTCAAATTGAACCAGGATCAGTTATTGAGGCATGTGAAGATAAACATTGGATTAAAACTATCGAAGATGAATTAGAACAAATTGAAAAGAACAATACATGAACATTGGTTTCCCGACCTAAAGATAAAAATGTAATTGGAACTAAATGGGTATTCGGAAATAAACTTAATGAAGATGGTAAGGTAATAAAAAACAAAGAAATATTAGTGCCTAAAGGATATTCAAAGAAAGAGGGAATTTATTACAATGAAACCTTTGCACCGATAGCTATAATTAAGGCAGTCAGATTATTTCTTGCATTTGCAGCTCACAAGAACTATAAAGTATATCAGATGGATGTAAAATGTGCATTTCTGAATGGTGATCTTGAAGAGGAAGTTTACATTGAACAACCTGATAGATTTTCATTGACAAATGATAAAGATATGGTTTGCAGAGTAAGGAAAGCCTTGTATAGATAAAAGAAATCTCCTAGAGCTTGGTATGCTATGTTGGCATTTTGATAATGTTTGTACTTAGTTGAGGTGGTTGCTGACATGTTTAGTTGTAATTGTCATTGAGGGACACACACTTATTTTATGTATGAGTTATTCTCCACCCGTAATATGTGTTGTATTTTTCATACTGGTATTATATGTCATTGTATGTAGAAGACTATCAGTGTTTTGCAGAAGATGCTTACTGGTCAAAGCATGCAGTATGAAGACCTCAAGCAGTATGAAGACATCAAGTGGTATGAAGACCTCAAGCAAAACAAGGACCCCTAGCAGCAGTTAATCTTTTTTATCGAAACACTATGTTCCAATTTACCAGTCTTTGTTTGTTAACCAGTAATCGGTATATTGTATTAAACTGATAAACCTATAAAGTGTGATGAGTTATCATCCACCAACACGGATGCGATTATTCAACCGGTAAACTTGTAAAGTGTGATGAGTTATCATCCACCAACACTTTGATGGTGTTTATGTGTCATGTTACCAAATGAGTCTAGATGCTTTGAACCTAGGAAATTGTAATCCAATCTCATTGGACCAACATGAAATTAGCTTCCTATTTAAGGACATCGTGTCTAGGGTTTTAATGTGTGTATGTGTGTTAAAAAGTGAAGTTGTTATAGAAGCATCGTGCGATAGAGATTGAACATGCAAAGGATAGAAGACTAAAGTAATGTTGTAATAAATTCACAGAGAGCAGTAAAGGATCTAATCAAGCATTTTGTGATACTTTCTAGATCATTCACTTGTTGATTACTAATTTCTTCGATAAGTCTGAAACTCTTAACCGGTTAGGCCCAGTCAAGCCTATTATAAATCCTCTAACAAGGTGGTTCACAGTTGTGGATCTGAAATCCTTTAACAAGGTAGTCTTTAACGGGACTTATCTCCTAATAGAGATCTGGATTCCTAACATGATTTGTTCTGGTGAAGAACATTGTAGGGCCTTAACTGGTCTGGTTACTATTCTGCAGATAGTTGACTTGTGAGATTCACTCACTATGGCTTTTCCCATTTGGGTTTCCAAGTCAAAATATCTTGTGTTATGGTGATTTTTCTTCTGTGGGTGAATGCTTTATTTTCTATTTGGCTTATCTATGTTTTAACCAGTTTGTTGTTTAAAATATCATACTGGTTTGCAGTAAAATTGCTTAAGAGTTTAATTAATTTTTTTGGCATACTAATTCACCCCCCCGCTCTTAGTATTCATCAATTGGTATCAGAGCAAACCTTTCTCTAAGTCTAACCACATGAAAGGAGATACTGGGGAATATAGCATGAGGGAACTCACTCACCATTTGTCTGAATCTGAGAGAGCCTATGATGAACTTAAGATCAAGTATAAAGCCTCTTTAGCTAAAACAAGAGAGCTTGCTAAGCAAATGATGGAAATTACTAAGAATAGCTCTTCTGATGAAGCAGACATGGATGCCCTAGTCCAAGAAGTGGAGAAACTGAATGAGTCCTAAACTAACCTAAGGAGGGAGCTAGAAGGACTGACTATTAGAATGAGTCAGGAGCTAGAAAACAGAAGAAAAGATGAAGATCTAGTGAAGGACAAGGAGCATGAGATATTTAAGTTAAACCAAGAAATTGGTACTGTAGACACCTAAAATTGTCCAGTCTAATTAAATAAATATTTTATTTATTTAATTATCTAAGCTTAATTCTTGTATTAATTAAATAAATCTTTATTTAATTAATTAATTCATTTATCCTCTTCTAGCCTTATTTCTCATTTAAATAAATACATTTATTTATTTAAATTATCCTTTTCCTAAATTAAATAAATATCTTATTTATTTAATTGATCCCACTTCTTCTATTAATTATATAAATATTTATTTATTTAATTAATTCATTAACCTTTTCTACCCATGACACATGTCATTCATCTCTTAATTCATACACTACCTACCCCTTTCATTATTTTATTATTTCTTGTACCTACCCTCTAATCATAGCTGACCTCCTTTTACACCTCTCAATCTTATCCCTCCATTTCATATAGTGTCTTCTATATAAGGAGATGCTTCCTTCATTATCAAACCCTAATCAATCAATCTATACCCCCCATTGACTACTTGACTACACTACGCTTTTGAACATAGGCGATCCTACTTGCAACCACATTCCGTTCTTTGTTGAGCTCTTGTGCACACATAAAATCTGAGAGCAAATATATCAAGCAAGATCAATGGAGATAGGAAGAATGGAGATCCAAAGCCTATTGGACATGTGATGGTATAATCTTTGTGATTTCATTTGATTTGCATTGTCTTAGGTAATCTTCATATGTTATGGTGGATCTTTGTTGTTGTTAGGCTAGGGTTTTGTGGTTGAATTCATTTATCCTTTCAATATCATTATTATTGTTATCCATTTTCACCATAAATAGGTACCATTACCGCTTATCTGCAAGAGGGTAAGGAAGACAAAGAAGAAATACAAGCAAAACTCAATGCAGCCATTTCTCAGAATGAAACCTTGATGAAGGCCAATGATGCTCTTACCAAGGAACTTGCTAAGACAAAGGAGATACTTGCAAAGTTCAACTGGAGTGTTTCGAAGTTGGACCAAAATCTAGAATCAATGAAGCCATCAAAGGATACCTCTGGACTTCGTTTCTCTGCATATGAGGAAGGTGAATCCTCTGGAACCAAGAATGATGCTCCAAAAGAGCAACCAGTACCTAAGAATAGTAGTAAAAGAAAAGGTAAGCCAAAGTTTAAACCTGTATGCTTTAACTATCATAAGGAACGACATACTGCCAATGTGTGTAGGAGTAAGACTTACAATAATTTTCCTTACATACAAAACAATGTGTACAACCACAATGCTAGAACCGGTAGATTTAATGGTCATTGTTATGCATGCAACAAGTTTGGGCATAGATCTTTTGAGTGTAGATCAGTTATGAACAGCCTTGGAAGTTATGCACCAAGATCTAAAGGAGTTGTCCCGGAACCTCCTATGAACCAGAACCCAAACCAATACAGAACCTATGACCATTGGTCAAATGGTTATGGAGCGGCAAACAGTTGGAGAGCAACCTATTTGATCTGTCATGGTAGTGGTCACACTACTACAACATGCAAGAGGGAGAATGGAAATGTGAACACCAGACCATGGAGAGCACCTATTATTGTATGCTATCATTGTCACAAACCAAGACATATTGCCATAACATGCAGATTGAAAAATAATCCACTAGAAGAGAGACCGGTTGACCTTGAAGGTAAAAGGAAGGTCGATGTTGAAACCACACGAGCTGATATGAACAAAACTTGGAAGAAGAAGTCTGAAGAGATGCCACAAGATGTACCTATTTCTACACCTAGTGTGGAGACCTCTGAACCGACAAATTAAGCTTTGAAAAGCTTAAGGGGGAACATATCGATAACAATGTTTCAAACCCACAGTGTATATCGGCAAAGTATTTTTATCGGTATCAGTTGTCTATCAACCGACAAAAGAAATGAAGTGGTAAAGTTAGGGTTTGTACCCTATCGGTGATGCATTTATTATGATAGGTAGGAGCATGTTTAAAAGTGACTCTTGTCATCATTTTTACTTACCTATTTTTTGAAGAAGAATTTTTCTAGCTTGAGCAGCGCAATAAGAGCGATTCATCTTGCATTCGAAGGAATCCAAAAAGAAATCCTGCACAAGATTTTGCAGCCATTTCAAGCTCTCAGCATGGAAGTCAGATCGGTAAAGTAAGCTCTTGGATAATTGTGTTGTGCTCAACATCAGAAAACCCTAGTTCAGAGTGAAAAGGTATTTTTTGTCAAATCACTCTTATCATTCAAAATTATTTAGACATGGCTTCTACATCCAAAGCCTCTTCTAGTTCTTTTGCACCTAAGGAGTCATCTAAATCCCTTAGGAAGAAGGTGAAATATAATGGCCTATCTCAAATTCCCGTCGGAGTCATTGTCGAAGGGGATGTCCCAGTTATATTTATTTCAAACTAGAAGACCTAGGGTCTCTAGTGATTCACTTCCAGTTAATTTTGTTTTGTGGGAAAGACAAGAAGATTAAACTAGAATATAGTACGATTGAGAAGCAAAAATTTCACACTGCAGTGTATTTTCTCAAAGAATTCATACATGATCACATAAGAATCATTCTTAATAGGGTTCATAGTGAGAAAATGTATCTTGAATGACACACCTGAGGCAATCTATGTCGTGACCAGTTTCTGCAATGTTGGAGAAATCCCTATTCTTTGCAAGGTCACAAAAACCAAAGTGACAGAGCTCACCGGTTCTGTGAGCGACAAGAGGGCAATGACTATTAATACCATTAGAGATAATTTGGTGAAGTATGCATGCATGGTGATCAAGTGTAGAGTATTCTATGCTAGCAAAATGAATTATGTTCCTATAGCTGTAGTGCATGTCGCTTATCAGATGATTAAGGAAGATGCAGAGTGCGACTTGTGTACCTGCATGAAAAAAAACTCATGGAGAATTTGAAATCCAACAAAGAGGACAAGACACTAAGGTTCAAATTCAGTCAACTACTTGTCGAGTTGTTTTTCTACTTTCAAGGGTATTTTTTAGGAGTTGGTGATGTTCAATGGTCTAGTGACCTACTGGTTACCAAACAAATCAAGGAGAGTATGCAAGAAATGGGATCTACTTATCCAGAGACTCTGAACGGGTATTTTGATGAGTTCAGATTGAAGATGAACCAGAGAACAAGAATATCAGGTGACCTGGTTAAGAAGTATGAAGATGATATATGTTTCACAATCAAAGTGGATCATTTCATAATGGAAGCGGTTGAGCCTAGAGAAGATGAAGTTGAGCCTATGGGCTATGAAGTGGTGAATGATATACTTATTGGGTATGCCTCTACCCTACTTGATTCATCACTTGATCTAAAGAAGAAGAGGACCAGTACCTACTCTGAGAGAGTCAATCCTACTGTAGTACCGAAGTAGAAGAAGAGGAAAGTTATGCAATCGACATCGGCACTGATTACATCTGCTGCAGTCCTAAAGTGACCAAGAGGTCACCAGCGAAGAAGAAACCAGAGGCTATTCCACCAAAGGTATTTGAGAGGAAGAAGAGAAACAAGAATGAAGCATAAGATTCAGTAGACACTGAATCAGAAGAAGAAATGAAGAAGACAAGGCAACCAAGTAAGAAGATGAAGACAACCGGTAATGTTCCTGCAACCTCTTCATCGATAAATATACATGTTCCTTCTTGCAAGCCTATGACACATTATCAAAGGATTATAAAGAACATTAGAAGGAAATTTCTTGATGATCTAAAATATTATTTTGATGATCTTAGCGATATTGAAAAGCAAGAGGTAGAGAAAGAACTTATTAAGTATCTATGTGATAATGTTCGGTCTCCGATTGATATTAAACCTGTTGTTCCTAATTCTTTGTATAATTATTTGGATAATAAATGACACATTGTCATTGAAAAGGAGCAAGAAATTAGGGAGCAAATTTTTGCTCAATATTTTCCAGATGCCTCTAATTCTGAATTATTTAAGCTTTTTAATCGATACAAAGGCATCTTCTTCATGTGAAAGAGAAGACTTTAGTTACCTGGTGGTAAAGTCTCTGAGGTGGAAAAAGACACCCATCTGCAGGCTAAAGAAGTTGTCAAGATGCAAAAGGTATCTGAAGCAAATTAGCAGGCTGAGCAAGAGCTTGAACTATTTACATCTAAACCAAATGAAACCTTCAATGATCAGGGAGAAAGAGTAACTGAGCATAATGACCTATTGATGTGGATGCACTAGATGTAGAAGATACTCAACCAGAGGAAGCAGATAAGGAGAAAATGGAGAAAGAAAAAGAAGAGAAAGAGAAATAGGAGAAAGTGAAAGCAGAGAAGGAGAAGGAAGAGAAGGACAAACAACAAAAAGAGAAAGTGGAGAAGAAAAAGCTAGAAAAGGAGAAAGCTGAAGAGAAGAGAGTGGAAAAAGAAAAAGTTGAGAAAGCGGCAAAAGAGAAAGCTGACAAAGAGAAAGCAGAGACAGAGAAAATTGACAAAGAGAAAGTGGAAAAGGAAAAAGAAAAACTTGAGAAAGAAAAAATGGAGAAGGGGAAGGCAGAGAGAGACGAGAAGGAAAAATAGGAAAAGGAGAAAGAAGAGAAGGAGAAAAAGGAGAAAGAGGAGAAGGAGAAACAACAAAAGGAGGGGAATGAGAAACTGGAGGAGGAGAAGGAGGAGAAGGAGAAACAGGAGAAGGAGAAAGAGGAAAAAGAAAAGGTTGACAAGGAGACCAAGGGGAAAGAAGATCAGGAGAAGAAGAGACAAGAAGAGCTGAAGGAAAATGAAGAAGGTCAGACTCCCACAACAACCGGAGATCAAGTTCAAACAAAGTAGGTTGAATCCACCGGTAGCAGTGATCTAACTCTTGCCTATTTCACCAAGTCAGAAGATGAAAATGAGCTACTCCAAAGCATTCAACTGGCTCAAGAATGATTGGAGGAACTGAGGAAGAAGAAAGAAAAGGATGTTATCCAATTTGTTATTGATACTCTCTCGAGCTTAGTCCCCGATTCCACTCTTCCCAGTACCGATCCTTCAATGGCCTAGCTGAAACTCCTCTACACTATAGTAGCTGATCAATTACAATCATTAGAAGATTTTACCCAAGTTTCTACATAGAAGAAGAAGCATGAAAAATATCTAAAAGTTTATTTAGTGAAGAAAATGGATGAAGACAAAGAAAATATAATCAAACAGAAAGATGATATAAGTTTAGCTATGGGTGAAGGCAACCTACTCTTGAGAAAAATCTGCCAACCTCACCTATTTTGTAATGATGCTCTAAAAAAAAAAGGTCAACTCCAATTGAAACTGAAGAAGTATGTGGAGACCTTAAAAGTTCCTTATTATTCCTTCACTGTGTATGGACAGACAGTAAAGACTTTCAGTCAATAGATAGCCAGGATTGACTCTGAGATCTACAAGCATAATCATGATCTGCAGGAGTTACAGATGCTATTGCTACCAAAGTTGTAGATTCTTCAAAAGTGTTTTATGAACTTGGAAGCTATCATTTTTATTGAGGAGATGAGTACAATGCATGACATGGAGGAGATAGCCTTTTAGATGAAGACTCAGAGTAAAATTACGGCCTCACTCCTAGACACCTGGTCCATAGACATGAAGGCAATCCTGAAAGACTTTAAATTTATTTTTGAGAAGTTTTATTCCTTATTGTCATAACCTTATACTTTGTTTTCATGCTAATGTAATATGATTTTGCATTACTTTGTCATTGTTGGCAAAGGGGGAGTAGTATTAAATGTTTTTGGGGAATGGTATTGAGTTTGCACACGCTTATAATTTTTGGCAAAGGGAGTATTGTATATGCTTAGGGGGAGTAATTTTGATTATGACATCTATTTTTATTTTGGAAGCACTTAGATGTCAAAATTTTCCTAAGTGTTGCCATCAATGCCAAAGGAGGAGATTGTTGGCATTTTGATAATGTTTGTACTTAATTGAGGTGGTTGTTGGCATGATTAGTTGTGATTGTCATTGATGGACACACACTTATTTTATGTATGAGTTATTCTCCACCAGTAATATGTGTTGTATTGTTCACACTGGTATTATATGACATTGTATGCAGAAGACTATCAGTGTTTTGTAGAAGATGCTTACCGGTCAAAGCATGCGGTATGAAGACCTCAAGCGGAACGACGACCCCTAGCGACAGTTAATCTTTTTGATCGAAACACTATGTTCTAGTTTACCAGTCTTTGTTTGTTAATCAATAATCGGTATACTATATTAAACCGGTAAACCTATAAAGTGTGATGAGTTATCATCCACTGACACCGATGTGGTGATTCAATCAGTAAACTTGTAAAGTGTAATGAGTTATCATCCACTGAAACTTTGACGGTGTTTATGTGTCGTGTTACCAAATGTGTCTAGATGCTTTGAACCAAGGAAATTGTAATCCAATCTCATTGGACTGACATGAAATCGGCGTCCTATTTAAGGACATCATGTCTAAGGTTTTAATGTGTGTATGTGTGTTGAAAAGTGAAGTTGTTATAGAAGCATCGTGCGATAGAGATTGGACATGCAAAGGATAGAAGAATGAAGTAATGTTGCAATGTATTAACAGAGAGCAGTAAAGGATCTAATCAAGCATTCTGTGCTACTTCCTAGATCATTAGCTTGTTGATTACTAATCTCTTCAGCAAGTTTAAAACCCTTAACCAGGTAGGCCCAGTCAAGCCTATTGTAAATCCTCTAACAAGGTGGTTCATAGTTGTGGATCTGAAATCCTTTAACAGGGTAGTCTTTAATAGGACTTATCTCCTAACAGAGATCTGGATTCCTAACATGATTTGTTCTGGTGAAGAACATTGTAAGGCCTTAACTAGTCTGGTTACTATTCTGCAGATAGTTGACTTGTAAGTTTTACTCACCATGGTTTTTCCCATTTGGGTTTCCAAAAATATCTTGTTTTATGGTGATTGTGCTTCTATGGGTGAATGATTTATTTTCTATTTGGCTTATCTGTGTTTTAACTCGTTTGTTGTTTAAACTATTATACCAGTCTACAATAAAATTGCTTAAGAGTTTGGTTAAGTTTTTGGGCATACTAATTCACCCCACCCACCCCCCCCCCCCCCTCTTAGTATTCATCATGCTAGATTGGACAAATATCTTTTGAATCTTGGTTACACTAAAGGTAATGCTGACAACAACTTATATTTCAAAGTGATTAATGATGACATCTTGGTTTTCAAAGTTTTTGTTGATGATATCATTTTTGGAGGAGAAGATGGATTGTGTAAAGAGTTTGCTAATAAGATGCTGGAAGAATTTGAAATGTCTATGATTGGGGAGATAAAATTATTTTTAGGATTGCAGATTTCACAGACTGATAAAGGTATATTTATATGTCAAACAAAGTACTTGAAGGAACTACTCAAGAAATTTGGTATGGAAAACTCTAAACCAGTAAGTACTCCTATGACTACAACTGATAAATTGACAATGAAAGATGATTCAACTCTTGTTAATCCAACAAGATATAAATCTATGATTGGAGGTTTACTGTATTTGAGACAAAAAAGACTTGATATAATGAATGCAATATGTATTGTTTCAAGATTTCAGAGTAATCCTAGAGAAAATCATGAATCAATAGTAAAAAGGATTTTATGGTATCTACAAGGCAATACAAATCTTGGTTTATGGTATCCTAAAGATAAATTTTTTTATTTATGTGCATACACCGATGCAAATTAGGCAGGATATGTAGATGACAGAAAGAGCACCACTGGCAAGGCAATATTTCTTGGTAGCAGATTGATTTCATGGTTGAGTAAGAAACAAAGTTGTACACCATTATCAACAATAGAATCAGAATATGTTGCAGGAGCAACTAATTGTACTCAGGTATTATTGATTAAGAAAATGTTGAAGGACATAAAGGTAAAATAAAAAGAACCTATAATCATTTGTTGTGATAATTTAGCAACAATTGATATATCAAAGAATCTGGTATTTCACTCCAAGACTAAACATGTTTCTATCAAATATAATTTTCTGAAAGAGAATGTTGAAGCAAAAGAAGTGAGATTGGTTTATGTGAATACTAAAGAGCATATTGTAGATATCTTTACTAAGCCTTTGCCTAACGAAACTTTTGAATATCGCAGAGGGTAGCTTGGGGTAATACCCTCACTAGAAGAGACTTAGACAATTGATGATTGGCATCAAACTGGTAGAATTAACAGAGAAACCTTTTTTTTCGGCTTTGATGGATGAGAGCTACTTCTCAGGGGCAGTAGTTGGTTAAAACAATTGGTTATTGTAATTGGTTACATGAGTTGGTTGTATGTTTTGGTATTTGTATTGCTTCGACATTTGATGTCAAAGGGGGAGAGATATCTATGGAAAAATGTTAACATTATCCTATGGGGAGAGATTATTCATTAGGGGAGAGATATATACTCTCTGCATTTGTATTTTGATTTCTGGTATTGATCTATTTTGGAGATTGTTGGTTTTTGGTTTTTGGCATTTTGTTTTGGCACTTAGATGTTTTTCCATCTTGTGTTTCCATCAATTCCAAAGGGGGAGATTGTTTTGATTAAGTAAAAATAGGTTTTTGAAAGGAACCTGAACCTTTTACATATCAGGAAAAAGATTAAGCATTAAAGCAAAAAAAAAAAACCATGCCTGATCACCCAAACAAAAAACAATTCCCATCCAAACCAAAAAGGGAACTCAAAACACATAGAGCCGCACAAAGATAGTAGAAGGATAGTAAAAGGATAGCACAAAGACAAAGATAGAGACCGAGACAACTAAATATTTTTCATAATATCTTCTGCATGAACCACCATCTACTTTGTGTTGTCTGCAGAGGTCTTCAAATCATCCAGCTCTCATCCCTTGATATCACTCGGATTCCTAGTGTTGGCCCTAGTTCTCTTCTCATGACCTTTTTTCTCCATCTGGTTCTTGTCACCCTCTTTGTCTTTAATGTTATCAAAACTATTAATCAGAATATTCATATTGTCCATAGAGGCTTTAAGAATCTGGAAATTTTGTTCAACTATCCTCTTCACAGTTAATTCCATCTTGTCGACTCTCTTGACCAAGTTATTCATGGTAGTTTCCAGCCTATTTGCCTATCTATTCCCTTCCATTTCCTTAACCTTCTTTTCTGTTTCAATAATTTTACCGACCATGGCTTCAATAGCTTCAGCATTGTTGATCGCCACCACTAATTCTTTAACATTTTCAGAAAGAGGCTTCTTGCCTATCATAGCATTTTTATAATATTAATATCTTTCTTAAGGTTGCTAATATCTTTCACAATTTTGCTGATATTGTCACAAAATCCCTTAATACTATCATTATCCCCATCACAGTCACTAGGATTTCCCCTTTTATTCTCTTGGTCCTCATTCTGCAATCCTTGAGTACTCATATCCTCACCATGATCCACCTTCAGAATCTCATCCTCCTCCTTACCCTTCACATTGTCATTTTTTTCCTCCTCTGCATCCTCATCAAAAGCTATCAAAATCTATTTTTTAGCCTTGTTAACTCCCTTTCTAGTATTCTTGTTCCTCTGGGTTTGTTTTCCCATTCCCTTTCCTTTCTTGCTTTTGATGAATTTTTCCTCAAAGGACTCATCCTTGGAGTCCGAAAGATCATAATCAACCACAATCCTCTTTCTTTTCCCCTTATTCCTCCCATTTTTTCTAAGATCCTCTGACACACCTTCAGTTTTTGAGTCAAAGTTGAAACCACTATACTCACTTTTCATGTCATCATCCCTGGTATTTTTACCTCTAATTGGTTTCTCTATGGATTCCCTTTTAGCAATTTGTAAACTAACACCATAAGACCCTAATGAAGAGAATGGTCCACTTGAGGGTCTTTCTGCATTTCTATAATGGTGTGATCCATTGAACAAGCTAAATAATAGGGCAGGCTTACCTTTTCACCATGGTGGAAGTGGTTGAGCAGCACGAAATTATGCCCGTAAGCCCTCATAAATCTTCCATCCAATGTAATGTAGGTTATGGTAGCAAACAACACAAACCTCCATGGCCTACAGATGTGCTTGGGGGAGTGATAGGAGTTATCCACCTTCATCATTTTCTTCTTTTCGCCATTCGTGATAGGAAATCTATTTGTTGCCTTATCAGAGACACTACAATCTCTATAGAACTTAATACCATCTGTCACCATCCCTGTAGCTTCTGGAATGATATCTTCATCCACCATCATCATCTGGGTGCCCACCAAAACTTTGTCATTCTTCCAATTCTTTATAAAATGCTTGGTAACTATTGGGTCTTTAGCACAGAGCCTCTCCATGAAAACACTTAAGCCCCCCTCCTGGAAAATCTACCAAACCTCTTTGTTCTTCTTCCAATCTAAACATGAGGTTGGTTCAAACCTCTTTTTGTTCCCTCCCATTTTTCCTTCAAAATCATTGGAATTCCTAATCTCTACTCTGATATTTCTTCTCTGACATGACCCCTTAGAACACAATAAGACTCATAATGACACGATATGGTGTCCTAAGGGGTCATATGGTGTCCTAAGGGGTTATATGATGTCCTAGGAACCTTTAGGACATAATATGACTCCTTAGCACACCATACAACCCCTAGCGACACCATATGGTGTCTTAAGGGATCATATGGTATCCCAGGAACCTTTAGGACAAAATATGACCTACAACCCCTAACAACATCATATGGTGTCCCAAGGGGTCGTAGGACACCATATGATCGGTTAGGACACAATATGACCCCTAAGAACACCTAAGGGGTCATATTGTGTCCAAAGGGCTCATAGGACACCATATGACCCCTAACGACACTGTATGGTGTCCTAATGGGTCATAGAACACAATATGACCCCTAACGACATTGTATGGTGTCTTAAGGGGTCATATTGTGTCCTAAGGGGTCACAGGACACCATATGACCCCTAAAGACACAAAATGACACCTAACGATACCTAAGGGGTCATATGGTGTTCTAAGGGGGCATAAGACACCATATGAGCCCTTGGCACACCATACAACCCCTAATGACACCATGTGGTGTCCTAAGGGGTCATATGGTGTCCTAAGCGGTCATAGAACACCATATGACCCTAAGGACATCATACGATGCATAATCACACCATATGGTGTCCTAAGGGGTCATCGGACACCATATGACCCCTTAGGAGACCATATGACCCATAACAACAAAATATGGTGTCCTAAGGGACCATAGAAGACCATATGACCCCTTAGAACACCATAGAGCCATAACGGCACCATGTGGGGTCTTAAGGGGTCATAAGACAAAATATGACCCCTTAGGACATAATATGACCCCTAACGATGTCATATAGTGTCCTAAGGGGTCATAGGACACTATATGACCCCTTAGGACACAATATGACCACTTAGGACACAAAAATAAACCCTAACGACACCTAAGGGGTCATATAGTTTCCTAAAGGGTCATAGGATACCATATGACTCCTTAGCACACCATACGACCCCTAATGATACCATATGGGGTCCTAAGGGGTCATATGGTATCCTAAGGGGTCATAGAACACCATATGACCCCTTAGGACACCATACAACATATAAAAACAACAAATAGTGTCCTAAGGGGCATATGGTGTCCTAAGGGGTCATAGGACACCATATGACCCCTTAGGACGCCATATGATCCATAACAACACCTTATGGTGTCCTAAGGGGTCATAAAACACCATATGACCCATAACGATACCATATGGTGCCTTAAAGGATCATAAGACACCATATGACCCCTTAGAACATAATATGACCCCTAACGATATCATATAGTGTCCTAAGGGGTCATAAGACACCATATGACCCCTTATGACACAATATGACCCCTAACAATGTCATATAGTGTCATAAGGGGTCGTATGGTGTCTTAAGGGGTTATAGAACACCATATGACCCCTTAGGACACCATAAGACCCATAACGACACCATATGATGTCCTAAGGGGTCATATGGTGTCCTAAAGGGTCATGGGACACCATATGATCTCTTAGGACATAGTATGACCCCTAACAAAACCTAATGGATCATATGGTGTCTAAGGGGTCATACGATGTCCTGTCACCCTTTACGACACAATATGACCCCTTAGCACACCATACAACCCCCAATGACACCATATGGTATCCTAAGGGGTCATAGGACAACATATGACCCCTAACAATACATAAGGGGTCATATGGTGTCCTAAGGGGTCATAGGATACCATATGACCGCTAACAATCCTAAAGGCTCATAGATCACCATATTACCCCTTAGGACACCATAAGACCCATAACATCACATGGTGCCCTAAGGTGTCATATGGTGTCCCAAAGGTTCACAAGACACCATATGACCCTTTAGGATACAATATGACCCATAACAACACCTGAGGGGTCATATGGTGTCCTAATGAGTCATATGATGTCCTATGTCCCTTTAAGATACAATCTGACCCCTTAACACACCATATAACCCCTAACGACATCATATGGTATCCTAAGGGGTCATATGATGCCATATGGTATCCTAAGGTGTTATAAGATACCATATGACTCGTTAGGATACAATATGACCCCTAACAACACCTAAGAGGTCATAGGACACCATATGAACCCTTAGGACACAATATAACCCCTAACGACACCTAATGGGTCATATGGTGTCGTAAGTGGTCATATGACATCATATGACACCTTAAGACACAATATGACCCCTTACCACACCATACAACTCCTAACAACACCATATGGTGTCCTAAGGGGTCATAGGACACCATATGACCCGTTGGGACACAATATGACCTCAAACAACACCTAAGGGATCATATGTTGTCCTAAGGGGTCATATGGTGTCCTAAGGGGTCATAGGACACCATACGATTCATGATGACACCATATAGTATCCTAAGGGGTTATAGGAGACCATATGACCCCTTAAGACACAATATGACCCCTAACAACACCTTAGGGGTCATATGGTGTCCTCAGTGGTCATATGATATCTTATGACCCCTTAGAACACCATACGAACCCTAACGACACAATATGTTGTCCTAAGGGGTCATAGGATACCATATGACCCCCTAAGACACCATACGACCCATAACAACACCATATAGTGTTTTAAGGACTCATATGGTGTCCTAAGAGGTCATAGGACAACATATGACCCTTCAAGACACAATATGACTCCTTAGCACATCATGTGACCCCTAACAACATCATATGGTGTTCTAAGGGTTCAGAGGACATGATATGACTCATTAGGACACAATATGACCCCTAACGACACCTAAGGGGTCATATGGTAAAGTTAGAGGTGAGGATAGGTATGACAGAGAGATGGCATTTGGGAAAGAGAGAATTAGAGAGAGTTGGGGGTAATTAGCGGTTGGGAGGAGAGGGGGGATGGGAAAGTATCAACAAAGGGAGAGAGGGAGAGATGAGGAGAGAGGTTCAAAGAGAGAGGTCTAGAGAGAAGGTAATTAGGGGAAGGGGAGGAAGGGCAGAGAGAGAGGTAGTATCAACAAAGGAAGAGGGGGGAGAGATGGGGAGAGAGCCCCCTGATTACCCTCTCTCCAGTCCATCTCTTTGTTAATACTTCCCTCTTCCCCTCTGCTCCCCCTAATTTTCCTCTCTCTATCACTCTCTTCACCTCTCTCCATGGATCTCCCTCTCTCCTTTTGTTGATACTTACTCTTCTCCCTCTCTTCTTATCCGATAATTACAACCAACTCTCTCTCACATTATTTCTTTCCCTCAATTACCCTTGATCACCTCTCTCCTCTTATGGGTTTATAGATACTTCCCTCTCCCCCTCTCCCCACCCCCTAATTACTCTCTATGTCTCTCTTCACCTCTTTCCCCATCTCTCTTCTCTCGTTGTTGATACTTTCCCCTCTCCCCCTCTCCTCCTATCCCCTAATTATCTCAAACTCTCCCTCTCATTCTCTCTTCACCCCAATCATCCCTGCCTCTCTCTCTTCACCTTCCACATAATTACCTCTAGCTCTCTCTCTCACACTCTCTCTTCCCCCCAATTAATCTCTCCTTTTCACCTCTCCCCCCCTCTCCTTTTTTTGATACTTCCCTACGCCTCTCCTTGTCTCCTCTGAATTTTGTTGCTAGAGATGAGAAGGAAATGCAGAGAGACTAGTCTAGATCTTAGGGAAGAGAGAGTGACATAGAGGAGGAAATTATGAAGAGATAGAAATATAAGCACCTTGTAGAGCTCGAGAGAATGAATGAGGTATTCAATGATAGTTAGAGATATAGGTCTAGAGCGAGATGTATAAATACGGACAAAAGAGAAGGAGGAAGAAACAAGCAGGTGGAGTGATAGGTTTAGAAGAGAGAGGTGGAGAAAGGAGCAAACATAGATAACATGGTTAATCAAAATTTATCAAACTCAATAAAATTCATAAATTTTCTATTATTAATTACTTATTTAGTTTATTTTGAGATGATTGTTACAAAAATTCATGCAATGGGGAAATCATATGAAAAAGTCATGAGCTTCTTATGTTTTAAAAATGAAGGATGAATTTAAATGAATTATAATTATTTTTGAAAACAAATAATTGAAAATCTACCTATTCCATATCATAGAGCTCTTAATTACCTTTCCAACGCCTATAAAAAATCAAAATTTTGATATAAAACGCAAAAGTTATGCCCAATTTACTAAAATATATTTTTTTATTTTTTCAAAAACGGATATCCGATTTTAAAACATAAATTTTTCCCTCCATATTTTCATTCGGGTTTGCTTTGGGATTTGGCTTGGAAGTGACAAGCCTGGAAAGTCAACTGAAAAAACGTGTTTTTCAGTATTCCTTGATTTTCCAGACTTTATATTGGTGGCTGATGACTTTTTTTATAGCCAAAATTGATAAAACAAAAAGGGTTTTTTAAGGACATTCTCAGCTTTCCAACAATATAAGGCTTGTCTTATTTCGACTTTAATAAATAATTATTATTTATTTTCTAATTGAATTTTGACAAAAGTCCTGATTGATAGATTGATTGAAAAACACTCATACTTTCAAACCGTATAACATTTTTTGAATCCAAAACATGTGTCACATCCTATGCTTCGTCTACTATAGGTAAAAAAAATTTTAAAAAATGAATTTCATAAGGTTTTGACCAAGTTAAGGTGGTCAGATGTAGGAGTTTCTGAATTTCTGAAAAGCTGTAGTAAAAAATTCATAAATAATTATTTACCTTATAAAAAAATACGTGTCACATCTGGACATGAGTCTAATAATTATATTATAAATCTTATAAAAAAATATTATGATTTGATTGTGATTAGGGTGGTCAGACATACACCCACTTCTTATCTTTTTCCTTAAATTTTAGTACCATTGCATTGAAATTTGAAATTTTCATCAAATAAGATTATTTTTTTCAAAAAACAACTAGTATCTTAGAAACTATATTCAATTTTCTATAGATTCTCTTCTTACATATTTTAAAAATAATATTCATAACTTATTCAATTTTTCATGTCAAGTTGCATAACTCTGATTTTTTGAAATTTCATTGCCACTTAAGGGCCTGTTTTGGTACACCATGATCCTGCACATACCCCTAATCCCTATTAACATTTCCTCCAATTTTATTTCCCTGACTCATACTCTGTCCTCATGTCCCATCCTCCTAACTTTCCCACTTTCACTCTAAACTCTCATTACCCCACCTAATCACTCTTCTTAATCATTTGCACATTCCCAATCATCTTGATTAGAGATGGGTCAACTCTTTGTCATAAATGGATTTCCCATCTCATCCTCCAATCTTAAATTCTATCGACTTTGGTTCATTCAAGGAATTTCAAATTCTTAGAATATTTTCATGCCTGCTCTTCCCAAGGAATTTTTAATTCCTTTATCCTCCATTCTCCCCACACATCCTGCTATTTGGAAATTTGTAATTCCTCTTGTCATCTCTCAAGGAATTTTATAATTTCTTTCCTCTCTTCCCAAGGTACTTGGGGAACTCTTCCCCGTATATTTGAGAAGTGTGGAGACAATGAATGCTCTTATGGAAAATATCTGGGATCTCTCATTTGTCCTCTCAAATCCTCTCCCACACACTTTCAATCCTATCCTTCCATTCCTCTTCAACCTTGGCCATCTATTTTGGGCCCCTCTAATCTATAAATTGGAGTCTCCCCTCCTCTCAAATCATCCACCTTTTTGCACATTGTTATGTTGTCACTTTGAGCAACAAATCCATCTATTGCATCCTTATTATGCCCAAATATTATATCATATAAGCCAAATCTATCATCCATCACATCTATCCAATATCATCATTATTGTTGTGTAGTGGAGAGAAATCCACATTCTTCAATCACAAGGAGCAAATCTAGTGGAGATTTTGGGTGCACACTTTCACTTCTCGCTCAATCGGAGGAGGTGGGAGGTGAAACAAGTTTATATTTATATTTTTATTCTTTCATTGTTTTTGATTGCTTATTAATATTACATGCTTGTGATTTGGCTAACCCTGGAATCCTCATGCTTAGAATTACACGTCTAAATTTGAAATAAAATATATTATTGTTCTACACTTCATTCTTTGCACTTAAAAAAATCAATTTTTTTAAAAATTATTTTGGAGCAAGTTATGTGATGTGCATGGATTGTATCTGATTTTCAAGATGTGCCCACTTCGAAAAATCATTAAAAAAATGCTTAACAAACAATTACAAAAAAAATACACAACTTCTAGTACTCAACCTTAACTATCTTTCTACCAAAGGGTTTTTCAAAATACTAAATGCAACAACAACTTATTTGACATGCACACTAAACCCTATGTTATGTTTTGCTGAAAAAAATAGGAACACTTTTGTGTGCATTAAAGATTTGTCTCCCTTTTGAAAAAATTCAGTAGTTTAGAAACTAGATTCAGAGTACTAAAATTCTTGTCCTTATGGTATCTTCAAATTTTGAGTGCACAAGTCTCAAATTGCTCCTAAAAATTCAAATTTAATTGATTCAAAAAACATTAAAAAAAAAAAAAGGTGGCAACTTATATCCCCCTTTTTGTTTGTGCCATCTTGGTGCACTTAACACAATAGTTTATTGAATTTTCTAATGCAAAAGATTTGGCAAGAGCTAAACTTGGCGCTAGCCAATTTTTTTGCATTGGGAAATACCAACCTTTTGGTTTGGATTTGCCTTGAGTGTCCATTCATGATGCCATTTACGAGTTTTATGAAAAGGAAAAAAAAACATATATTTTTGGCCATGCTCTCCATTATGTTTGCTTGTATTTCAATGCAAATAAAAAATGCCAAAGTGACATTAATCTCTCTTAGTTATCTAGCCATAGAATTTATTTCACATTTTGATTATATTAAAGCTTTCATCTTTAATTTATTTTGTCAGTGTGTCTGTTTTTTGTTAAAAACTAACATGTTCTATTTTGGGTATACTTTTTACTGATTCAATGGATTTTGAAACAAATTACATTTTTAGAAACTAGACTCCATTCTGCACATATTAAATTTTTTTTATTTTTTTTAATTAGTTTTCAATAATTTTAGGGGGAGCATGCTCAATTTTTTTTCAAGATGTGCCCGCTTTGAAAATTATTAAAAAATAATATATTCATTAAAAAATTATCCATAAAATATGACATACACTACATGGTGTTAGCTAATTTCTCGCTGAAGCAATTTTCAAAATTATAAAAAAAATAATCTTTTTAGGGGGGCACAACAAATGTTATGTTTTTTGCATGAAAATAAAACCACTTTTTCAAACCCTTAATCTCTACCATTTTCAAAAAAAGTTAGTAGTTCAAAAAGTAGAATCAGAGAGCTACAACTCTTGTTCTTTTTGCATCTTCAAATTTGGATTGCAACTATGTTCCATTTTGTCGTTGATATTCAGACTTTGTTGATTTTAGAAAAAAAGTGGCATCTTAAGACCCCCTTTTGGTAAAACAGATTGGTGCATATACCCCTCAACTATGCGTTTAAAATTTTAACCTTTCTTTTAATTGCGGTCTTCAAATATAATTTTGCATCACATGATTCCACGTGAGGTTGAATTCTTTGTTTGGCATAGTATTTATTTTTATGACCAATCTAATTTCTCCACGTCAAAATCTTAAATTATTCTAACATCAACTTTTTAATCTCCTCATTAGTGTTAGGACATTCTTACAAATTAATCTCCCATTTTTCTATGACCTAATTCCTCCTCAGTAATAATTTTGGGACAACAATCCTTATTCTTGTTATCGATGTTTTTTAAGTAGCTTAACAAACAAATTATCAATGACACTTCTATTGGGAACTGTAGACACCCAAATCTATCTACTTAGTTAAATGAATACTTAGTATTTGTTTGATTAATTAATCATCGATCAACAATTAATTAAATTAATACTTAATTAATTCATCTTAACCCTCGTCTCCTATTAATTAAGTAAATTATTCAATTTATTTGATTTACATCATTGAACCATGTTCTAACAATTAATTAAATAAATAAAGCATTTTTTTCAATTAACCCCCTCTCTTACATTTAAATAAATTAGCATTTATTTAAATCCCATCTCTTACATTTAAACAAATAAATATTTATTTAAATTCTTAAATCCCTGACCCACTTGCACTTTCTAGAAAATGCAAGTTGCACACGAACCCTTCTTCTAATCATGTCTAAACCCCTATTATTACCTAATAACCCTCTAAGTGTTTGCACATTCCTAAACTAAGAGAGTAGAGAAGAGTCACTTCTCAAAACATTTAAGGCTCTTACAAAGCCTTAAAGGCCTTCTCCATTCCACAACTTAACCCACATGGGTCTTTGACCAAATTAACCCACCTTTGACACTTGGTTAGAGACTTATCCTTTCTCAACCATCCATGGTAACCCTCAAGTCCCCTTGAGCCTTAAAGGCTTTGACCAATCTAACTCCTTTAACCCTTGCACATTCTTTTACCCCTTGGATAAAAGATTTATTCATTAACCTAACCTTAACCTTACCACCCATGGTAACCATCATGTCTCTTCAAGCATTTAATGCTTTGTCCCTCTCCTCTTAAGCCTTCTCTTGTTGACACTTGGCAACATGTGATTGGCTTGAAGGGGAGCACATGGATTGAGGATCACCACTTCCTCAAGCGGTCCTAATCCTTCCTCAATCAACTCAATCCCAACCCTTCATTTGCCTAGTTTCTCTATAAATAGGGCTCATTCATTCATTGTTGAAGGTTAGTCACACAAGAGAAGAGTTATCCATGCAACTTTTATTTGTGTTATGTTTTAGCTCTTCCACTAGTTAGAGTTGCTAGTTTACATTAACACTTTATTTACATCATCACTCAACACTTGACCATAATCGAACATCTCCCATCCTCCATTTGACATCCCTTTTGTGCTAAGTGCTCAAACTAAGGGTATACTTCACGTAGTAACAAGATATCAGAGAGGAGGATAAGGAAGAGTCTGTTGGCATTATGTGAACTGGTATGGCATTACGTGAACCGACATGAAGACATAATGATATTGTATGTTGTCATTGATGTCAATATGAGACATGGTGTGAACCGGCACATGTGATAGGTGAAAAGAGAGGAACCGACATATGTATGAACCGATTTATATGCTAAAGTGAAGCGGCATATTTGTTCAAGGTGAACCGGCATGTAGTTATGGGAACCGGCATGTAGTTATGGGAACCAGCACATGGAAGCATTGTATGACTACCGGTTGGTAGGTAGCTTCCACTTCAGGGTTTCCAGTTCGAGTACCTCAAGTTTGTGTGACTCAATCGGTGATCTTTGTTTGATGAGTTAGCAGTATGATGGAGGACATATCATGTTGCCACGTAAGCTCTGTGTGCGTGAAGGATCTTGCATGAAGAAGACTATTCCTATCTACCTCGAGAATGAGCGAAGTCTATCAAATGGTGATAACGCGTAAAGGGTTATCAGCCACCATGAAATCAGTGGATAATGGACAATGGAGAATGTCTTGAGATCGATTCAAGATTGTTGCATTTAATGCAGTATGATTCAACGGTCAGGATCAAACCGTTTGAATTACTTAACCTAATAGGTTAGGGTTTAGGGTTTTTGCTACTGACCTATATGTTTCCTATAAGGTCGATGTTGTGTTTCTTTCTGAAGTTGTTGGCAAAAGTTGTGAGTGTGTATCCAAGAGAAGTGATACGTGATTCTTGCCAGACCAAAGGAGAGAAGAGATATCTGCAAAGTGAATGTGCAGAAGGTGAAGAGGAGCCTAAAAGGATCTGCATTAGCATTTAGTGTTGTTAACAGATCATTGTAATTCCTGTTGATCTTTAACCACTTCAACAGTTGTAAAATCCCCTAACAGGGTAGCCTTAACTCGCTTGATTCAAAATCCCCTAAATTGGGTGGTCTTAACCGGCTTGATTAAAATCCCTTAACCGGGTAACTCGAGGATAATGAGTTTTGAGAAGCTAGAGAGCTTAGGAGATCCTTTCAGCTATTAAGTTCTTGAAATCCTCTAACAAGGTGACCCTATAGGGTTTAACCCTTAACCAGGTATCCCTTAACCAAGTGATCCCTAACAGGATTGGTTCCTACTAGAACCTATTGTAATGTCCTTAACTGGACAAGGCTCCTAACAGAGCAGACTTCTAAAGAGTTCAAAAAGCAGCTTGTGGGTATTCATCCCCACCGTGGTTTTTCCCAGTTGGGTTTCCACGTGAAAAATATGTGTGTCATGTGAAATGCTTTTGTCTTGTGATGCTTTGTTTTACTTGTTAATCATATGAAGGTTCTATGTTTTATACCTGTCTATAAAACATATTGAACTCACTGTTGTGAAGATCTGACGGTTAAGTTTACTTGTTTAAGCATGAGAATATAATGATACAGTAGTATTGAGCTAAGAGGGTAGCTTATTGAGTGATCGGTTCATGGCTGAGTGAGTTGTACTGGATGTTATCGATTGCACTCTATTTTACCAGTATCCCTGCTTGTCAGTCATTTGGGGTATTTGCTGTCAAACCGGTTTTGGACTGTATTTGTGTTTGTACTGATTCACCCCCCCCTCTCAGTATCGGTTTGGTACTCATGGTTCATCATTGAGTTATCAGAGTCATGACATCAAGAGCATCACGAGAGAAGTATTAATTATTAATGTGTTTATATCTCTCATATGCTCTTATGTTTAATCTTCCTTGGTAATGATTTTAAATGGTTTAGTTCTATGTTGATAATTAATCTTGACTAATTGTTTTATTGCGTTTCAAGAACATACCAACCTTAGCTAAAAGGAACGCATATGAGATCATTGATATGAACTTTGAGATTACTCTAGTGATTAGATATTTTTGAATTCTTTCTACTTGTCACCACTTGTTGTTTGACATGATAGTCCTCCAAACCTCACAACCATAGAGGATAACTGAGACAACCAACAAACCAAAAAGGATTTTTTTGGTCTTTCAAGATCCCATAACTCCACTTCACTACACTTGTTCAAAAGAAGATAAGAAGCTCTCCATCCTCCTTAACTCCTCTTTGTTCTACATGTTTATTAGTTGAGCCTATTGTGAAAATCAATTCCTAGGTACTTGTACTCATCCACTACCTCCAAATTTTTTCCCTCAAAGATAAACTGTTGCTTCTTCCTCTTCCAAATAAAAGATCACGACTTTGGTCTTCCTGATGTTCACTTACATCCCAACCTCTTGACAAAAGAGCTCTAAAGGTTTCATATGTTCTCTCAAACCTTGGACATATTTTGCACTTAGAATAAGATTGCCACATACAAAAACGATTTTGGCATGTAGTCTGCTAGTTGTACACCCTCTCCAATGGTATTGTTTAACCATTCTTCAAGTTTATCGATATATAAACCAAACAACAAAGGGAAAGAGGATACCCCTGTTTATTTCTAATATTGCCACCAAATCATTCAAAACCCTCTTTACTTCTAATTTTAGCTCTAGCTTGCTCATAAATCTTATGGACAACCATTCTACACTCATTTGAAATCCCAAGTTCTTCCATTCTACACCAAAAGTCATCCCTAAGAAGAGTGTCATTTAAAGTTTTTCTGCAATCAATGAAACAACAAAAAGCCTCTCCACCTTGGTCGTTCTAAACCTTTTCAATGAAGTGCCTAAGAGTGATGGAGTGATCAATGGTAGAGTTTCTTGGCTTAAAGTCAACCTGCCCCCTTACTCTTTATCCTTCTTGAGCTTCAGCACTTGCTAAATTCATGGTACCTTATTTGATATTTTCTATTGAAAAATGTTTCATTGAAGTGTCAATTATATGAGGGTTACTTTTTTCATGTGCTCGTTCATATAAGAGCTTCACATAATCTAACCAATAGACATCAATAATATTGTTTTCTATTTATTTTCTCTTTTCTTGTAGCTCTTTCCAAAAACTCTTAGAATTATGTTCCCTTAAAGAATTTCATTCCTTCTTGAAATCGCTTCTTTTTTAATTTTATCAATTTTTTATATTTTAACTTTTTTTTTTAATAATATTTTAACTTGTTTTCTTTGGTTGACCCACTCTCTTTCGAGGACAGCCTATCTTTATGAGACATTTGCCTATCGTTTCTCTTCCAACTTCAAGTAATATGTTACCGATAAATATTAGCTATTGGTGTATTCTTTCATCAAATCCAGGCCGCTCTGATATAGAAAGTTTCATCCATTTTGCAGTTCTAATCTTGCATCCATGGCTTCCTCTTCTTCGTCTCTCCATATGTTTGGCGAACACGAACACCAACAGGGAAGATTGACTGCATCTTCGAAACAATATGATGCATTCATTAGCTGCCGAGGCCCTGACGTCACAGAAACCCTTGCTAAACAACTGTATGAGCTTCTTCAGGCTAGAGGGTGCCGTGTATTTCTAGAATGTGAAGAGAAAGAATGGGGGGCTTCTATTCCTTTTGCCATTCGCGATGGCATTTGCTCATCCGCTGTGCACATACCCATTTTTTCCAAAGCATATGCAGAGTCGTCATGGTGTTTAGAGGAGCTTGTTCTAATGTTAGAACAATTTGACGCCCTGTTTATTCCCGTGTTTTACGATGCGGAACCGTGGGAGTTTCGCCGCATCGAGAACAAGAATTCAGCGTATGCTGCGGCATTTTCTGGTTATGAAAGTAGAGGATGGAAGCTTGATAAGCTGGAGGAATGGAAAACAGCCCTCGTGTCTGCTTCGGAATTCTCTGGATATGAATATAGCCAGAATAAAGAGTAAGCTTAACACTATGTGCTTTGTATTGATTACGATTTATCATATTTTCCATTTTTCTCCACCACATGATATTCATTTTACCATAGTAGAATGACTTTCTAAAGAGATTCTCCGTTTTGGCTCTCAGCAATTTGTGTGAAAAGATTGTGTCTCGTGTCCTGCAAGAAATTGAAAGGAGGATCACCCCATTACAATTTGCAAATTATCCGATTGGACTCGATAAAATGGTCGAAGATTTTGAAAGATCTTGTTTAGAGACACCAAATACTGAGGTCAAGATGGTAGGGATTTTTGGAATGGGGGGGTCTGGCAAGACCACCCTGGCAAAAGAATTATTTAGCAGGAAGCGTTCAAGCTACAGCAGCGCAAGTTTTCTCTTTAATGTGAGAGAATCACATGCCAGAAGTGATTTGCGTTCCTTGCAAAGTAAGCTCTTAAAAGATCTCTTTCACGATGATAGGCAACCGGAGCATCGTTTGGGAAGGGCAACACATCAACACTCTCTTATTGTCCTCGATGATATCGATGATCGGGACCAATTAGATGCCCTGTTGCCTGAAGGTATGCTAGGCCCTGGTAGCCTTGTAATTGTTACAACTCGTGACCTCGGTGTGTTAACGGCTGCAGATGTCACTACAAGTTACATGATGAAGCCAATGGATCCGATTACTGCTGAAGAGCTCTTCTGTAGACATGCTTTCCACGGAGGGGATCAAACCCCTGAATATAAAAAATTGGTTGAAAGCTTCGTTGATGTCTGTGGAGGTTTACCCCTCTCACTTCAAGTTTTGGGCTGCCATGTACGTGATAGGAATGGGGTTTATTGGAAGTTACAATTGGAAAAGGCTAAGAAAATCCCGCCGAACGACATAATGCAAAAGCTTAGAATCAGCTTTGATTCTCTGGATGAAGAGGAGAAAGAGATATTTATAGATATTGCCTGTTTCTTTTTTGACAAACCAAAAGATATGGCTATGGAAATATGGATGGCGTCCCAGTGGAGTACAGCTGAACGCTCAGTTCAAACTCTGGTAGATAAGTGCCTTGTTGAAGTAGAGCATTCGGCAAAAGGAGACTTTTTTATAATGCATGATCAACTCCGCGACTTGGGAAGACATCTGGCCGATACAGTGGGTTCTCCTCGGCTGTGGCAGCCTCAGCTTCTTAGACCTTTGGTGCACTGCTTCTTTGTCTTTAAAATTAATTCATAAATGCTCTGAAGACCTTATTATTATTTATTTATTCTAGTAGCAAAGCATGCAAATCTAACCAATGATTCTTCAATGCAGCAAGAAAAGGGATTCCGAGAAATCCTAGAAGAAACAAGCGAGCGGTTTTATAATTCTTTTTGGGAACCCTCCCTCAATTCAAGAATTGAATTTTTTATAGGAAATTCAAATAACTACGAAGGCACTTCAAGTCGCCTCCTCTGGGTTGGGGTTGATCAGGCACTACTGGAAAAAATTCGCTCAGGAATTCCTGAGAGACAGTTGAAGCATTTGGAATTGAGGAAATTGTCATTTGGTCAAATTGCTACCCAGGTACTGTGTTTCTCTTTGTGACATATTAGACCTTTCTTCGGGACAGAGTATACATTTCAGAATGGTAGTTTGGTGAAAATTGTTTTACCTTTAAGTATTTTCATCTTTGTTTTTAAACAGGTTTTTTTGTTTTTCTTTGTTATAAATTAGATCTTCCTTTGGGATAGAGTACACATTTCAGAATAGTAATTTGGTGAAGATTGTTTTACTCTCAAGTGTTTTCATCTTTGTTTGTACCCAGTTATTTTGTTTTTCTTTGTTCCAAATTAGATCTCCCTTCGCCACAGGGTATACATTTCAGAATAGTAGTTTGGTGAATATCGTTTTACTCTCCAAGTATTTTCATCTTTCGTCTCTATTGAAAGTGGGGTGTAATTTTAGTATTCAGCATGGATGTGCTCTTGATCAGTCACATAACTTACGGAACAGTTAACTCTTTTTTACACGTTGTTAACAGCCATTCACTAGCCTTGCATTTTTCTCACAACTCTATATTATCCACCAAATAGTGGATATTGCTGTATTGTTTCACTAGATCTAGCTGCAAACGACTTTGTAAGCTTGCATTAAAGGCCTTCTCTTCCACATCTCATCGAAAAACTGTGGAATATACAGGAAGTGAAGAGTTCGAGTGCACTGCCAAAATTATATGATGGGGAGGAGATACAGGAAGTGAAGAGTTCAAGTGCACTGTCAAAATTATATGATGGGAAGAAGGTAAAAAAGAGGAAAGCTCTTTACGAGGTTGCAAGTAATGAGGTGGGACTTGATGATCTTGTAGAAGATTTTGAAAGGCACTGCCAGCAAATGGCTGACAAGGTGAAGGGGTTGAAGAACAACATAATTGGCATATTCGGAGTAGGAGGGTCTGGCAAGACCACTGTTGCAAAACAAATTTTCAGCCGCAAGCGTTCTTTATACAGTAAATCGAGTTTCTTGTTCGATGTACGGGAAGCATCTGCAAAAGATGATTTGACTTCTTTACAGACTAAGCTCTTGAATGATCTGCTCTCTGAAAATCAGCCCACCCCAAATTTTCCAGTACCGATGAAGGCATCAGCTATATCGAGAGTGTTCTGGAAAGAAGCCCCATTTTCAGTTTCCTTACAGTTATAGATGATGTTGGTGACATCAGCCAATTATATGCTTTATTGCCCAAACAGACTCTCACTTCAAATAGTCTGGTCATTGTCACTACCCGGAAAGAGAGCGTTCTGATAGAGGCTAAGATAAAAGTTCGTTATGAAATTAAAGAAATGGATCAAAAGCATGGCCGGCAGCTCTTCTGTTGGCACGCATTCCGTAGACCAGAACCTCAAAGGGGATACGGATATTTAGTTGAATGCTTTGTGAAGGTGTGTAAAGGTTCCCCGGTGTCTCTTCGAGTATTAGGCGGGCACGTTTTTGGTCGGAGCAAGAAGTTTTGGAAGTTAGAATTGGGTAAAGTTAGGAGAAGGTTGTCCGGTAAAATTAAAGATGTACTCAAAATAAGCTACGATTCACTGGTTGAGGTGGAAAAACAAATTTTTATTGATATAGCATGCTTTTTGACAGAGAAAGATCAAAGTATAGGCATAAGAATATGGAAGGCTTCTGGGTGGAATGCCGAAGATGCACTTCGGATACTGAGAAATAAACGTCTTGTTGAAGTGGTGAGAGAAGAGTGCTGGAATGAAATCAATAATGGAGTGTCACCTACTTTTGTTTTCAGAATGGATAATCACCTCCGACACTTGGGAAGAGCAATGGCAAATGATGGACAGAATCAACGGGTCTGGAATCCCCAAGATCTTAAACACTTGGTGTGTTGCTTTCGCCCTTAAGATTGATGCTCCAGCTTGCAAGTTCTTAAAGCTTTTGGAATGTTTAGCTTTAGCTTGATTCATCCTTTTCTAATTGCAAAGATGACATACTTTAAAATGGCATGCAGGAAACAAAGTCATTCTCAGACATCCTTAAAGAAGCCGATGGACGATGCTATAGATCTTTTAATTCCATTCGGAACAAGTCAATTACATATTTTGTAGAGAATTCAAGGACAAATTCAGGGACATCACCTACTTTACGATGGCTTCAGCTTAATGGAAAGGATAGCATTCCTTCATGGGTTCCTCTGCAAGATTTGGAGGGTTTAAGGGTTCGAGGAAGATTATCCCTGAGTTTGTGGCACCAGCCCCAGGTATTTACTTCTTTATCAAAATGATTTTGTCCATATGTATTCATTATCATTGAAAAATAACAGTTGGAAACAAAATAACCTTAAATTACAGGTCCCTTCTCAGTTAAAAGAGCTCGTTTGCAAGTTTATCGACTGCCATTATATGGAAAAAGCTATGCTTCGGAGAAATTGGGAAGGATTTTCGAAGTCATTAGGAATGTTAAATCTGCTGGAAAGTCTGGTCCTACAGATAGAGTCGCAAGGAAACAGGAAGGATATTGTAATTGAATGGAGTTCCTTTGAAGAATCTGTAGGAAGACTTAACTGTCTTAGAACTTTGGGTTTGTTGGGTTTGTATATAAATGGGGAAATAGTTTTAAGCACTAGCAGGATAACTGATTTATGGCTTGGCCTTGAAGCCATAACTCTGTCTCACGTAGGGCTCACATCCAAGGTCTCAATTAGTGGTCCTGGTCTAAAATCTCTTAAGCTAGAACATATGGAAGATCTAATCAAAGTGGATTTAATAGGGGTAGAAACATTGAAGTGTCTGGAGTTAATCCAATGTGATAAGTTGAAAAAAGTATCGGCCAATGATCTAACCCAACTTCAAATGTTAAGTATAGAGAAATGTTGGGAGATAGAAGAGTTACCAGATCTTAGTCATTCCAATTTGCTGCAGAGGATGAGGATCACGTGTTGCGAGGAGCTCCAAAATATAAGAGGTATTCAAGAATTAAGCTGGGGGAAGAGCATTACCATTACGTGTTGTCCGAAGCTGCAGAGTATACCAGGGTTCAAATACTTGAAGGGATTGCAGTATATGATTCTTTCGGATGGTGGTATTCTAAGTTTCATTAGTGAGTTGCAGGTATTGAATGCGAATGTTTAAATTCTCATTGCTTACTTGTTCTAATGCCATTAAATAAAATATTTCTAAATCTTCTGTTTTTATCTTGATTTCAGGAATTGCCGTCAGAATTTACAGTTGTAATGGGGAAAGCAGCCACATCCTTCCCGAAGGCAGATGAAATAACGGGTATAGCTGATGCTTTATATGAATTTCAGTCCAGAGAAGAAGCATACAAAAAGATCATTTTATTGTCACAGAAAACACAACAGTTGTTCGGTGCAATCATTTTATGCGCTATGGTCCGCAGCGATGATTATGGTTCCAATTACATGGTTGAGGGCATCCCTGGTCAAACTATAGATCTCAGTTGGGCGGGAGGAAAACGGATATATATGATAGTGGTAACTGGCCGAAGACAAATATCCAGTACAAAAATTTTCGGCTGGATGCCAACCTCTTGTAAAATAGAGAAGGGGTATTTGCTTGCAGTGAACGAAGGCCAAGAATTGAAAACCTTAACCATATTGAAAAGGCTAACTGAACAACTGTGTAAGACTGATGCTTTTAATTAGTCTATTGAGGTTGAATGAATGACTCTAAAAAGTACTGATACAGGCAAATGAAAGCAAACGCCAAAGCAGTTTGCTTGAGATCCTGAATGTTTAAAACAGGTTGATGTATTATATGCATTGAGGAATTTGTTTATTGTTCAATTTTTAAATTTTTGAGAAAGCTCTTTTCTTTTTTGAAATGTATTGAACAAGTTTGAATTAATGGAACTTTATTTTATTTGTATCAAATTTATAATCAATAAATTTTATTAAAATTTAAAAAAATTAAAAGGTTGCAGTTCAATTAGTTGAGTACAAATAGTGAGGGTCAAGATTGTGCTGTGTATCATTTTGATGGAGTGGATATTCCTAGTCTATGGTTTTCAACTGAAGAAATATCAGCTTAGACTTGTAATTCGAATACCAATAGATTGCAAAATATCAATCTAAAGATGATTAGAAACCTCTAACAAAAAGAAATAAAAAGTTTAGCAAGATATAAAGAAAGAATTATTTTTAGTATATCTTAAATATGAGAAGGTTCCAAATTTTGATTGACTAGTTTATGTTAATGAAAACCACTACTCATTAATATGTGTCATAAGTTTTGACTCTAAACCGTACATTTGAATCTTGATATAAATATTATAATCTATGAAACCGCTCATTTGGATCTTGACATAAATAGTATAATTTAACACATTAAGAAAAACACTTCCAACTTGCCAAAGGATGAGTTAAAGAGACTCTATAATGAATGGTTCATAAGTTACAACACTTATTGAAGGTTTTGCAAATTGAATAGCAAAAAAGTGAGTTTGATCTTTGGGGAAATTCCGTGGATAAATAATGCTTGGGTTGGAGTAATATTAGTATTAGTGGCCTCTTGGGAAGTCTTGTTGTTTCACCCTTGTGAGCATCACCTAGATGTAGTGAATGTTGAGTGGACCATTCAACCTCATGATAGATGGATTTGCTTGAACCACTCGCTACTCATGAAATGGGTCAAAGTTTGACTCAAAAACTACATAATTGAAACCTAATATATTTATAATAATTCGAGACACTATAGAAAATACTTTGTTACCATTTATGTTATTATTTTCTTTTATAATTCTAACAATATTGTTAAGTGACTTTTTCTTCACAAGTTCATGGTGTTTCACTTAGCATGAAGGGTTGATATTTGGTTTGGGTTAACACAATAAAACTCTAGACATAAAAATGACATTTTGACAAAATCAATAGATTAGTGATACATTTATAGTTGTTTTTTTGGCCTCATCAATGTTTATGTGCTAAGTGATAGTTTGGAAAGAATGATGTTATAAATTTGAATGGTTAATTATAGATCATGTTTTGATTGGTTTCTTTGTGGTGACTTGAGGATAAAGATCATGCTCTACCAATAAGATGGTGCATTTAAGACTCTAAAGTTTTGTTTTGTTTTAAAATTTGTTTGGGATTATTGAATATCTATATTTATAATGGTGGCTTCATACATTGCATCCTTCATTTATGTGATGTAACTTTTGTGAAGTCCTAAAAAACTTGATTATGCTATGGTATCTAAGCACACATTTACTATCTTACATGTGGTAGGTAGTTGATGAAGGTGTATAAGTAATAGCTAGAAAGAATAAAACGAAATCTAAAACAATATCAAACCTCTATACTAAATCAAGCAAATACCTTCAACTTGAGCATTAATAGGATCCATTAAATTATTACTTTACCTACCAAAATTAGATATCTCCTTTGTTGAGTGGATTTGTTCACATATGAGTGATGTAGTTGCTCTTTAGATTCTTCAATATCTAGATAGAATGTACTCGTATGTGTGTGCTTGATGTGGCTTCTTGGCATGTCTAGATGTTTGGTGGATGCTCATGAATGTGATATTTGTTGAGTGCCTAAGTGTGAGACAACGTGAGTATGAGAGCATCTAGGAGGTGAGAGATGTGGTAATGAAGGATTAAAGAGCTCAATTTATAGGTACTTGGGTGAGTATATGAATAGCTAAGATTAAATACACATGCAATTATGACTTCATTTCATGTGCAAGAGCCCCCCTTTAATTTATTTAAGCAATTATAGTTGGAAATTTTATGCCCATCAATTGATGTATGCTCTCATCTCTTTCCATAATTCAATTGTGCTCTTACAATAAAATTATGAGAATGATATGAGCTATTGAGACATTTTTTACATCGAGGTCTCTTCAACTAGTTGAAATGGAACCTTTTATTTTCTTTAGTATTAATGTTGTTTGTTTTATATATGTATAATTAAATATTTTGTGTTGATTGGTAGGATCCTAAGCTTGGAGGCTTAATCATACCTCAATTTATTTTCATAATATCCCAAGTTTGTCCTTCTCTCAACTTCTTTATCCCTTCATTTCTACTTTGCCACAAGTATGAGCATAAGTTCATGCTCTCGCAAAAGTGGAGGCTAAATGCAGTATCATAAATTGTAATCCCTTTATAATTTCATACTCATTTTTAGGTCCTCTCTTTAGTGTGCTTTCTCATGGCTCATTTCAAACCTATTTGTGGCCCCATCCTATCCTACTGTTGTAAAATGCTCAAATTAGGACCTACTTTAGCATGACATACCTTTACACTCATGACTCCCCTTTCAAAGATCTTATTTTGGTGGGACTGTGTTCAACTTTGAATAGTGACCTTACAAGTGTCCAAAATTGGCACCATAGATCCTTTTGGGTGCCATAGACCCTTTTGGGCACCATAGACCTTTTTGGGAGCCATAGTCTAAAAAGTTGTCCCACCAAAATTCCCTTAAATTATAGCCATTCTTAGTATCACCCTTCCCACTTTTAAATTCGATCTTGATTTATATACTAGACCATTTGAAGTCACCCTAAATGTGAAAAAACCTTGAGAACCCTATATAAGGAGATAATTTATCATTCCCAAATCATCGATTCACAAGTTATAATTCTAATTAAAGAGTCCCAAATCCTTCATTCAAGAGCAGATGTGAGTATAATGAGTATCAAGCTACAAGAAATTACCTTCAAGAATGTTTTCATGAGTGATTTTGTTATGATTTATTCATGTTATTGCATCAACACTTGGAGAACTTATCTAAAGAGGTTTGCATAACCGCCATTATCAATCCTAAGGTAATAGCATTTCAATTTAGATTTAGTCTCTGCCCTACTAGGTGTAAGCTCTATTTTTTCATTGTTATAGTAATAGTGGAGGTAGAAACATCTACACAAGGTTTGACTGAGGTGATCCCCTATACAACACAACCATTTTCAAATCCTATCTATATGTAGGTTATAGATCTGATAGCTAAAGGTAATAGAATTGTGTAGAGAAGACTAAGACACATAGTTTTAGACTCTAAACAAGTGAGAACCCTAGGACTAATCTAATTGTCTTCATAGTCTGACACCTTTTAAATAAATTTTGGAGGGAGTGATCCATAGGGAATTCTAATCCAAAATTTGAAGCCTTAGTTGACAAAAACATCTTTAGGACTAAGGCTCCTATCTTAACAATTTGACTTTTTCAGCTCCAAATTTCAGTGACAGGTTCTTTGTTGTAACTCATTTTTAGATTTGTACTTTTGAGTTGACTTTTAGCTATACATATCTATCTATTTATGTTTAATATTGTCAAATTTGTATCATTTTACCTAGTCATTACATTTTCACATCAAATCAAATCAATAGAGAAAATAATTGTACATAACATTCAACACTCATTTGGGACTGAACTTGGATCTTGTTGACCATTTCCTCCAATGAAGCATATTTATTTGAATAGATTGGTTTATGTCTCTAGGCTAGGACTTCTAGGCTAGGACTCCATTTTATTACATTCCAAACCCTAACTCTAAACATTAAAGCCCAAACCCTTAACACTAAATCCTAAAGTTCAAACCCTACATCTTGGACTCTTAACACTAAACCTTTAACCCTAAAGTCTAAAGCCTAAGTTTCATAAACCCTAAATCATATAGAAAAAACCCTAAACCTAAAGCCCAAACCATAATCCTTAAAATTCAAACCCTGAGCATTTTTGGGGATTTATTTTGGCCCTGTAAATAGGCATTGTTCAGCACTGGAAATTTAGAGTTTTTTGTGCATGTATATATTGTAAACTGTATTTTAGGGACTTTATTTGTTTTCTTACAATGAGAAAATTATAGGGCTTGTTTGCTTCTTCCAACCATTAGAGTGGTTTGGCACTAGGGTAATTTGTATTTCTTGGTGAAGCACAATTGTCTCCTCAACCGAGAAATGACCCATCTATCCCTCGAGGTTGATCTACTATATATATATATATAATTTTTTCGTCTCACTCAGAGATAAATATTTTATTTAGAGTGCCCTCACATTGGTAAAGCATCGAAGAACGATGAATATTACGTTTGTAAGAACTTTAGATGCTGGCTTTACTCTACTCGGAATCACGGCTACAAAGGGGAAATAGGGACTCCTGAAATTGGCTAATACGACTCAGAGAAAGGTAGGAAATCCAGGAAATTATATCCCATCAAAGCAAGTGGATCGGGTGAAACGAACAGGCATTCTAAAAGCGGGTGTTCTAAAAGCCCTCCCGAGCTAGCGGTCGGAAACTCCATCAAAACTAATGGGTGCGTAGGACCGGACCTGGGAGCTTTTCCTACTCATTTATCATCCTTTTGGCATGATAATTTATTTCTTGGGATCTTCACATTTAATTATCAGGCCAAAACTTCACATAGGACATCGCAAGAGATAATGCCACAATAATAGTTTCATTAAAGATTTAAATAGTCGTCATCTCTATGGATATTCCATTTCCACTCTATCTGCACATATTAAAGTGAATCAATTGAGATATTGCTCTTGTACAAATATGTTATTGCAGTTAACATGCAGAATGATAAATTTAAAAACATCATCTAACCTATAATTTGGCTGGAAATCAAACGAAACGTGAAATATATTCCACATGATGTTGGTAAGTTGTAAATTGTCTACGCAAGTTGTGTAGACTGGTAAAAATGTATATTTAAGCCGATTCTGAAATAATTTATTTCTTGAGATCTTCACATTTAATTATCAGGCCAAAACTTCACATAGGACATCGCAAGAGATAATGCCACAATAATAGTTTCATTAAAGACTTAAACAATCGTCATATCTATGGATATTCCATTTCCACTCTATTTGCACATATTAAAGTGAATCAATTGAGATATTGCTCTTGTACAAATATGTTATTGCAGTTAACATGCAGAATGATAAATTAAAAAACATCGTCTAACCTATAATTTGGTTGGAAATCAAACGAAACGTGAAATATATTCCACATGAGGTTGGTAACTTGTAAATTGTCTATGCAAGTTGTGTAGACTGGTAAAAATGTACATTTAAGCCGTTAGGCTTTCAGTGGGGGCATTTATGCTCGGAAAATTGTCAGCCTTCCGGCCATATTTTTTCTGACACACTTTCCGAGCATATTTTCATTTTTCCCAGGCACTTTTTTTGATCAACGTTTTCACATTTTTTGATGCATGCAGTTGGCGGTAGTCCCACTTCATTGCATTTATTTTTACATATAACTTGCCAACTCATTACAGAGCACATTGCTGGTGAAATAAATGTATGTTTAATCTGCCAGATGCCTGAGCTTAACGCAAATATTTGGGCTTTTTGGTTGTGCCCTCCACACGGGAAGTCTACGAAATCTGCAATGCCTTGCGAAGACCATGTAAGCCCATTACTGGATTTTATGAGTTTATGCAGAACACCATAGTAATCTCGGTATGTTAAAAATGATTTGCAAACAATATTTTCATTTATAATGTTGTAAAAATCTTATGTAACTTACTCATAATCTATTGCTTGGAAAATGCATAAGGGCTTTTTTTTGTGAATGATTAGTGTTGTGAAATGTTCTCCATTTAAACTTTTGGAACCAAAATACAAATTGACAGGAGGTTTTTTAAAGATGCATTAAAAAATAATAAGGTTTAGTTGTTGGACCAGTTTCATAAGTACCTCCTGTAGAAAATTAGTGCAAGAATTTTAAGCTATTTACAGAACCAAGTAAATATTTAAGCCGATAGGCTTTCAGTGGGGGCATTTATGCTCGAAAAATTGTCAGTAATGTCATTTTAGGTTTTCATTTTCTTTGTTCGCTTGCTTTTCACTATTTCACCATTCTATCGCTTGCTTATCGTGTCTAAGTTTTCTGTTTTCGTTTGAAAGTGAAAAGAAATAGAAGATTGGGCTTTTATCATTTGTCAATCCTCCACGAAGTTGTAGTTGAAGGTAAAAAGAAATAGAAAATTGGGCTTTTATCATTTGTCAATCCTCCAGGAAGCTGTAGGCGAAGGTAAATCTCATGTTTCCGCACTTTTTGTTTTTTATTATCCATTTTTCATTTCACAGTGTGTTTTGTGACTTTTAGGGTGAATTACTAGTTGTTCTTTTTGTATATGCATAGATAGAAAAGAGCGAAAGAATAGTATCTAGGTTTCTAGATATGCTATGCGACACCAATATTATGCTGCATCTCACAGTAACGGAAATATTTTTTTGTGCACTTTGACAGTTGAATAGAAGATGACATAACACCTGTAGATGGCTGCATCTTTACCCCTCATGTGAACATTTTTTTTTACAAAATCTTTCCAGGTATGGTTTCAATGGAATTGTTCATCATTAACCAGATATGTGACTGTTTTGGGGTTTATGTGAATAAGGGTTTTGGGTTGGCTGTAAATGGCATTTGTTTGGTTCAAACCTTGTGTATTTATAATGGCATTCTAAATAGGATTTACTGTTTGTATATTTCGAAATATAATGGCGTTTTGAATAGAATTTACCATTTCACCCATAGCTACACATTTAAAAGGATTTTGGCAGTGTTGCAAGCTTTTACTGGTTATTGCTTTATAATGACTAGAGGATTTTGATTTGTGTAACCAAGCTAATTTTTTAAAAATCACTTCAACGTTTCTCAAATTTGTTTTCAGCCCCCTCTTTATAGTGATCATTGTGTTGTGATCTTAATTTGAAAACTAACTAAAATTAATTTTCCCAAGGATACAAATTTGAAGTTTTTCCGAGTTGATGAATATTTTTTCCATGTTGTAATCCGCATAACTCTTAAAAGTTGTATCATCTCTCTGTTTTATTGCTTTTTTATAGGTATTTTATTCTGACTTAAGTATCTGCCTGCATTCTTTTGGTTTCTTCCCATTAATCTCTGTTCTTTCTTTGCAATAGCCAAGAAATTCATTCTATTTACTTGTTTCCAACAAAGAAACAAATACATGTTCCAAGAACCTTTAGAATTTCCTATAGAATGTTTAGAAACTCTTCTAAATATTTCCTGTAAGATGCAAATTGGTAACCCGAGTTTTACCAGACTCAGAATATTGCAGCAAACTCTTTTGAATTCAATCTTAATCAACTTTATAGTAAAGGACAAATTTGCAGACTTAAGATTTTGAGATTTTATTGAAAAGTTGCCAGAATATCAATACAATTATACTATAGGTTTAACTGTCTGATTGTCTATTTTATAGTTAATTTTACTTCTTCATAACTCTTTGTACAATCCTCTGTCAAAGTTCCTATTGTTTCCCACGACTAAATTGGTTCATTTCAATTCTCAAAACTCTACTGCCCATTCACATACTCCCCTTTCTCTGGTTTTAGCACTGCTAACTCTGTTTGCTGTGAGCTTCCACCTTATTTTCCACACTATAAATGTCTCTTCATTTTGTCTTTGAGTCACCCTTCTTATTTGCATAGATAAATGAATCTGCATGTGTACATGCATAGCCTGAAAGAGGGGAGGAGCAAAAAGAGACATATCCACAAATGTATCTATATGTTAGTGTAAATACATATATACATAGATACACATGCATATACACATATATATACACATATATATGTACACATATGTACACATGCAGATTCATTTATTTATGCATGCTGATCTATGCATACCTATGTATTTCCATAGTTTTGTGCATCTATATATCCATCTGCATACATACATATCTATGTATATGTATATATATACATACATATTTGTGTTTCTACATACAGCTGCATATGGATTTCTATGTTTTTGCATGTAGATATATAGCTTTATGCTTATGCATGTGGCCATATATACATACGTGCTTCTGCATCTATATATCCATGTGCATACATACATATCTATCTATATGTATATGAACATATATAAATACATATTTATATTTATGCATACACATGCATATGGATTTCTATATCTGTGCATTCAGATATATAGCTTTATATATGTAGATATACCTATATCTACCAGCTTTAGTCGGGGCAATTATCCTCAAAAAATAGTCATTGTCCCTTTTTTTTTGGGGGGCGATGAGGAACAACTGAAATTTTTAGCGGTGACCTTATGGGAATGCAACTTACAAGGTTCATGAGTAATAGATACATTGTACTTAATGCAATGGATGCACGACAAAATGTGCCGCCACAAAATTCCTTGCATTCGCAAACTCCTGCTAGGTTTGGTTGCGCCTGCGCATACTTACAAAAGCGAATTCCCATGCTCTAATTAATGTACCCCACATTTTCACGGTCATTTGAATTTTCTCTCTATTTCCTCCTCCTGCAAGAAAGCCATCATTCGGATTCACTGCTTTGTTGCATTGTATCAAGTTGTACGTGGTGCATTCTATGTGGATTCCCAGCAAAAAAAAAATTGACATTGTTTTTGAGTTGGCTTGAACATTGATGGGTTGTGCATTGAACATTGATACGATTTTCCCTGCCTGCACTTCAGCCTCGCTTGTTGCTGTGTTCGTCTTTCACAGGTAGAATGTATTCCTTCGGGATTGTGGGTTGCAGTTTGATTTTTAAATGTATGATATAATCTTGACTGCTTCACACTGATTAGAATACATCAAAGGTGTGACTCATTTTCCAAAAGGTTATTGAAGAATCAACTTTCCTCATAGTTTTCTGACTCTTGCCTTCAGCTCTCTTTACCCTTTTTCCAATTGTGACCTCTTTTATTGGGCCTTGTAGGCAAGCTTTAAAACTAAAGACCTGGCTCAACTAAAAGTTTTGTATTTACTGCCAACCTTGTTTGGGTTGACTAGGCGGAGTTAAAAACTAACAAGCAACTTAGCTAATAGATTTCTATTTTCCACCTCTTCTTTGGTCAACTAGGCAGACTTTAACATTCAAAAACCAGCTTGGTTGATAATTTTTTATTTGTTACCTCCTTTTTTGGCTGTCTATAATTTGTATTTTGTTACCTTGGAAAAATAGGGAACAAATCATTGGATTTGTTGGGTTGTTAAAGTCTGCATGTATAATTTGCATATATATCAATCTCAATATTTATGAATGTTTGTTTTTTATGTTGCACTTTCTTTTGGAGGTTTTATTTGAATATGCTATTCAACCTTTCTTTATGCTGCTTATTTTCCTATAGGCATTGTCTGCTCTCACAAAAGATCACTTCCTCCAATTGTGAAGAGAATTAAGCAGTATGACATCTTCTACTAGCTCTCCTTGTCCATCACAACAGCCTCCCCCAGATACTTTGGTAAGATAATCCATTCTATGTTGTCGCAAATTTAAAGATATGACCATTCTTTTGGGTGTTTCAGCAATAAAAAAAACATCACTTGTATACATGTTTTGTTGCATCCACAAAGGTGTCATCATTCCCATGTTCCATAGTCTACGCATATATTCTATCCACCCATTGACAAAAAAAAAAAGCTCCCAAACACATTACCTTATAGAAATATAGAGTGCCACATCCTTTTATTCAAAACTACTCCACCACCTTGTAATACGATTGACATTCTATTATCTTGTTGCATGAATAGATATATAGAACGGCACCAAATTGGATATATATATATATATATATATATATATATATATATATATATATATATATATATATATATATATATATATATATATATCTCACCAAACATAGTTTTCTTTTATCGTGTCTGCATTGCTTCTATTAAACTTCCCTCCTCTATCAATTCAACCTTGTTGTCCTCTCCTTGTAGGGACTTAACAATCACCTTGAACTTACCCCATATGCAATATGATCTATGAATGCTGGAGATGATATCCCTTCACCATTGCTGCAGCTTTTGTCATTTGAAAAAATGGTTGGTGATCCAAATGACAATGACAGATAAAAAATAATCTTGTCAGATGGCACGTATATGCAGATAGCCATTTTGCCACCCAAGTATGTTGACTTATTGCATGCAAAGACGTTGAAGATAGGCTCTATTCTTTTGTTGACAAACTATGCTTGTCGATATGTTTGGAACACAAGGTAGCTTCTATAATGTGTTTTCCCTCATTTATGTGAACCTCTTTCAATTCTATTTACAAACATATTTCTTGTAATTGAGCATACCTCATTCTCGATTTTACAGGTCCATCATTATATTCACTCTTGATGTGAAACAAACGGATTGTCATTTGCTTGGAAAACCTTGATACCTCTTTAAAGAACAGGAAGAGCAAATGTTGGGCCGAGAAATCCCACCCTCCACTAAACGTGCTCTTAAATTCGGTGCAGAGTTGCCTTCCCCACAAAATCCTCCCTCTGAAAATATCAACCCTATTAAAAGCTTGAACCCTTACCAGAACAATTGGACCATAAAAGGCCGCATAACAAATAAGAGGAAGATGCATCAATATAACACGCCAGAGCATAATGGCCAGGTTTTTAGTTTCGATATTATAGACGAAGAGGGTTGTGAAATTAGAATCACTTCCTTTGACGAAATAGCAGAACTGCACTATAACCGAGTTGAAAAAGGAGCTTCATATGTTCTTTCCAAAGGTACTGTAAAAGAAGCAAACACAGTATACAATAAGTTGAACAGCCACCTTGAGATTATCTTAACTGAAACTTCAGTTTTGAAGCGATCTACCCCTAATGTTGTTCAGACTGAAATAAAAACATGCTTCACCCCTATTGATGAAGTTCTCACCACTGCCAACAATACTTTGGTTGATGTTCTTGGTGCTGTTGTTGATGTCAGAGAGATTTCTGTGATTCATAGAAAGGATGGCTCTATAGTAAACAAGAGAATAGTAAAAATAAATGATATGTCAACTTTGACAATAGATGTTAACCTTTGGGGCCCGCCGTCAGAACAACTAGGCAGTGACTTGAAGAATATGCATGCATCTGGAACATTTGTCATCCTTCTTGTTCAAAATGCAAGGGTTGGTTATTTCAACGGAAAAGTCATCAATACTTCAGCGTCTACAATTTTTGAAATTAACCCTTCTATTCCTGAAGTAGACCCACTCCGTTTAAGAGGCGTTGCACAAAAATGCCTTGATCCACACTCTTCAGCAATCCATAGCAAAAAAAACCAGTATCAAAGAATGTCGATTGCATCCATCCTTCAACGTCTTAGCATTGTGCCAGAAACTATTGAGACTACTATTACAGCTGTCTTGCGCTACATAAAGGAAGACCAATTTTACTATACAGCTTGCCCATTACAATTCAACGGTAAAGAATGTAAAAAGAAATGTAGTAAATTAGCTGAGAATTTGTGGTTCTACCCTAGGTGTCAAACACAATTCCCTGAATGTAATTACAAATACCTCCTGCAGATGAAACTATAGGATCATATAGGCAGTGTTTGGGCTAATGCATTTGATGAGGTTGGCACAAAACTCTTGTCTCTGTCTGCAAAGGAACTATACATGTTGCAATATGACTTGACAACAGAAAAAACACCTCACAGCATACTTAATAAAGCTATGTTCAAGCACTATAGCTTTTCAGCTTTGGTCTCTATTGACACATACAACTCTGAGCATAGAATAAAAGTCACAATCAACCAAGTGAAAAGGCTCGATTTCGAAGCTGAGTCCACCTACCTACTTGCAGAGATTGCTCGAATGGGTATGCCCGCATGCCTCTATAATGTCGGGGACAAAAACTAGAACTTCTCTTTGTCTACGTCCACTATATAAAGCTCAGTTTTTTGGCATTTACAAACAATTTCACAATATTTTTTTCCGCTGCACTTGCTTGCAGTTATTTCAAACATTGAACCACTACATATAACCACATATTACTGTTGTTATTTTGCATTTTGAGATGACTTGTTCAATCCTCTAACTGATATGTTTTCCTACCAGTGAAGGTTGCCAATTGTTGTGTCTCCTTTTATTCATAAAAGCACTACAAACATATGATGCCTTTATATTTCAGTATTTCTATACATAAACACATCTCCACACTTTTAATCGCAATGTGCATGTCTATGGATTTCCTTTTCTATTCAAACTGCAATTCTATGTACTCTGTGTTACCACCTCTTCCACATTTACATAACAAGATTAAAGTTCAAACCATGACTATGCTAACTACTTCGAATTAATCTTTATATGTTTGCATTAATCTGTTTGTATATACACAAACACGCATATATATATGGATGTGCATCTGGGCATATATGCATATGTGCATACACACACACACACACACACATATATATATATGTATGTCTTTCTCTACATAATTGTCTGCATATGCACATATGTAAGTATATACTACTCTGGACTACATGTATGTATCTCTCTATTCCACATTTACATAGCAGAATTAAAGTCCAAACCATGACTATGCTAGCTACTTTGAATTAATCTTTATATATTTGCATTAATCTGTTTGCATATACACAAACACACACATATATAGATGTGCATCTCAGTATACATGCATATGTGCATATACATATATATATATGTATGTGTTTCCCTACATAAGTGTATGCATATGCACATATGTAAGTATATACTGCTTTGGCCTGCATATATGTATCCATTTATCTATATATATGTGTGTGTGTGTGTGTGTGTGTGTATGCATCTGTGTGTATGCATTTACATAGAGATTCTCCTCTGTCTATGTATTTCCATATCCACACATATAACTATATATTGTTTTTTGCCACATATATATCTATATACATATATATGCTGCAATCCCCTTCATGTTCAGCCGGCGGAAGAGGGTGGAGAACCATTGGAAGGGAACTGGGGTTCTACTGGCTGAACCATTTTCACTTCCTTTCATGCATATAACACCACATGTTTCTTCCATTATACACTTTTGTTATATACTGCCTTGCAAGCATACTTCACAAGACTTTTGCATTCTAAAGCTTTGTCCACTTGTACATTGCCACCATCATTGTTACAACTTCTAAAAGGAAGATACCATAATAGGATTAACTACCATTTGTCAAGTTTGCCCATTGTCTAAAATGCTTCCTCCCATTTTTGTTTTCCCTTTATCTTTGGTATCTCCACAGTTTTAATCGCAATGTACATGTTTGTGGATTTTCTTCTCTTTTCAAACTGCAAGTCTATGTACGTTTTTCAACCACCTTTTCCAAATTTACATAACAGAATTAAAGTTCAAATCATGACAATCCTAACATCTTCGAATTAATCTTTATACATTTGCATTTATCTGTTTGCATGCACACAAACACACATACATATATGGATGTAGATCATACACTACGTTTCATGCATATCGGACTGCATATTTCTGCCATCATACACTTTTATTATATACTGCCATGCAAGCATAGTTCAGAGGACTTCTGCATTGCAAAGCTTTGCTAGATTGCACGTTGCCACCATCATCCTTGCAACTTCTAAATGGAAGACACCATAATAGGATTAACTGCCATTTGTCTGGTTGGCCCATTGTGTAAAATGCTTCCTTCCATTATTATTTTTCCTTTATCTTTGGTTTGCTTGCCTGGACATAACGACGAGTATTATTTTCATACAAATTTCATCTTGCAATGCATTTTTTTGCTGTAATAACTATTCCACTAAAAGGTTCTTACATGGCGTTTAGACACCCACAGTCAGCCTTCCAATTATAACCCAATAAGTTTAGCTTCACACTGATTGTTCATGCCCATTTACATTCTGCTTGCATTCTCTCATCTGCAGTCTAGAAGTCCATCTACGTTATTTCACATTAGGCTACAATTTAAACCAACTTGTCGACTACAACTTTATTGCATTTTGATTGAATCTTGCCAAATAAAAAATAAGAATTGTTGCAAATTACTCAATTATAAGTTTGTTATATTGTAAGCACTTGTTGAAAAATTAACTTCCCTCTCAAATAATCAATTACTAATTTAGTCTAGACATATGGGATTTTCAACCAAAAAACAGATATTAAAAACATGGTTGCCCACATCTATGCTTGCTACCATCTCTTTTCAAATTATTAGTTCTAAAAAAACCTCAAGCCCACCCATAGGTTCAGCGTGTTCTTTATGGCCCCTATACATTTTATAATTGTCATTTACGTTTCCTTAAGGAATCAACATCTACGTTAAGTGTTTTGGAAAAAAAAAATTTATTTCCTTGTTGCTTATCTTTGTTTATATATATCTTATATTAGTTACTTTCTTCAAACATTTGGTGGTCAAATGGCATGAGATTGGCATTCTAAACTGCATGTATTCCGCCTTCTTGAAATAAATCATTCTACATATATATATCTCTTTGTATACACACACACATGCACACACATACAGCCACACCCACACACGTGCGCACCCACACACACAAACACACACATACCCAGATATATATATATATATATATATATATATATATATATATGTATGTATATATATATGTCTCTTGGTATATATACATGTGTATATACATATACATATATGCTTTAGCATACTTGCCTGCCTGCATATGCACATATGTAAATATATATTGTTCTGCACTACATATATGTGACTATTTACCTATTTATCTATATATGTATATCTATGCAGGTATATATACATGTGTGTATGTGCACATACATATGTATGCTCATCTATCTATGTATTTACATATGCACAAATGTAGCTATATACTATTTAACACTGCATATGTATGTATATACATAACAAGGTATGTCCATATGTCCAGCCACTTATCTAAACAACCCCATTATTATCTGCCCTTCCACAAATGCACTGCACCATTTAGGTGTACCCTTCTATCCCATTTCTATTCATATGAGTATACACCCACACCCATACATACCCTTCCACAAACGCTCTTCACTGGACTGCGCCCCTTCTCATTAGGCTATCCCTACAATAGAATTGCCTTCGCCTTCAATCAGCGGAGGAGGGTGGAGAACCATTGGAAGGGACCTGGGGTTCTACCGATTGAAGGCTCTATAATACATTTCAGATTCTTGTACCACAAATATGCTCCCAACCATATGTGTCGCCCACTCAATAGCGCTCCACCTATTAATTCCCCTTTATAGCTTGTCATTCTAACACACCGCCATTGTTGTATTTCTCTCAGATCTCCAAAGAGCCAGCTCCACAAATATCAGATTTGAGAAAAGCTAGAAAGAAAGAGCAAAATAGGATCTACTATGCAAAACATAGAGACGAAATTTCTATAAAGCGGTGATACAAACGCCTTAATCAAAACATGGATTCCAATTTTTTGCAACCATTGCCAAATTTGGTTGCAGCCGACTCTTCGGGTATCCCCATACCTCACATATCGCCACCCTCATCTAAAAAACATCCATCAGCTATGCTCCAGCCACATTCAGCTGTGCTCACCCAGTTAGCTGCACAATATGAACAACCCTGCAAGCAACCTTTACCAATTGGTCAGCAAACAAATGCTGCTTCTATTGCTACGGTGACACCAATCTTAGAACATCTCAGATCTTCTGCATTTACAGATGCATTGGCTTCTTTCTGGACAAAAATAGATAGCTTGTCGCATCTACACATATGTTCAATCTGCAAAGAAAAGTATGTTGGTATGCATGTCAAATTAACTCAACTTGTTGTCATTTGCGCAAGATGCTATAACGAGAAGGGTGTTCACTGATTCTCTATAGCAAACAATATGGACCCTGGCGAACAACCCATGGTTTTAAAACGGCTCTCACAAGTAGAAGAGCTGCTTATGGCAAGGATTGCTCCTGTTTTGCAAGTTAGCCATGCCAGGGGTGGTCAATACAAATATATAGGGCACACCATTAATTTCCCACAAGACATTTCAGAAATAGCAACTACTTTGCCACGCAGATTCCAACATTTGGAGATTGTGATTATTCAAAGGACAAATCTCGAAGGAAAACAATATGACTGTTATGTCAACAAGTTCCATGTTATGGATGCATTGAATTACAAAATTCAACAGGACCAGTACTATAGTGATGTTATCATTGATGATGCAGTTGTTGATTTATTGCCACAAACATCTACCGATATATTTGAATTTTTACATACCCTTCCAAATACCTTTGATCTGCAGCCTCCTTCACCAACACAAGAACAACTCTCTAATTATGATGAAGTTGAATTGCACACCACATCATCATTCATCCCAAAGCTGCCATGTTCAAGCCTTGAACTAGATGTCATTAAAAAGATATTGCACCTAGATAAGGATGATCAAAATGTTGTAGCTTGGTTTGAAATAAGTTGCTCACCCATTAATGAATACAACACTGAAGGCTTGTTTGCTATGGCTTTCCCAACATTGTTCCCAAGTGGATCCGCACTTCCACTCCAACCAAGGACAAAACATGTCCACTTGCATGAATATGCTTTGCACTTGATAAGATATCATGACCAAAGATTTGGACAGCATGTTAGGTTCAGATATTATCTCTACAATCTAATTATGAGACACCGTTCCCAACAGTCGGCTTGAGTTTTCCTACAGACCAACTTAGAAGACTCCATCCCAACTATGCTACAAGCTTTGTGTGAACAGTTGCAGTCTACACCATCCGATCAATTGCCAAACCAATTAATGCGTTTTGTAGCTTCACTGTGAGGCACAAGAGCCTATTGGAAAAGATCCCACAAGGATCTTACTACAATGATACACCAACTGGGAGCACCTACATTGTTCTTCACATTAAGTGCAGCTGATACCAAATGGCTAGAGCTACATAAATTGTTTCCAGCTAACTCTTCTTCAGAATTCCAAACCACAAGGAAGCAATTTATACAAAACATTGTCCACAATCCACACATTACATCATTGTTCTTGCATTTTAGATTCACAATATTCCATGAGGAGATTATTGACAAGGTTTTGAAATCAAAAGACCATTGGTACAGGTACGAATGGCAACATTGTGGGTCCGCACATATACATGGCTTTTTATGGTTGCCAAATGCACCTAATATGGACAATTTAGACTGGTCTAACTATGATGTCGTGCAGTCAGCTAAGTCATTTTTTGATAGGTATGTTACAGCATGGAATCCTCACAACCAAGTTGCCCGAGCCAATAGACTGCACACTGCTTCTCTGTTTGATCCATGCATGGCTGATACAAACCAAATTCTATCTGCTGACCCTCTCTCTGATTATGAGGAACTCGTCAATGCTGTTCAACGGCATACAAAATGCTCTACTCACACTCGCTTAAAAAAAAAAGGCTCAACCCTTCATTATCGGTATAGAGCCCCTTGGTCTGAGCAAGATTTTTCAACACTAATTGTTGATACTGATCGTAAGCCATCTTATGAACCAGCAAGAAATGACAGTCGTTTAAATATTCACAGCTCAATCATGTTGGCAATATGGCTTGCAAATGTTGATTGCCAGCCTGTTTGTTCCAAAATGGCTGTTGTACAATATATCTCCAAATATGCTTCAAAAATAGAACAAAAGTCAGAGGGCTACGTCGACATGCTAAAGAAAATAATTGCTACAACTAATACACAAGATACCATCTTGCTAGCATACCAAAAATTCATGATGGGGATAGTTGCTGATTGAGACATCAGCGAACAAGAAACTTGCCATATGTTGCAAAAACTGCCCTTGATCAGTTTTAGCCGGCATTTTGTCTCCCTTAATGTTAGCAGGAATTCGTTCCATCGTATTGCTGATCAAAATGACAATGCCGAACTTTGCAAATCTTATATTTCTGCTTATATGAAAAGACCTATTGAATTGGAAAGAATCTCGCTCATACAATCAGCACAACAGTTTTCATACAACAGCCAACGTAAGAAGCATAAATGGCAAAAACTCCAAAAACAAGCAATTGTCAATGCCTACCCACAATTTAAAACCTCTCCAAATGAGGTTGATGACAACTTTGAAGCCTATTGTTGGAGTGAGCTGCTCTTGTACAAACCCTTTCGTCATATTTCAACAGATATAGGTACATCACCGCACCAAATCATTACAAATTGGAAGCTATTGTACATGCATGGTTACACACGTTGGCATATTTATGGAATAGAACAAGAATGCACAACAGAGAATGATGTAGACTCTGATGGTGATGCTTTCTTGCATTCGCAGAATGAAGACCAGTATGAATGGGAGTACCTTTCGCAAATGGGTGCTTCTAACAAAATCAACATAAATGATCTCCAAATGTTGGGTAGGCGCGATTACGATATTAACTTCGATTGGAGTGAACCCTATCCCACTGATCCACTTCATGTTACTGCTGTTGGCTTCATTTCCACAAATAAAATAAATTGCAAGCCTACCCTTCTCCAACCATCTTCTCCTACCACTGCTACATTCCCCATGGCAGCAAAACACAAACTTGCACTTGACCTCATTCTTGCCCATTATGCATCCCATCAACCCACACCTCCACTCCGGATGATTATACAAGGCACTGCAGGCACTGGCAAATCATATTTGATACAATGCATTAGAAAAAGACAACCTTTCCACAAATCTAGAGCACAATCCTTTGCTTGTACTTGCCCCAACCGACGTTTCTGCATATAATATCCAATCAACAACAATCCATGCTGCCCTGCGCATCCCCCTTAGAGATATGTAACCTTTGACAGGACAATCTTTGATGTTCTTCCAAGAACAATACAAATAGTTGCAATATATACTAATTGATGAGATGAGCTTTTTGGGTCCTAAATTGCTTTTGAAAATTGACAGCAGATTACGTCAGGCATTCCCTTGCCAACAACATGAACCATTTGGAGGTATCTCAATCATCCTTGTAGGAGACCTCGGCCAACTACCTCCAGTGATGGACAAGCCTTTGTATGCCTCACATTCTACAGCCCTTGCATTATGGCGCTCCTTCCAAACTGTGGTTACCTTGGATACAAGTTTCCGACAACAAGGTGCCTCATATATCCAACAACAATTTTGAGCAATCTTGCAGAACATTAGAAATGCCAATCCGCTCCAAACAGATTGGGAAGCTCTTATGTCTCGATCGTCTACTAAACTGCATGTTGATCATAACAAGCACTTTGACAATTCAATTCATTTATTTGCAACAAATGCATCAGCCAAACACCACAATACTAAAATGTTAAAACAATTGCACTTGCCTTTTGCACGATGTCTCGCCCAAGTTCCAAACCAAACGAACATTGTATATGATAATGAAGAGCAGCTCCCTTCAGAAATACTCCTCTCCCTTAATGAACAAGTAATGTTAATTGCTAATCTATGGATACAAGATGGTTTGGTCAATGGATCATTAGGACAAATCAAATCCATTGTCTATGATACAGATTCTAAACCTCCTGACTTGCCAAAGTACGTGGTCGTTGAGTTCAAAAATTATTCTGGGCCTCATTGGGACGATGCAAATCCAAAGTTTGTCCCTATACCACGTATTACTCGAGGCAGCCGCACTCAACTCCCCCTTGCAATGGCTTGGGCTCTCACTATCCACAAATCCCAAGGCCTGACTTTGGACAAAGCAACAATCGATATTGGAAAGGCTGAAAAATAAGGGCTGACCTTCACTGCGCTGTCATGCGTGAAATCTCTTCATGATCTAAGAATAGACCCGCCTTTCACTTTTGAAAGGTACTCAAAATTATAAAGCAATACTTATGCAACTATTAGAAAAAGAGAAGAAAACAGATTGGCTGCTCTCTCCAATCAGTTTTCTACATCGCCCCCCAGTCAGCAACTCTAATTGCCAACAACATCAGGTATGTCACTCCACACTTTCACTTGCACTCCACCCTTTTCCTTTTAAATTTATGCGCTCTCTTCATTATTAGTATGCATTTGGTAAATAACGTCACTTGTTTCTTGCAGGGCTTATTTTACCAATTCTTCCACTACTTGTTGTTCGCTACATACACCCACATTATAGGCTTCTCTTCCTACACCTACAATTTCTACACATGACAACGTTCAACCTTTGCCTCACATTAACAGGTATGCCAACAATTTTGTATGATGCCTTCTCTTTGCATTCTCATTTCACATTTAATGAATACACCGCCCACTCAGCCATTGCACCCCTCAAAAAGGTATATCTATCTACTTCTCTTAGGCTGCCCATTCTGGTTTAATAATTTTTAATTTGCTGTTCTTTTCACCAGTGACATATAGTGTAATACAAACTGTCCATCATTACATTTTCCTACACTAAGTAACTTAGTTACAACATCATTACATTGGAGCTGCTTCATGTACACAATGCAACTCAAAAGCACAGCAGGTAATCGGACTCAGCCCCTCCACAGAGCAAAACTTAACAGTTATCATAAGAAATTAGTAATTACCATTTGCCTGCCACCTCTTACAGGTACAGCTCATACTATATTTTATTTCCAGTTTTCTCAGAAACACTTTTACATAAATTAACACTAACTTTGCATACCTCTTTCACATTAAGCTTAGTTTTCATTGAATACATCTTCCGTTGTTTGCCATTCTCTTCTCTGCTATGCTCATTCTACTAAGATAAGCTTATAAAACAACGACCCGACTGTACCAGGTATGTTTAACTCACTCTCCCCTCCTTATTGTTCTTTAAATATTTTTTTACACCATTTAATTCTTCGCTTCACAATTTTACATACACCTCTCTACCTTGAATTCACTTTCTCAAAATTGCCCATATCTAGGACTCGGACATTTACAGAAGCTCATCATCAATGTCCTTTGCCACGCACAAATAACTCTCAACACATAAAAAAGGTACTTAACCAATTATATTTATTTTTGTCTTCTTAATTCTAATTCTTTCTGCAACTTATCAATCTGTTTTATTTTAATACCACCCTTTGCAATGCAGGACCAACTCTTTGAGTTTAATAGAAACAGTTCATCATTGCTTTTTTCCTGCAGTTGGGTAACTGAGTTTTGGTTAGAGCAAAACTAGTTACGTAGCGTTTTAAACTTTTTATGTTCTAAAGCTCTTCTACCAATTACTATAATCTCTGCATTTAGGAAACGTATTTTCCTTATTGTTTAATTTAAATCCAACCTTGTTCTACATAAGCTTTTATGATGACTTGCTGATGCTGTTTGCGCTGCTCTGTTTGCTATTACAGAGAGGCGCTGAACAAACAGAGCTGCTGCATATATACTTTCCATCTAAAATACCCACCAGGTAACATTATGTTTAAGTATATTTCCTCCTCAATTTCAACTATGTCTTCCACACTACTACAGAAAATTTACCATTTATCAAAGTTTCTAAATTTATGTACTTATGTTATTGCTTTCAATTTCCAGATTTAAATAAATGGCCCTTCCATCACTTCGGTTATCTAATTCCACAATCAATTCCTCTACATAATAGCGTGGTTTCACCCCAGGTAAGCAGCATTAAACTAATCCTCTCCTCTACAAGTTACAATATTCATATTCTCTCCACCTTTCATCTACAATTTTTATATACAATTTCTTGCAACCAATTACTCACTTCATTTCGTTGCTTCCCCTCTGTAGGATTCATTCAATAGAACTAGTTCGCAAATTGTTTTCGCATGTACTGTTCAATTTCTTATCTGCTACTACATTCACTTGCCAAATACTTAGTGTTCTTCACGCATTCCACTCTACAAGCTCTTCCCGCCCGTTCGTGCTGGCCTATCGGCGCACCGTTGCAGGCACTACTCCTGCAACTGCTAGTTTAATCTGTCAATTCTAAAGTAGGTACTTGGATTTATCTCATATTACGATAAACTGACTCATAATAATAATTATTGTCTATTCTATAATTGACACCTCAATTTAATGTGTCTTTTTCTCATGGTGTGCATTTTATCATATCTCATTTTTGAAAACTTAAAACCTAAGCTTCCAAGTCTCATTTTATTTTTTTTCTCATGGTGTGCATTTTATCATATCTCATTTTTGAAAACTTAAAACCTAAGCTTCCAAGTCTGTGTTCTTTTGCATGCCGCACTTTTTCCTTTTAAATTTGAATGAATGAATTGTTTTTGGGTGGTCTCAAGGATCACATTCAACATGATGTACACATATTTAGTCCTATCTTTTATTTGAGTCTTTTATTTAAGTACACAAACTAGAGGACAAGTATTCAGTTTCTAGAAGGCAAGGAGTTAATGGAATAAAGGAGAAAGGATTCTAAACACCTTCTCTTCCTCGACTTGTTAGGATAGCATCACAATAAATTGAGGAGAATATAGAAAAATGTTATGTTCCAATTGTAATAGCAAATATAGTCAAGGACATAAATAAATTGAAAAGGAAGTCTTCTATGCTAAAGGTTCAGATGAGCAAGAAGAGGAGGAACCAATATTAGAGGGTGAAAGGGTGCCAGATGAAGAATCACAAGATCTCAAGCCAATCATATTTTCATGCACTCTTAGGTTTTATTGCCCCACAAAACCTTAATGTAGTGGGTTTCTTAAAGAATGTGAGAGTAATGGTATTGATAGAATTAGATAATACTCATAATTTCATCAACCAAATATTAGCTATTCATCATAATAGTTATATATACCCAGCTCCCATGTCTGAAGACTTTATTGTAGATGGTTGTATTGTATTTTAGTTTTGGAAAATATTACGATATTAAATTATCTATGGGTGAATATCATCTTGATTGCCCATTATTTGTTATATCCATAGGTTCAATAGATATTATTTTGTGAGTACAATGTCTTAGTACTTTGGGAACAATTGAAGCAAACTTTCAAGAGCTATTCTTGAAATTTCAATCAAAAGGAAGGATAGTGGAGCTAAGAGGGTTGCTTGAAAAGTCCCCATATATGGTAAGCTCTCATCAAATGAAATTTTTCTTAATAAAAGAGCTGATGGATTTGTGGCCCAATTATTTCCTTATAAGCCTATATCAATTGAATGATTCTACCCACCCAAACTTACAAGAAATTATAGATCATCGCTCAATGGCTTTTGGAGATATGCCTAAAGGAATTCTCCAATGAGAGATCATGATCATTCAGTACTAGTGCCAAGAAGAAATATGCCCAACATCATGCCTTATAGATACCCATATATACAAAAAAGTGAGACTAAAAAGATTGTTCAAGAGATGCTAGAGGTAAGAATTGCGAGGCATAACTAGAGTGCTTACTCTTTTCCTATGGCAGTGGTGCAAAACAATGATCAAAATTAGTACATATTCTTAGACTACAAAGTTCTCAATATTTACACCATGATTGATAAGTTTCCTATTCCAACCATTGATGATTTATTATATGAATTGAATGGAGCTATGTCTTTTACAAGTTTTAAGCTTAGATTGGATTACCACCAAATTGGAATTAAGGAAGAAGGTATTCTCAAGACAACATTTAGTATTCATGAGTGTCATTATGATTTTTTGGTGATGCCTTTTGGTCTTACTAATGCACCATCTACATTTCTAATTTTGATGAAACCCATATTTAAGAAAATTTTGAGAAAGTTTGTATTAGTAGTATATGATGATATTTTGATTTATAGCAAGACATTGGAGGAACATTATTTGCAACATGTTGATCCAGCATTACAAGCTCTCTAAGATCACTAGCTCTATACTAAGCCTTCCAAGTGTTATTTTGGTCTTAAAGAGATGGGGTACTTTGGACATAGTTTTGCACAAAATAGTAAAGATGGAAATTAAGGCTATAGTGGAATGGCCTTTCCCAAAACCATTAAGAAATTGAGCGATTTCTTGGGATTAACTGGATAATATAGAATATTTATGAAGAAAAATGGTCATATAGAAGCATACTTCACAACCCTATTGAAGAAGGATTATTTTCAATGGAGTGTGCTAGATAATGGATAATTTGAGAGATTGAAAGAGGATGTACATACTACTCTAGTTCTTACTACTCTAAAATTCACTAGGGATTTTATTATGGAATGTGATGCTTTCTAGATAATGGTTAGGATCATTTATCATGTAGGAGGGTCGACCCATTTTTTTGAGTCATCAACTAAAGAGTGAGAATCAAATCAAACCTATTTATGAGAAGGAAATACTATCAATTCTTCATATAGTAAAAGAATGGAGGTCATATCTAAAGGGAAAAGCACTTCAAAGTGAAGACAAATCATGAGCCAAAAATATTTTTTAATAAACATTATCTTTTGAAGATATTTAAAAATAGGTCACAAATGTATTTATGTATGACTTTGAGACCATATATAAAAAATTAAACAAAAATATTATGGAAAATGCATTATCTAGGAAGGATGAAAAAGATGAAGCTTTATGACCTATGCCATTTCAATATTACAAGTAGATTGAGTAGTAGAATCCAAAGCGGAGTGGCAAACATTTGATGTTGCTACAAGTAATCTCATTCAATAGCTACAAAGTGATCCTGGTAGCTTAGATAAGTTTAGTTGGAAAGGAGATACTTTGTGGTATAAAGAGTGATTATATGTATGTGAGAATTTCACTCTCAAACAAAATATTCTCATATAACTTCATGAGTTTCCAATAAGCAAATCATTCAAGATTTTTGAAGACATATCCTTGAAACAAGCAAGAGTTTGTTTAAGGACTGAAAGAGGATCTTCAAAAATTTGTGGCCAAATGTCTTGTTTGTGTAACATTGTAAATTGTTGCCCTTAACAATTTCATGTTATTTTTAACATATATTTTAGTGGATGGGATTGATCATGAGAGAATGTGCTTGTCTTAGGACTAGATTAGTAGTATTGGTCACACCCACTAGTTTCTAGCCCTTTGAAAGGCCAAATAAGGGAGGACACTAGTGTCCTCACAATTTGGCCCCAAATTTGAATGTTTGAATGTTGATTTCTAGCCCTTAACAATTATGACCTTGTTGTAGGCCTTTCTCGAAAGATTATTATGAAAAGGCATAAGTCACATATAAATGTGACTCCCTTCCTCATTTGAAAGTCTAACTATCACTCATACAACTAGAAATAATTATCATGATCCATCTTATCAAGCTATCGCCATGATCAAGAATACAATGATCTTCTATCAAGTATCTACTATTATTTATTGTTTGTGTTATTATCATGATGTACTAACATCTTCCAAAACTCCATGAGAGTAATTCATCATCAACTTACATGAGACTCAAGCAAGATTTCCATGCCTAGAGTAACCATTATTGCTTTGTTAGTTGTTTTCCTCTATTTCTACAAGAGCACACTATTGTTATCATTTTTCATTTTTATTGTGGACGTGGAAACACGAACTTGAGGTTTAATTGAGGCAAGCCCCTATACAAAAAAACATTTAGCCTCTTTCATGTGCATAGGTGTAGATTTAAAAGAATGTGATTATGATGGTGGTACAAACCGATGAAGCATGTAATGATAGATAGTATCAGACTCCAAACAATGAAAAACCCTAGGGAACTAGTGTTGGGTGCTTGTTTTTGGACACTTTTGCCCTAATTTTTTTAAAAAATAACCAAGATCTAAGGTTGATTCCATTTTTACCATTGGCTCCCATTAGAACAACCTTTGGACATAAGCGCAGGTTGTATTTTATCTATACCCAATTAGCTCTAGATTTCAACATTTCCAAATCTGACTTCCTTTTCTATATTTTTGTTTTGTATCTTCTATGCTCAATTAAACTTGTTTAATTTCCAAATTTGTCTTCCTTTCCTATATTTTTGTTTTTTATCTTCTACACCTAGTTAAACTTGTTTAATTTAGCCTAATTCATTGCACACCTTCAACCAAATTACCAACCACTAACAACAAAATAGTGATGTAAGTCTAGGTAACTTGGCTCTTCCTTATGGGCAATAGCTAGGCCCATTCACATCTCTAATATTGCATGAGAAGAATTGACTGAGGTTAATGAATTGGTTAGTACAATTATCATCACCTTTCTTCTACTTCTCCTCTCTTTTATTCTTCTATATCTATACAATTTTGGAGAAAGTAAGATTATCCAACCATGTCAAATCTCTTTCTACAAAAAATTGATGCACTTGACAAGCTTTCTAGTAGTGATAATTTTTTTTATTCTAGATGAAGCTCTTGATGAATTCATTTTGATTGACACAATTTATGTTTTCGATCATAAAACTGAAATTGTGAAATTTCCAATTGTTGTGCATCTTTGGCAGGCGGTTCCCAATCACAAACTAATCTTGTTATTACTGTTTGATGTGTTAAAAATTTATTTCAACCCTCCAGTTACACTCTAAAATTTTTAAAACAACTTACTCAAAATAATAACATTAATCCAAATGTATTGTAGTCACCTCATTATCATGCAATCACTCATACATATAAAACTAGTAATAACAACAAAAATGAACAAGCGTCAAATATTCTTCCTCCTTCTCAACCTTTTCTTCCACATCCCATCTTTCTCAACATGTTGATAAGAGTATGATCTTGTAGGTTGTGGGTAAGGTTCAGGTGAATCCACCCAAGCAGGTTAAAATTCCACCCCTACAAGACCATATTTGTCTTTTTGTCAAGTTTAAAGTCACTTAGGAATCCAATCAAGGATTTGCAAATCCATCCCTATGTTCCTCAAGGAAAATCTAGTCACAGAGAATCAAATTTGACCAAAAATAGAGCAGATATAGTCAAGTTTATAGCGGATAAGATTCAGACGAATCCACCCAAATATGTGCAATTGGCCCCCTATATTCGAAAGTTCATTCCTATTTGTTCAAATCTACCTAACTACAACTCGAAGATGTAAATCAACTATAACAACTAAATTCATTAGCTTAGATTCATGACATGGGTCCTACTAGACATGCCAAAAATGTGTGCATGCAATTTTTGTTCAATATGTGAATGGTTTAGAAATAAAACCAAAAATAAATAAAATAAGAAAACACTCAAGATTAGGCAAAAGAGGTCAAATTAACATGAAATACCACAATAACGAAGTATATCAAACCTCTTGTTGCAACAACTTGTCTAAGATGTTCAATTGGATGTGTGCTCACTCAAAAATTTTACAACATTATGACACTCAAATGACAAAGGAGCGAGAAAGATAAAAATTGCTAGGTTATGGATATATAGGATTGGGGATAAGATTGAATAGGTGGTTGAGATGGAGATCAAGGGTGAAGGATGGATTTAATCTCTCACCTCATAGGATATTGCCAAGTGGCACCATGAGGTGAGTTGAGAGGGAGATGGAAGATTGAGGGGAACAAAGGAATTAAAAATTCCATTTAGGTAGTTGAGGGGACATGACCCATGTGCTTGATGTTGATGGGGGGAAATTGTTTGAGGATTTGAAGTGGGTCAACTCCACTTAATTAGGATTAGAGAATATGCAAATTATTAGGAGGGGATAAGTAAATTTGATGGATGATATCACATGTGAGAGGTATATTTAATAAATAGAAATTATTTATTTAATTTATGGGAAGATGGGGACTAAATATGAGGGTAAATAATTAAATTTACCTTAAGCTAGAACCTAGGAAAGATAGAAGAAATAGACAATATTAATTAAATAATAAAATATTATTTACTTAATTAATAGAATATTTTTAATTAGTATAAATGATAGCAAATTAGATGAAGTAGAGGTAAATTGACCAGAGGTGGTCAATTTTAGGTGTCTACAACTACTTGGCTAAATGAGCATCTCATATTGATCAAAATTGAAATGCTATAAATTGGAGATCTATATTTTCAACCCATTCTTTATAATTTATTATGCTCTTCATAATGAATTAATTTGATAGTTTATCTTTGTGCTTAAGTTATATGTACTTTGATTTAATGAATCTTTTCTATATTTGAAGTACGGTGTATTTATGACAAACCTCTTTGAATTTATTTTGTATATTTGAAGCACGGTGTGTTTATGACAAACCTCTTTGAATTTATCTTCTATTGATTTCAGTGATTGATATTACTGATGTAATTTTTCAAATTGAAAAAATTGAAGTATTGTGTGAAGATTAACCTGTACCATGAAGTAATTTTTCAAATTGAAAAAATTGAAGTATTGTGTGAAGATTAACCTGTACCATGAAAAACAACTCAATTGTGTGTCGTCTTTTATCTGTACAGTCTCAACACTCAACATGCCAACTTTAAAATAGACCGCGTTTTATCAAATGCAGGGTCCGAGCATCAATTTTCTGTTGAATGGAGTGCGATCCATTGACTGCTGTTGCACCATGTGAATCCTCAAAACAGTATGATGTATTCATTAACCACAGAGGATGTGATGTAAAACATAATCTGGCCATCGGCCTTCACGGATCATTTCAGGAAGCTAACATTGATGCATATCTAGATATTAAAGATAATGAGCTTGGAGATTCAATTCCTTCCAACATAAAGAACGCCATACTCTCTGCTTCAGTTCATGTAGCAATTTTCTCAGCAAGATATGCGCAGTCTGCATGGTGTTTAGCTGAGTTAACTCTGATGTTACAAACCGGGGCTACAATTATTCCGGTATTTTATAATGTCAAGCCTTCAGTTCTCCGCCATAAGCTACGAAGATCATACCGAAAGGCATTTTCCAGATTCCGAGAGAAAGGTAGATATCTCAATCAGTTAGAAGAGTGGAAGGGATCACTCGAAGCTGTTTCGTACTACATGGGCGAGGAGGTCATCTGGAAACCCAATCTGTAAGAAATTTCCCACTAATGGTTTTCAGTTATATGCGAGTTTTGATTCTGATTTAATTCATTGGTTCAGTCTTACAATCATTGTTTAGTTGAAGTTTTGCTTTTGGTTTATATTTCAGTGATACAAATGAGCTTCGTAATTGCCTTGTGTTCAAAGTAGAGAAACTCTTGGTAAAGAGGAGCGTTCATTTAGAGCTTGAAAGAACTGTGCAGGAAAAGAGAAATGTTCCTTTACAGGTTGCAAGATATAAGGTGGGTCTCAATGGGCTTATAGAAGATTTTAAAAAGAGTTGGTGTCAAAAGAGCCAGGAGAGGAATGGGTTTTTTGGCATTTATGGCAGCGGAGGTTCTGGAAAAACCACCTTAGCGAAAGAATTTTTCAATCGCAATTTTTCAGACTATGAGCGATCAAGTTTTCTGTTCAATGTTCGTGAAACATCTGATAATGGTAAACTCGCTTCTTTGCAAAATAAGCTCCTCACAGATCTGTTCCCTACTTGGAATCAGAAAATTACTAGTATAGAAGAAGGAAGAATCCTCCTCAAGTATAGTCTTCAAAATTTGAGTTCCTTCATTGTGGTGATAGATGATGTTGATGACCCGAGACAATTAAATGCACTAGTACCCTTCTATAACTTAAATAACAGGAGTTTAGTAATTGTCACAGCCCGTGAAAAGTGCGTTTTGACAGAGGCCGATATTAGTGTTCATTATAAGATTAAACGAATGAAACCACAGCATGGCAGAGAGCTCTTTTCATATTATGCATTTGACAGGCCAGATCCACCAATTGAATATTTTGATTTAGTAAGCCGTTTTGTGGAAAAATGTCAAGGTTTGCCTTTGTCTATTCAAGTTTTGGGCTGTCATGTTTCTCATAGGAGCAAGAATAGTTGGATGCTAGAATTAGAAAACGTCAGAAAGACATTGGATATAAAAGGTTTACTTCAATTATGCTATGATACTCTGGAAGAGGAGGAAAAGGAGATCTTCCTAGATATAGCATGCCTTTTCATAGAGAAAAGCGTAAAAATAGCCAAGAGATTATGGAAGGCTAAGGGATGGGATGCTGAACGTGCACTTCAGACCCTGGAAAACAAATGTTTTGTTGACGTGGTGCCGCAAGGTTTTGATGAAGAGCCACCCACTGATGTTTTCAGAATGCATCATGAACTCCGTCAGTTGGGAACAGAAATGGCTCGTGAAAGACAGATTTGTCGGCCGTGGCGTCAAAATGATAAACTTTTGGTGAGCATTTTGCTAGATATGGTTCATGCTCCGATCTGGGAAAGCAGTTAATTTCTAAGAGCTTATAAAACATTTAGTTGCTGGTTGATCTATTTTTTGTAACAGCAAAATTTATGGAATTAAAAATGTAATGCAGGTTTTAAACAACTTCAAAAAAGTTCTTCAAATCAAAGATGAAAGCTTTAGATGTCTCAATTCCATTCGGGATATGTCTATTACATATTTTCTGGAGAAATCAAGGGCATCATCTGCTTTACAATGGATTGAGTTCAACGGCAAATCCATTCCTTCATGGATTCCTCTCCAAAATTTGGAGGGTTTAAGCATTACAGCAGCAGGGATACCCAAGAGATGGTGGCAGGAACATAAACAGGTATATGCTCCGTCCATTAAATTGTTAAATCTGGCATAGAATGCCTCAACAAATTATATTTTTGTGGGCATTTTTTATCATAAAAGCATTAGATGTTTATAACAAAAGTAGTTGTAAATTCCAGGGCCCTCAGAATCTGAAAGAGCTGCTTTGCGAGTTTACAGAGCTTCATTGCACGGAGAAAGAAGTTCTTAAGAAAAACTGGAACAAGTATTCGATGTCCTTAGGAATGTTAAGTGGACTAGAAAGTCTTATCCTAAAATTAAAGTCAAAAGGAAAAAGGACAGACATTGAAGTTGAATGGAGTTCCTTCCTAGAGTCAGTCATAGAACCAGCCAGTCTTGTAACCTTGGGTTTGTTTGGTTGCTGTATAAAAGGGAATATACATTTAAACAGTAGTAGGCAGCCAGCTGATACTACTTTTCTGGGATGTCTTGAAACCATAACTCTAAATAATTTGAGGAACACATCCAAGGTTTCAATTATTGGAAATTATTGCCCCATACTTAAATGTCTTAAGATTGAATCAATGGAAGCTCTAGTTGAGGTGAATTTAGAAGGGTTAGAAAGATTGAAATGCCTGAAGGTGTTCGAGTGTCATAAATTGAAAAAACTATTGGGCAGTGGTATGCTGAAACTTGAAATGTTAAGCATAGAATCCTGTTCCGAGTTAGAAACTTTACTAAATCTTCAAGGTTTGAGATCCCTGAAGAGGATTAGGATTATGTTTTGTGAGGTGTTGCAAGCTATCAATGGTATGAAATGTTTGAGTTCCGTGGAAGATGTTACCATTACGGGCTGTTCGGCGCTGTCTAACTTAACAGGTATTGAAGAATTGAAGCGACTGAGGGGAATGATACTTTCAGGCGGTTCTATGTGGAAATGTGTTAGTGGCTTCGAGGTATTGAATGCTGATAACTATATTTCCCATTAGCTTGTACATTATTCACATTGAATTTAGTTGCTCTAGTGTCATTATTAAAATATAGAAATAAATGAAATATTTCTATATGTTCTGTCTGTGATTGTAATTGTGCTTTCTTTTACTTTGTTGTCGAAACTAATTTATAGATGGTGGCTTAATTTCAGAGCCTGCCGTCAGAGTTTACCGTTGTAATGGGGCGGCCAGCCATGTCATCATTGAATGAAGATGGAATTTGCAAGGTAATTTCTACAGCGGATTCTCACGATAGATTTGAGTCTAGAAGAGAAGGGTACCAGAAGCTCCGGTCATTACAGAAATCTCAACAGTCATTCGGTGCTATCATCTTATGCGCTATAGTTGTCAGTAAATCTCCAGCATATATGGACAGACAACCTCAGTTCGGGGGAACAGTACCTCTCAGTTGGGGAAGTGATGAAAAGTTGGTATATACCATTGTGGTTACTGACCCAAATGAAACATCCATTGTCTCAAATGGTATTCCAAGTTACTGTTGGATGCCAACATTTGAATTAATAAACAGACGGGGGTGCTTGCATCCTGAGGTGAGAGGAAGAATAGTGGAGGGTTTTATAATAGGATTGAACAAAGGCCGTGAATGCGAAACATTACCAATATTGAAAAGACTAACTGGTCAGCTATATACAGCTGAGGTTGTAACTGATACTGATACTGATTATGATTCTGATTGGGGGGATAACTCATAAGGAGGTGGAGAGCTGCCAATAAAAAGCAAATGCAAAGCCATCTGCAAGGGTATGCAATTTAAGATATTACATTTTTCTTCCTTTATTAGCGGATTTATGAATTTATGTTTATATATATATATATAAAATAGAAACCAAAAAGATATTATAAAGGGTGGTGAAAGTTTTTCAGCAAAAAACCACGTCTTCAGTTAAAAACTTACAAAACAAGTACAATAGACAAGGAAAACTTGAATATGGTAACATAGTTAGAAAACAAAAACTTAAAAAACTATTGGGTTAGAATATCATAAACTTGAAAGCATAAAAAATACAATATATTCATGAGAGGAAGCTAAGTGTGGAATAACACTTCCAATTTGCTAGAACAAGAAGAACATACACAACATAACATATTGAGTCTTTAAAATATTGGCCACTACAAATTATCATCACCCTAAATAGTTTACATTTTTCTTCCTTTATTAGCGGATTTATGAATTTATGTTTATATATATATATATAATAGAAACCAAAAAGATATTATAAAGGGTGGAAAACCACGTCTAATAGAAACCAAAAAGATATTATAAAGGATGGTGAAAGTTTTTCAGCAAAAAACCATGTCTTCCGTTAAAAACTTACAAAACAAGTACAATAGACAAGGAAAACTTGAATATGGTGACATAGTTAGAAAACAAAAACTTAAAAAACCATTGGGTTAGAATATCATAAACTTGAAAGCGTAAAAAATACAATATATTCATAAGAGGAAGCTAAGTGTGGAATAACACTTCCAATTTACTAGAACAAGAAGAACATACACAACATAACATATTGAGTCTTTAAAATATTGGCCACTACAAGTTATCATCACCCCAAATAGTTTACATTTTTCTTCCTTTATTAGCGGATTTATGAATTTATGTTTATATATATATATAATAGAAACCAAAAAGATATTATAAAGGGTGGAAAACCACATCTTCAGTTAATAACTTACAAAACAAGTACAATTGACAAGGAAAACTTGAATATGGTAACATAGTTAGAAAACAAAAAATTTAAAAAGGGTTAGAATATCATAAACTTAAAGGTTAGATCATCATACACAACATAACATATGATCTTTTGTTGGGGTGATGATAATTGGCCACTACAAGCAAAATTGGTATAAATTGTTTACCCCTTTGTATTCTTCATTGTATTGATGTGATTTTCCAATGTAGAGTGGGCAGCAAGCAACACACTTCTTCCTTTCTTCATCCATTTTTTCCTTTTGAAGCTATGCTCTGATCTATTATTTTATCTCCTTCTCTACAAGGAATATATCCCAGGCCTCAGCTGTTTCTTTTGTTACCTCATTCACTCTGCCTACCATCAGTGCTACAAGCTGGTGAGCAGTTGAAAATACTGATCGGTTAGCCTCAGAGATTAATTGATCTATCTCTTCAGGTGAGTTGACTGGATGTATAGCAAGTAGTTTTTCAATCTTTATCTTCTTATCAAGCTCAACAATAGCTAGCCTTCTAGCTTCTAGTCTTTTGTACAGATCTGCCGGTATTTCATCAAGCATCAAAAATTTCTTGTAAATATTTAAGTGTAAGATTACATTGTTTTCTACTTTCTCCTTGTCATCAGTCGATAGTGTGGCAGAATTCAGACCAACAAATATGACAGAAGTTCTATTGGATTCAATCAAGAAAATAACAGAATGCAGTGCACAAGCTTACAAAGCTATTGATGATACAATCCCAATTTTGAAAATGATAGCACCCAAGTGTAATGTGAATAATAAAGATTCTTTAAGTCAACTTGACACATTGTCTAAGTATATTACTGACAACATTGTGACAGTTGAACAAATAAATGAGGAAGCATTCAAAGAGAGAATTGAGAAAGAAAAACATAAATTCTTTGAAGAGGAAATAAAGAAGTGCATGAGACAATTTGACAATCTCCCCCTTTGGCATTGATGACAACACTCATGAGAAAAATCTAAAAAGTGTCGTCCAAAAAGAATCTGCCAAAATTTGTCTTACCAAAAACTGTGTGCCAAACATATGTGCTCCCCCTGAGCTGATGGTGTCTTCTACTAATCATTTTTCTCATTACCACTACTCCCCCTTTGGCATCAATGACAAAGGTTGTCAAAGTGTCAACTGAGTGTGGTTTCCAGCTTCATCCCTGTAACCGGTTGGTTACAATCTGAAAAAGGTTTGCCAATACCAGATTCAGGCTCTCAGTGAACCGTTCACTGTCCTTTAATGCGGCTTCTGTCCTCTGAATTATACCGTTGAGGTGTTGCATTTGTTGTTCCGGTGTTTTTTGTCCTTGAACCAATGCCTCAGATATCTCTTTTCTCAAGGAGGCGAGGTAGTCCAATTTTGGACTAAGTCTCTATTTCAGATCTTTTGCCTTTCCTTTTATTCTTTCCTTCTCTCTTTCAAGTTTTTGAAGTTCCTCCTCAAAACCTGTTATTTTCTGCTCAAAAACTGATAATGGTTCAGATGAATTAATGAAATTGTCAGCTAATTTATTTATTTCTTCCTATACCATATTGATCTTCTTGTCTATATCTATTGTCAAAAATTTTGTTTTCAATGTATCCGTGTACAAATTTTTAAACTCTTTTAGTGTTTTACATGGTGCCGGTAAAAGAGTGTCAAATTGTCTCATGTGCTTCTTTATTTCCTCTTCAAAGAATTTATGTCTTTCTTTCTCAATTCTCTCTTTGAATGCTTCCTCATTTATTTGTTCAACTGTCATAGTGTTGTTAGTAATATACTTTGACAATGTGTCAAGTTGATTTAAAGGATCTTTATTATCCACATTACACTTGGGTGCTATCATTTTCAAAATTGGGATTGTATCATCAATAGCTTTGTAAGCTTGTGCACTGCACTCTGTTATTTTCTTGATTGAATCCAATAGAACTTTTGTCACATTTGTTGGTTTGAATTCTGACATGGAAGAACCAACAATCTGTATTCCGCCGATGTGAGTAACTTCTTTGCTTGTAGTGACCTCTGGTAGGTCAGTTTGTGTTTGCATTTCTCTAAGCAAAGGTTTGGGTTTCTCCGCTGTTGCCGGTGGCACAGTCTCTGCATGAACCTGTTCTTGTGAGGGAGCCTGTTTCTCAATGTTGTCCACTGCCGGTTTTTCTTCTGTGTAGCCTGTTGTCGGTGGCTCAGTAGATGAATCATTATGTACATCTATGGTTTTTGCCTTTCCAGTGTTCGAGGTCACTGTAATGTTTTCTACCGGTGGCTCTGTTGCCACATATGATTTCCCATTTGACTCCTTACCTACCACAATATTGACTTTCTGAGTGTCAATGTTCATTGTATATAACACCTCAGAATCAGGATTTGTATCCTCATGTGGTGTGTCCATACTTTCAGTAGCCGGTTGATTGTCAGTAGTAACTACCGGTGGAGTATCTAGAGGTGGTGGGGATAAGTTGTCAGTTATTTTTATACTGGGTGTTCCACCAACCTTACCTTTTCCTTTATCCTTTTGATATACCTTGATGGGTTTAGGGCTTCGATACTCTTCCTGCTTCTCCTTCTCTACAAGGAATATATCCCATGCATCAGTTGTTTCTTATGTTACCTCATTCACTCTACCTACCATCAATGCTACATGCTGGTGAGCAATTGAAAATACTGACCGGTTAGCCTCGGAGATCAATTGATCTATCTCTTCAGGTGAGTTGACTGGATGTACAACAAGTAGTTTTTCAATCTTTATTTTCTTATCAAGCTCAACAATAGCTAGCCTTCTAGCTTCTAGTCTTTTATACAGATCTGTCGGTATTTCATCAACAATTTGCATCAAAAATTTCTTGAAAATATCGAAGTGTAAGATTACACTGTTCTCTACTTTCTCCTTGTTATCAGCCGATAGTGTGTCATATAATTTGTTAATGTTCTTCAACTTTCCATACTCTGTTATTTCATTGAGAAGTTTATCAATGGGAGCAATAGTTTGTTGAGTCTTCTTCTTAGGAGTCATCTTCTTCTTTGGAGTTAATTTCTTTGTTGGGGGTTTCATTGCTTGTTGCTTCCATCTTGTTTTTCTAGGAGAAGGTGAGGGTACCGGTGAAGTTTTTCTCTTTCTTTCAACTCTTTTGAATACAGTTGGTATGCCACTTTCTGAAGAAGTTCCAACCGATGAAAGGTGAGTTTTCTGTTGAAGTGCTTCTAACTCTTTTTTAGTAATACCAGTTCGTTTTAGTACATCTTCCTTAATAGCTTTTGCTTGTCGGGTTCCTTTTCTAACAGTTGTCTCAACCTTCTTAACATTTTTCTTTGATTGAATTTGTTTTTCTATAGTTTCAGCATTGCCAAATACTTCTTCCTCAGGTTCCTTAGGTGCTTCCAGGAGGGCTTTTGCATAAGTTTCTATTATGTTGTCATCAGTTTCATACCCCGTTTCAGTTACCGAGATGGTTCTAGGAATAACTGCTTCCATCCAAATCTCATCCTTCTTTATTACAAAACAGATTTCATCGTTATATTTGTCCACAATTGCTTGTGACAATCTAACTCTAGTTTTCATTCGGGCCTTCAATGCCTGAAAATACTCATTTATGTTCTTTTCCCTATTCTCTCCCATGTTGTTCAGTAAATCTAACAGTTGTTTGCCTACCAGTATATCAAAACCAAAATTTCTAATATCAACACCGAGTACTTGTTTGGTTATGTACAACATCAGACAAACAAGTATGTTTCCAAATCTGAATGTTCCTTTTTTGTCTTTCTTTATTTTTCCCAAATTATCAATCAGTTCATCTTTAAGCCATTCGCACACATCTATTCTTGCATTATCTTTTACCATATCATAGGCACTTTTAATGCATAGGCTAGAAACTGAGTTCAACCTATTAGCATGGGTAGCCTTGTAACCTAAGATCATACTGATAAATCTGATGTTGATATCCGTTACATCATTTACCCTAAGTGATCTCTTATCAGATGTTGCACCGGTTAGATTTATCACTAAGTCATTTGAGACCACCTTAGTTTTGTCTGGTCTGTTACCGATGGAAGGTAACCCTGTTACAACTTTGACAGTTTCCTTAGTAATCTTGTGAATAGAGTCCAACCAAAAGAATTCGCCATGAACCCTGCTTAACACAATTCTTATGATATCCTTGGGAAAATCTGGGATGCTAAGAATTTCTATAAGACCTAGGGTTTCTATTATCTTGTGTTCAGTTTTGACATTTCCGGATTTATCACAAATTACAGATTTATACATGTTTTTGATTTCATCATCACCCAATTCCTCTATATGACAATGTATATACATTCTAGGGTCTTCAGCATAAACTACTCCCTTAGGAATTTTAGAGAATGCACCAATGTTATCATCTTTCTTAGCAATTTCAGGAACCAGTTTGACGACAGGTCTAGGGTGCTTAACTACCTCAACAACAGTAGGGTTTGCAATGAATTCAGGAATGGATGAAGAAGCCATGGTTATAAATACCTTTATCTACCTTAAGGAATGATTGCTTGATGAATTTGCTTCACTAAGGGTGCTTTACTTCTACAAAATTTTGTAATATGTCCAATCTTGTTATAGGCATAACAAGTCACATTGTTTTTCTGAATAGCATTCCCATATCCTATGCCGGTATGTGTTCTGCATTGATTAGATAAATGTCCAAATCTCCCACAAACATAACATCTTACATTCATTCTGCAATTCTCTAAATTATAACCAACTTTGTTGCATTTAGAACATTGACTGGTGGGTGTATTAGTGCTTTGATAATTTCTAGATCTACACTGATTTTCTCTATGACCATACTTGTTACAGTTAAAGCATTTTCTATTAAATTTGTAATCATTTGGTTGTCTTACCGGTTTGCTATGATCATGTGTGTTTGCAGTACCAGAGCTTTCACCAACTTCAAAGCCAAGGCCATTAGTGTCACCATTAGGTTTTTGATTCTTTAGCAAGTTGCCAAGTTCTTTTGAGTTTTTCTTGAATTTTTCCTTGTGTTGATTTGTAGCAGCCAGTTCTCTTTCCAAGATTCCTTTCTGTCTCATGAGTTCATTTGAATCATTTTGTGCATGCATCAGATCTGACTTCAACATATCATTTTCATAACTAAGTCTTGTGTTTTCATTTTCAGCATCATTTAGTCTTCTGATTAAGTCTTCTTCATTTTTCTTTCTATCTTCAATTTCTTTACAAAATCTCATGGTCATATCCTGCATCTCATTCTTTGTTGTACTGTTTTCTTGTCTTAGCTTGTTTACCAGATCATTAAGAGTTTCCTTTTCATCATTCTCATTCTGCATCTTTTCACAAAGTTCTCTTCTCTTATTTCTTGCAATGGTAAGATTTTCTTGAAGTGCTTGAATAATATCCTGAGCAGCTTTTAGATCATCTTCAAGTTTGATATTTTTCAACTTTTCTACATCATAGTCTGAAAGAGCTGTTTCCAATTGTTTCTTCAAGTTTTCCATCTCTACCGATGTCAAGATCTTCCTCAAGGTGTTAAACTTCTAAAAATAGAGGACCAAGCTCTGATACCAATTGTTAGGATTCCCAAAGATACTAAGAGAGGGGGGGGGGGGGGGGGTGAATTAGTATCTAACCGGTTATAGAATTTACTTGATTTAAAACAGGTAAAGCATATCAATACTGTGTACCGATAAACCAGAAATAATGCAATAAACAAGAATAACAACATCCACACGAAAAGCACACCATAACACAATAGTTTAACGAGGAAACCCGGTGTAGGAAAAACCTCGGTGGGATTTGTGACCCACAATATTCACTTACTGGCCAATAAGATAATATTACTGTTTTACAAGAGGGGCCTGCACATGCAGGGAGGCCAAGTGCCTAGAGCTCACTGCTCAATTACAAAGGAAGTCACACTTACTTACAAAAATGGATTATGCAAATCCAATGTCTTGTACTGCTTCTAATTAGCATCTGCTATGCCAGATCCAATACCGGTTTTAGCTCTGCTTCATACATAAACCCTTAACCTATAATTCGCATGTTAGGTCTACATAATTTCTCCTATCACCTTATTTTTAAATGTTCTACATTGATCTCATACATATATGAGTCATGTTACAACTCGTCATGTCGGCTTACAATGATTTTACAAATAATTACAAAATATATTATAAACAAAATTCTTGTCAGCCTGGATGTCGGTATCCTTCTTTCACTGTCGGTGTTCTGTGTGCCGGTGTAGAGTTTGTCGTTGCTGGTGCCGGTAAATTGTCTTGCCAATATCATATGATTGCAAGGTTGCCATCAATGACAAAACCTTCAATCACCTACAATTTCTCATTGGAGTGTGCATTTGCCAACATTATTATTGTCATATGCAATGTTGCATCCTTAATCGCCCCATCAATTAATATTCTTAGTTGTATCGGTAGGGATTGAGATTGGTCTCCTAGGATATGAGGAAAATGGCTTTGTATTTCTTTCAACAGATCTTCTAATTTATTGGAGCTCTCTACCCATGACTTTAAGATCTTCTCTCTTGATGTTTAGTGAAAAATATCCCCTAGTTGAAATTTGTGCAATGGGGAGATGCTTCCAAGGTCCACCTTTGATCCTACTGAAGGTAATCAGAATAGTTGTGGAGAAGCCACTGTTTGAATCTGCTTCTACTTGGTCAAAAATTCCTTTATGGACTACATAAGATATGTTGTGGAGGGGAGGGTGTGTCAAACTGAGCAGGCTAAGAGGATTGTTTTGAAGAAGTTACTTGATATTTTTCTTCTTCCTCGTGTAGCTATTGGTATTTTTTTATGGTTGATTCTATCTCCACTTGTACCATTTGAGTTATCTCCAGCTTTTCCAACATTAGTTTGTCTATCCTTTGTTTAGACCAAAATTCACTTGTATTTCTATTACTTTTTCTTTTGTTGTGGTGTGATGGAAAGGCTAATTTTTCAATTGCTAACTCTTTCAATTTCTCCTCTTCTTCAATTGCTTTCTCTCTTCTTAGTTTGAGTGCAGTAGATAGGGGGTTCAAGAATTAATCTATGAGATCTCCTAGTATATGATGGAAGCTACCATATACCTTATGAATACTCTTTCAGTTAAATCTATTTTTTTGGAAGGGCCATATTGGTATATTTTTGTAGTGTCCTCTCAAAAACCTCCTTTTAGAATAGGCCATTGTATAATTGGTTTTCATTCATCAAAGGGGTGACTTTAGGGACTAATGTGTCCTTATGGGAGGTAGTTTCCTCCAATATTGCTTGTTCTTCTTCGTGAATTTCTACTTTTTGTGGTTGACACTTCTCTCTACACCTTTTCTTTCCTCCTTTTCCTCCTCTCCACATTCATTTGTAATAGTGCATTTGATGCTTCTTTGGAATTTTCTTTCTTTAGTGGTGTAGTTGGTAATTTATTTTCCTTGGCCAGGTACTCTTTGGTTAGTTAGGCTCTACGAAAGATTTTTTGTGTGTAATCTTCTAGACTATTCGGGGGTGGACTCGCTTTTTCTCCTTTGGCAATTTGGGAAGTATGCCCCACTTCTCATGTAGCTTTTCTCTGTTTTTCTTAAAATGCTTTGCATACTCGGCTTTGGCAATGGAGTCCATGCATTCCCAGCATGTAGGGTGTCTCTTTGCTTTAGGGTCCTTGGGAAGGCTTAAGAAATTGATAATTGTGCAATAATTTTGGGTTTATGATCTATGTTCCTTTGTCCTTTTGTTGGCGTATGTCATACTTGCTAGCTTCACTTAGGTGCTAATATTTCATGTATAGGTCAACTTGAATTCTGGGTTTTATTAATAGGGTGTAGGACTTGTTAAGATGCTATTTTCTCCAAGTCTAAAAAAATTTAGGCAAGTCATTCATTGTTTCAAAGCTTCCAAAACATTCTCTTCGAGTACGACATTTTTTATTTCCATCATAGTATCTCTAGTCTTATTTTTCTTACTGTAGACACCTAAATTTGATAAATTATATTTATTGAATTTAATCACCTACCTCGCATTTATTGATTAAAATAATTATATTATTTAATTAATTAAGCTATTTATAATTAATTAAGTAATTTATCTATTTGATCATTTAATTAATTGATTTCCCCCTTTCTTGTATTAAATAAAATAAATAAATTTATTTGTTTTATTTAACTCACTTTGTCATTTTATTCTTGGCCCTCTAATTTGAATTGAATAATTTAAATTAATCCTAATTTGAGCACATGGCTCCTAACCTTAACCTCCTTCTAACCCTTACTCTAATCCTAACCCACTAACTAACTCTTGGTCCCTAACCAACCTTATCCTAATATATGCATATTCCCATTTTTTAATAAATTGGAAAAGAATCTGGGGTAAAAGTACAAAATTGTGTCACATTTTTATAAAGGAAATGGCCAATGCTGATTCAACTTTTTAAATTAAATCAATAGAAAGTGAAATATATGTTTTGAATTTTGAAATGATGCAAACTAATCAAATTTATATTCTTATGTCTATTTTAAGTTTGTAATTTTAACAAAAATTTAAAAAATTATTTGAATATAGTTTTTTATAAAGTAAACAGTATAATTTAGTTGTTGAAAAAATGCTGAAATTGAAGTTATACAAGCCACCACACTTTATTTAGTAAATTTTTTTTTTTTTCTTGAATTGTTTTTTGTATATTGACAACTTGAAACTTTAGTGCATCGATATATTGTTTACTATTTTTTATAAATATATATTTTTCATTAAATTTGAAAAGTTGTGTGTGCTGAAATATAATTGTTTCCAATTCTCACCACCTTTTTTCTTAATTATTTATCCAAATCATAAAAGAATTATATCATCTTGACATAGATTCTTTCCTGCATTTATTTTTTTCAATAAATTTTAGTATTTTTCCTTGACAAGATAATCAACCTTATGTTTTAGTGTTGATGACCTACTTTCATTAAAAATAAAATATAAAACATAAAAGCTAATTAAAATATTAAAAGATATATATTTTGGAAAATTCACTTATAGATCTATAAAAGGGTGTTTTACATTTAAAAAAAAATATTATTTATAAGAGTAAGAGTTGTTGAAACATCGAATTATATTTTTTTTGTAATTTGACCAAAAGTAGTATAAAATATACATGTGGTAGACACTTCCAATTGGAAAAGTTGTGGCCCATATATAATTTAGCTATAATGAATCTATATAGACCATATGTTTGACTAAAATTAATTTTTAGTTAGAATTACTTAAATTCACTTGTGCTGATAAGTTAGCCGGAAACATGACGCAGTTTTGTGCTTTTACGACAATTTTGGGTGTCTTACTCCCGAAATTGACATCTGACTTTCTTTCCACTTGTCACCATATGCATTGACAATTAGCCTCAAAAAGGACAATTGTCACCATTTTCATTTCCCCTTGGTCCTCATAGGGGACAAGTGCCACATTTTGAAACACCTTCATCCTCTGATGCTGTCATGATTACTGTGATGCTTCTCTCATGATATATTTAACAGTATATTTTTAATGTCATGAATGATTTTTTTTTCAAAAATATTATAACAACTTGCCTTGTCATTGGGAATGTCTGGCCATCCCCGAGATGGTCAAGGGACATCTCAAAAATATTATAACAACTTGCCTTGTCTTTGGGAATGTCTGGCCATCCCCGAGATGGTCAAGGGACATCTCAGACATCCTCGGCCGTCCCGGGGATGGCAAAATGTCCCCATGGCATTTCCTATTGCTGCAATATGTTTAGAAATGTTTCAAAGATAAGAAAATTTGTGGGAACGTCCCTTGTCATCCTGCCATACCCAAAATGCCATTGGGGACAAGGACAGTCGTTTGAGGGCTAGGAAAATGTCCCTGTGGAACACAAGCTATATAAGAATTTAGGTGTTATGCTGTCATAATGTTTGTTTTGTGAGGATTTTTTTGAGTGCATCTATATTCTAGACTGTACAAAATTTTATATAAAAATGTGACATTCCAATAGTTCTATGAAATATCATATTATATCAATTAATTATCACATAGTTAGGTAGGGATCTTATGAGGGGAGATCATGAAGAATATTTTTTTTTGTGTTATAAGATTATTTGAAATCTTTTCCAAAAAACTAGGAGCCCCTACTTTTTAGGTCTGTAAATTTGAGGGGGTGAAAAAGAGGTAGGGCTAGAAATTGTCCCACCAACTTAGAGATGTTATTTGCCATTTGTCAAACATCTAAGTTTAATTTCTATTAAAAAATTGTTTTGTAGGGAAACGAATTATTTTTACTTGTTTTTATTATGCACATAGTATAGAAGATAAAATTATTATATTCATGAGACCACCACCAGCTTCCTTAAATTTAGGGGCTTAAATTTTTAAGTTGAAGTACACCACAAAATTCATGGGACCACCAACTTTAAAACTTTCCTAAAAAATCTCAGTAGCTTCGGCTCTATTTTTTAGGAAGCTCCCTTCCATGGGACCCCAGCCTTACTACCCTTTGAAAGGTCCGTTGTAGTTCTTGTAGCAGAAATGATTGCATTTTTCTTACAAATGCTAAAGTAAAAGAAATTGCACAATCTTGACAAAGTTGTTCCCAATACCTGCAAAAAATGAGCTTTCATGGCAAGGATTTGAATTGTCAATGAGTGTAAATTTGCCCCAAACACCATGTTTTTTATTAGTAAAGCAACATTAATCAAGGCACTGACCCTTAACATAGTCAAAGACCATCAATGACACATTAGCAACACAAAAAAACACCATGTTTTTTATTAGTAAAGCAACATTAATCAAGGCACTGACCCTTAACATAGTCAAAGACCATCAATGACACATTAGCAACACAAAAAAACACCATGTTTTTTATTAGTAAAGCAACATTAATCAAGGCACTGACCCTTAACATAGTCAAAGACCATCAATGACACATTAGCAACACAAAAACAAAACTTGCAGTGAGAGTTCAACATAAATGAAAGATAGAATTAGGGGCATGTCCCCATAAATCTACAGAACCAAAACCAATAGTAAACCAAAAACTAACAGACCAAGACCAAGACCAAGACCTAAAAGGCTGGTTTACGAAACCCAACCATTGCCCCAAACACCATGTTATACATCCACCACTGACCCCATTTGTTGTCCCCAAGCCAAATTGGTTCAATTCACATTTTAGTTTGTACAGTCTGGTGGAAGCTTATTTCATTAGTAACTTAAAAAACATTTCGATCGCCAAGATACTAGAATGCAAACTATTTAACAACTTTTTCACATAAGCTATAGTCGTTCCCCTGAAGAAATGAGGATACTTGCGCATGGACTATTTGATGAAATCCATGGCCTGAACAATAGATGAGTGGATTAGAGACACATGTCAGTTAAAGGATTTTCCTGATGATCACATTCCACAACCTTGAAAACCAAAGGCCCCGATGTATCACCTATCATTGAAGATTTTCCTGGATCCGATTCAAGATAATACAATATGAGATGGAGAGCCTAGAGTAACAAAGTTCTCATGGACTGATCTTTGCCATGGACTAGGTTACTAAGTCTTTAGTGTTATTTTCAATCTGTCATCTCAAGTTTATTAGTGTAAGTGGTAATGTATCGGAAATCTGATGATATTAAAAAATATTGGTCTGCTAGGTGTGCTTCCAGATTTTCTCTCATGCATTCATGAGAAAATCCTTCTAGATATTGCTATAGATCTATACACATGGAGTACAAATCATTAGCCAAAAGTTTGTTGCAACTTATTTCATTGTACAAAATATATACTGGTTGATATTGTTGGATTTTACTGCAATGAACTGCGATAAAAGTTAAGATCTTTTATTTATGCATACTTAAGATTTGAGTTTCAATTTTTGATGAGAGTTCAGTCAACTAGTTGTGATACAATAGCTTTTTCTTAATACTGAAATGTGATTAAATATCTCTTGTATTTGCTTCTTACATGTTTATGTTTTCACTCAACTGTTAACTTGGGAGGAAAAATGAAGCCTGAATTATTTTTGTTTGCTAACGTAAACTTGTGGATTAATTTGTACTTATTCATTATTATGCAGAACCATGAATGGGGAATTCTGCCTGATGAAAGTAGCACAACTCCAACTTATGGGTTTGATCTCTCTTATCGATTCTAGAATGGAAACCCAGGAAAAATGTGGTTAAGAATTAGGAATTTTCCAACTTAAGATACTATATATATTTATTTTGATGAGATTATTTTCATAGGATGTTCTTATACATGGTACAAGGGAAACAAGACATTCTTGTTTAACAGCGTCGACAATGAGGGACATCCACAGTTCAAAAAGATTTGATATGCTACCCTTGGAATCTGAAAATGATAGATTTATACTTCCCCATTTATATTGGTGATTTTGTGTAAATGACAATGGGCGTATAGACAACAGTTGCAAGTAACTCTACGGTACTGTTTCATAAAGTCTTCTATTTCTTGTAGACATATTTTTCTCATCTTTATTTATTAGGTTAAAGTTGAGATTTTACCCCTTACTAATACCAATTGTTTCAAAGTTTTAGATTCACATTTTTAAGGAGAAATAGACCGACAACAGTAATCTTTTTTTAATATTTCTCTTTAAAGAAAAATATTTTTTATGTAATAAATGAGTAAAAACTAAATGAAGTTTAACTATAGGTAATGATGCTATATTAATGAGGATCTTCAGAACTTAAATTATATGTGAAGAGGGGAAAAAGATGGAAGAAGAATGAAGGGACAAAAGAGGTTAGAATGCAAGGAAATCAAAGAAGACACAATATAAATGCAAACAATCAATTTTATACCTTGTCTTTCACCTCTCCCTCGAATTGAGCTTGATGAAGTGGAAGATGTGCCCCTTTGATGCTCCACTTGTTTTGCTCCTTGTTTGATTTGGATGTAGATTGCTCTCCTTTGTTCAACAAGAAGGATTGAGTTTGATAAAATTTGGATGGATTTGGATTGGAAGATTGAAGGAAGAAGATAGAAGAGAAATGGGCAGCATGAGAATGCTATGGAGGAAGTGGATCCTTTTATGAAGAAATAATCTTCCAATTTATAGATTGGAGGAGGCCAATGAAGGGTCAAGATTGATTTGCTTATGGAGGGTTGAGATTGATTTGAAATGGTGGGCATGGATCAAGGGTGCCTTGGGAAAATAAACAGAAATATAAAATTCTTTGAGAAGAGAGGGGGAAGGGAAATTTGAATTTCAAGACGAGGAATTAAAAATTCCAAAATAAGGATGCATTGAGGGATTCAAAGAAATTTGAATTTCTTTGAGAGGCTCAATGTTAATGTGACATGATTGGGAATATAAAATTGAAGGATAATGATAAACATGATTATGAGAGATTTAAGAAGGATTAATTAGGTTGAGTGGGATTAGGAAAAGTGCTTTGTAGGAATCACATGACTAGGTTAATTAATTAAAATTAATTAACTGAGTGGGTTTAGAGGAAATAATTATTGGAGGGGAATTTAGAAGAATAAGAGAATAATTAATTTATTTGATAAATTAATTAATAGTGACAAGATTAATTAAATTGGTTTTAATTAACACTGAGAGGAATAAGGATAACACAATTAAATCAATTAATTATGTTGACAAGCTTAAATTAATTAAATATTAATTTTAGGTGTTTACATTTTGCCCCTCTTTGATATAGTGTCCTGAAAAGATGTTATATCAAAGAAGAATAAAATATAGTGGAAAAAAGGATAAGGACTAGTAGCATGATGCTCCAGTCATAAGATGAGGAAGAATGACGAGGAGGAAGGATGACGAGGAAGTAGTGGTATGCCCCCTCGAGAGGACATGCGAGTTCGAAGAACATGAGTGTGCTCTCGAAATGGATTAGAGGACTAGATGAAGAGAGGAGGAGGATGAAGACAGATGGATAAATTGGAGTCTCTGAATGGAATGAGATGGATGAATGAAATGAAATGAGTGGATAGGATTTCTTGTTGAGAAAATATGGAGAGCAAACCTAGATTTGATATTGTCATGGATAGTCTACACCACTGATTATAATAAATAGGATGATATGAAGATCCGAGGTGTGGACTAACTCTCAGACAAACATGAATCTCTTGCACACAACCATACAAGTGTTGATAAACACTAATGCAGGGTTGTCGGATCGTACAAGGAAAACCTTCAAACAAACCATACTGTAGACACTCAAAATTGTCATGTTTAATTAAATAAATATTTTATTTATTTAATTATCTAAGCCTAATTCTTCTATTAATTAAATAAATCCTTATTTATTTAATTAATTCATTTATCCTCTTCTAGCCTTATTTCTTATTTAAATAAATACATTTATTTATTTAAATTATCCATTTCCTAAATTAAATAAATATTTTATTTATTTAATTGTCCTACTTCTTCTATTAATTAAATAAATCTTTATTTATTTAATTAATTCATTATCTTTTTCTACACATGACACATGTCATTCATCTCTTAATTCATACACTACCTACCTCTTTCATTATTTTATTATTTCTTTTACCTACCCTCTAATCCTAGCCGACCTCTCTTTTTACACCTCTCAATCTTAACCCTCCATTTCTTATTGTGTCTTCTATTTAAGGATATGCTTTCTTCATTGTCAAACCCTAATGACTGATTTTGGAGTACTTGGCTACACTACAATTCCACTTGCAACCACATTCCGTTCTTTGTTGAGCTCTTGTGCATATAAAAATCTGAGAGCAAGCATATCAAACAAGATCAATGGAGATAGGAAGAATGGAGATCAAAACCCTATTGGACATGTGATGGTATAATCTTTGTGATTTTGAGTTATTTGCATTGTCTTAGGTAATCTTCATATGTTATGGTGGATCTTTGTTGTTGTTAGGCTAGGATTTTGTGGTTGAATTCATTTAGCCTTTCAATATTGTTATTATTGTTATCCATTTTCACCATATACACATACCATGAAAACTATGCCCCATTATACACCAACCAAGACATACCAAGATATAGGATGATCAAGGCAACCATGAGCAAGTATGGTCCTAGGACACAAGATAAAAATCAAAGCAGAAAGATCAACCATGTAAACAACACGTACATGACCAACTAACATCTCTTGCCAAGAGTAGGACACGAATTTGGATAAACTGCCAGACTAGGGAAGGATACATCCCGATGGGAAGGTGATGGATTTGGATAAACTGTAGATAAACTACTAGACATGGGAAGGATTCATCCTAATGGGCAAAGTGTGGATAGATTGATGGATGCCAAAAGACAAGTTGGATGTGCGAGGTTTGTAGATGAGAGGATTGTTGCTTGGATTTGATTAGCACAGTATGGATGGGTGTTTGGATTAGGAACAAGTCAGTGTAAGCTCAAGTAGATGGGAAAGATCAGTTTGATGGATTGGATAGGATGGAAGAAGGATAAATTATTAGATAGGATGAAAAAGGTGATGGATGATTGAGTAGGATTGGATTGGGGATGGGATTAATGATTGAATTGGAAGACGTGAAGAATATGATTGGATGAGATGATTGGATTAAAAATATAATTGGATAGGATGGGGTGGATTGGTGGATATAGGATAGATGGATTGGAATCAGTGACAAGGGAGAACCAAGGATTAGTAAGAGAATGGATGGATGAATGGATAGAGATATTGTTTGGATAGATGGATATGGATGGGAAATGGAGGAATAAAGGATGGAGGGTAAGATGATGGAGACCCAAGGACTATGCTGCAAAGGAGTGCAATGCCCAACAATATAGGTAGTGGAATTAAGGATGTAAGGATGGTGGATAAAGATGTATGAGTTTGAAGGATAATATGTAATGGATATGGATGGTAGAGGATTTAAGGCTTTTGTTTTCCGAAGCATGCATGCATATACATTATTTTGCCTCTATATGATCCAGACCAAAGATAAGAATGGAGGATTCATTTTGATAGGATGTGGGATATGAGATGGAGGATATGGATATGATAGTCATGATCAAAGATAGGAAAGGAGAATGAACTTAGATAGGATATAGATGGATGGGACGATTGCATGGATGAAGCTTGCCCCCAAGTGTAGAGTGCAAGAGGATGAGGGAATTACACATGATGCTTGTTTGTGAATTTTTCATCATGGTACTTACCCAAGGTGCCACAAGAAGTATTTTTCACCATTGGATGAAATGATTTTTCTTTACTTTTTTTGAATTTTTTTTTTTTTTTTTTTTGCTTTTTGACTTTTTGAGTTTTTGAATATTTGAATTTTCGGAATAGTTTGGATGGATAAGGATGAGGATGAGTGGCTATGGAAGATAATAGGTGCGTGAAGGAGGAAGGGAGGACTCAAGCATCTATTTCCATGGATGGCATCCCTTATTATTTCTTTGAAATGGAGGTATGCTCATAGATGTTGGTAACAATACTTGGGGAGATGAAATTGATAGGGGATGGAAGATGAGAATTTGTAAAGGATTGGACTAGGAATGGGATTGTGAAAAATGGATGGTGGATAATGGATGGGGTTTTAAAATTTTTTTGGAAGATCAACATCGGCACACACCTTAAAGGGTGGTGGGGTAGTGGAAGAGAGTGTTTTGAATTAGATGGAGGATAAAGTGTGGATTTTGGGACATGAAGACCCAAAATAGAAGAAGGGGATGATGAAGTTGGGATGGTAGATTTTAGGACGTACGGACCCAAAATGGATTTTGAAGATGGAGGAGTGTTATATGGAGGATTGGAGGACTTATGAATGGATGGAGCTTTTGGATTAGGGTATGTGCAAGATCATGGGGGTCCAAAAAGTGGCAATGGAAAAAAAACTGCGTTTTAAACCTTTCCAAACACATCAAAATCCGCTTTGACTTTTTGTTTGGGTCGGCCAAAATTTGAATTTGGTTTTGTTAATATTGGATATCCAATTTGTGATGTCACCACTGTGATGTCATACTTTTTAAAATCGGGTATCCGTTTTTCTCAACATTAAAAATATAGTTTAGTAAAATGGGCATAACGTTTGTGTTTCTTATCGAAATTTTGATTTTTTACAGTTGTTGGAAAGGTAATTCATAGACCTATAAAATGGATGAGGTAGTTTGATGATATTATAGAACAAAAATTAATTCTAATCATTTGAAGTTAGTCATTCAATTTGAAAACTTTAAATACTCACAAATTTTGCATACAAAGTCTCATTTTTTTCCTATCACCTCCTTTATCTATTGCTTGTCTATCTATACTTATATATTATATTTTATCTATATCTTTCTTCTCTACTTATGTCACTTATTTTCTCATCCCATCTAGATAAATAAATTCTCAAGTTACATACATCTCTACATATATCTTCATCTTTCTATTCCTATCTCTCCCTCTCCCACTCCATCATTGTCACTCCTTATTTCTATATTTCTCTCTAATAATCTCTCTTCTCTCTATTTATCTCCCTCCTATACCTTATCCTACCTATACTTATATATTACTTGTCTCTATCACCTCCTTTCTCTCCCTATCTTATCCCCTCTATCTCTATATCCCTATAGATTTGTCATCATGTATATTTATATCTCATTATCTCTGAATCTCACTTATTCAGTCCATCTCTCCATCCATTTGTCTTACTCTTTCTATCACTTTCTATCTATATCTATCTCTATCTCTTTCCCTATCAATCTCTCCTTTTATATGTTCCTCTATCTTTATATATCTTCCTCTATACATGATTAATCTACTTCTTTGTCTCTTCCTCTATTGCCCTCTTGAAGTATCTTTCCCTTTCTCTACCTTTATCTCTTTATTTGCTCCATCTTTATATATCTTTGGCTCTCTCCCCACATCCTTCTCTATAGTGCCTTTATATAGCTCTACATCTTCCTCTCTGTCTCTCCCTCTCTATCTATCCCTATCTATAATCTCTATCTCTCTTTCTCACTCTCTTGCACTATCTATATCTCTCTATCTATCGATATTTCTCTTCCTTTATCTCTCTATCTCTTCCTTTTTTTTATCTCTCTTTACCCATCTCTATCCATTTTTCTCCATCTCTTCATATATTTATCTTTGTCTTTACCTCTCTCTTTCTCTATATCGATTCATCTCCCTCTCCCTTTATCTTCATTTTCTATCTCTATCGTCCTCTCTCCTTTTTAATATCTAGATATGTCTACCTCTTTCTATCCATCCTTGTCCTTTATTTTTTCTCCCTCTCACTTCATACTCCTTAATAACTATATATCTATTTATGTCCTTGTCCTTTAGTTCTTTTCCCTCTCTTTAGTTCTTCATCTCTCTCCACCCTTATATCTCTCCTTATTTGAAACTTAGTATATATGGTCTCTTAATGGGTTATATCATGTCCTAAGTGGTCATAGAACATCATATGACCCCTTAGGACACAATATGACCCCTAACAACACCATATGGTTTCCTAAGGGGTCATATGGTGTCCTAAGGGGTCATAAAACACCATATGACCCCTTAAGACACAAAAAGACCCCTAATGACACCATATGGTGTCCTAAGGGGTCCTAAGACACCGAGTGACCCATTAGGATACCATATGACCCATAATGACACAATGTGGCATCCTAAAGGGTCATATGGTGTCATAAGGGGTCATAGGACACCATATGACCCCTTAGGACACCATACGACCCATAGCACCATATAGTGTCCCAAAGGGTCATATGGTGTCCTAAGGGGTCATAGAATGCCATATGACCCATTATGACACAATACGACCCATGACGACACCTAAGGGGTTATATAGTGTCCTAAGGGTTCATAGGACACCATATGACCCCTTAGAACACCATACGACACCATATGGTGTCCTAAGGGGTCATATAACACCATATGACCCCTTATAACATAATAAGACCCATAACGACATGATATGGTGTCCTAAGGGGTCATATGGAGTCAGGAGACACCATATGACCCCTTAGAATATAATATGATCCCTAACAATACCTAAGGGGTCATATGGTGTCCTAAGGGGTTATATGATGTCCTAGGAAACTTTAGGACACAATATGACCCCTTTGCACACCATAGATCCCCTAACGATACCATATGGTGTCCTAAGGGGTCGTAGGACACCATATGACCCGTTAGGACACAATATGACCCCTAACAACACCTAAGGGGTCATATTATGTATTAAGGGGTCATAGGACGCCATATGACTCCTAATGGCACTATATGGTGTCTTAAGGGGTCATAATGTGTCCTAAGGGGTCATAGGACACCATATGACCCCTAATGACACAAAATGACACCTAACAATACCTAAGGGGTCATATGGTATTCTAAGGGGTCATAGGACACCATATGACCCCTTATCACACCATACGACCCCTACCGACACCATATGGTGTCTTAAGGGGTCATGGAATACCATATGACCCCTTAGGACACCATACTACACATAATGACACTATATAGTGTCCTAAGAGGTCATGTAGGACACCATATGACCCCTTAGAGGACCATATGACCCATAACAACATAATATGGTGTCTTAGAGGGTCATAGAACACCATATGACCCCTTAGAACACCATAGACCCATAACAATACCATGTGGTGTCTTAAGGGGTCATAAGACATAATATGACACCTTAGGACATAATATGACCCCTAACAACGTCATATAGTGTCCTAAGGGGTCATAGGACACCATATGACACCTTAGGACACCATACAACCCCTTACGACACCATACCACCCTTTACGATACCATATGGTTTCCTAAGGGCTCATATAACACCATATGACTCTTTAGAACACAAGAGGACCCATAACGACACGATATGGTGTCCTAAGGGGTCATATGATGTCGTCCTTTAGAACACAATATGACCCCTTAGCACACCATACAACCCCTAACAACACCATATGGTGTCCTAAGGGGTCGTAGGACGTCATATAACCAGTTAGGACACAATATGACCCTTAACAACACCTAAGGGGTCATATTATGTCCTAAGGGGTCATAGGACACCATATGACCCCTAAGGACACTGTATGGTTTACTAAGGGGTCATATTGTGTCCTAAGGGGTCATAGGACACCATATGACCCCTTAGAACACCATACGACCCCTAACGACACCATATGGTGTCCTAAGGGATCATATGGTGTCCTAAGGGGTCATATAACACCATATGACCCCTTAGGACACCATACGACACATAATGACACCATATGGTGTCCTAAGGGGTCATATGGTGCCCTAAGGGGTCATAGGACACCATACGACCTCTTAGGAGACCATAAACCCATAACGACACCATACAATGTCTTAAGGGGTCATAGAACACCATATGACCCCTTAGAACACCATACGACCCATAACGACACCATGTGGTGTCTTAAGGGATCATAAGACACAATATGACCCCTTAGGACATAATATGATCCCTAACGATGTCATATAGTGTCCTAAGAGGTCATACAAACCATATGACCCCATAGAACACCATATGACCCCTTAGAACACCATACGACCCTTTACGACATGATATGGTGTCCTAAGGGGTCATATGGTATCCTAAGGGGTCATATAAAACCATATGACCCCTTAGAACACAAGAAGACCCATAACGACATGATATGGTGTCCTAAGGGGTCATATGGTGTCACGAGACACCATATGATGCCTTAGGACACAATATGACCCCTAATGATATCTAAGGGGTCATATGATGTCTTAAGAGGTTATATGATGTCCTAGGAATCTCTAGAACACAATATGACCCCTTAGCACACCATACAACCCCAAACGACACCATATGGTGTCCTAAGGGGTCGTAGGACACTATATGACCCGTTATGACACAATATGACCCCTAACGACACCTAAGGGGTCATAATACACCATATGACCCCTAACAACATTGTATGGTGTCCTAAGGGGTCATATTGTCTCCTAAGGGGTCATAGGACACCATATGATGCCTAACGACACAAAATGATACGTAACGATACCTAAGGGGTCATATGGTGTTCTAAGGGTCATAGGACACCATATGACCCCTTAGCATACCATACGACACTTAATGACACCATATGGTGTCCTAAGGGGTAATAGAACACCATATGACCCCTTAGGACACCATACAATGCATAATGATACCATATGGTGTCCTAAAGGGTCATAGGACACCATATGATCCCTTAGGAGACCATACGACCCATAACAACATAAAAATGGTGTCCTAAGGGGTCATAGAACACCATATGACCCATAACAACACCATGTGGTGTCCTAAGGGGTCATAAGACATAATATGGCCCCTTAGGATATAATATGACCCCTAACGACATTATTGTTGAAATGTGGTGACTGATCAACAAAGTACTGTACACTCAGCACGTATCCTTACAGGGGTCTGGGGCCGAGTCGGGCCTTGGGCAGGGGTTTAGAGGCGATAGCCCGTGAGGAAAGCGGGGGTTTGGGGGCGGGAGCCCCCAAGAAATTTTTTTTTGTCATTTTTGTTGATGAAAACCGACATTGTAATAAAACTCTAAAAAGACCGACTTTGTTTATTGCCCTAAAAACACATGTTATAAGCGGCTGGGATGCTTAAGGCATTGTAAGGTTGATGTACTATTTTTGTTGGATAATAAGAAAGATTGGACGGTTGTGTATGGTGGACGTAACCCATTTTGGGTGAACCACGTTAAATCTTTGTGTTATCTGTGTCCTATTTTATTTCTTTATCTTTTGTCTTTAAATCTGCATATAATTGTTAGTTCATATTTGCTTCAAATCTGCTTGAAACCCTAACAATTGGTATCAGAGCAAGGTTTTTCTATAAATTGGCACGACTTTTAGATTTGAGTGGGAGCAATAGAGGATTCCAAATTCAAGGTCGAAAAGTTTAATGGCCAGAATTATCAGTTATGGAAAATGCAGATGGAGGATTACCTGTATCAAAAGGATTTGTGGCGGTCATTGGAAGGAAAGGCAAAGAAAGCAACCACAATGTCAGATGAAGAGTGGGACATTTTAGATAGAAAGGCACTAGGATCCATTCGATTGTGCCTTGCACTATCTGTAGCATTCAATATAATAGAAACAAAAACGACTGTAGATTTGATGGCGACATTGGCTAAGTTGTATGAGAAACCCTCGGCTTCGAATAAGGTATTTCTTATGAAGCTTCTGTTTAATTTGAAAATGAGTGAGGGAGGATCTGTAGTTGAGCACTTAAATGAATTTAATACAATTACCAGTCAGTTGTCTTCGGTAAAAATTACTTTTGCAGAAGAGGTTAGGGCTCTCTTGATTTTATGTTCTTTGCCAGAAAGCTGGAATAGCTTGGTTATAGCTGTAAGTAACTCTGTCTCTGGTAAAAATACTTTGGTAGTTGATGATATTGTTGGTGTTATCCTAAGCAAGGAAATGCGAAGGAAAAGCACATGTGAGACTCCAACATCATTAGGTAGTGTTTTGAATGTGGAGAACAGAGGAAGATCAAAGGAAAGAGGAAAAGGCCCTGGGAATGAGAAGTCACGAGGGAAGTCAAAGAAAGGACGATCTCAATCTAGAGGAAAGAAAGATTGCTGGTATTGCGGAAAGCCTGGTCATCTAAAGAAAGATTGTTGGTCTCAGAAAAACAAAGAAGGAGACAAAAATGAAAACGACAGTAAGGAAGCTAATATTACAAGTAATACTTTACAAGATGCTTTAATCTTATGTTTGGATAATGTTAATGATTCTTGGGTAATAGATTCTGGGGCTTCATTTCATGCTACACCCCATAGAAAATATTTTCTAGATTATGTTCAAGGTGATTTTGGACAGGTATATTTGGGTGATGATGAGCCCTATCAAATTGTTGGAAAAGGAAAGATAAAGATCAAGTTGCAGAATGGAAATGACTGGTATATGTAGGAGGTAAGACATGTTCCTAATTTAAGAAGAAATTTAATTTCTGTAGGGCAACTAGGTAGTGAAGGTTGCATAGTTACGGAAGGTCAGTAAAGGATCATTAGTAGTAGCTAAAGGTGCAAAGGTAGGCACATTATATCTGTGTACTGGTAACACTTTCTCTACCCTAGTTGCTACAAATAAAGTTACTGCAGGGACAACAACAATAGATGTTGCAAGAACAGATTCGATAATGTGGCACCATAAGCTTGGGCACATGAGTGAGAAAGGGATGAAAATCCTTCACTCCAAAAATCTATTGCCAGGACTAAAGAAGGTTGATTTAGAGTTCTATGAAAACTATGTTTATGGTAAACAGAAAAGAGTCAGATTTCTCAAGGTTGGGAAAGAGAAGAAGAGTGAGAAGTTAGAGCTTGTGCATTCAGATGTATGGGGACCAGCTCAGGTATCATCTCTTGGTGGCTCTTGATATTATGTTATTTTTATTGATGACTCAACCAAAAAAACATGGGTATATTTCCTAAAACAAAAATCAGATGTTTTTGAAACTTTTAAGAAATGGAAAGCTTTGGTTGAGAATGAGACAGGAAAAAAGTTGAAGTGTCTGAGATCGGATAATGGAAGTGAGTATTGCAGCAAAGCATTTGAAGATTATTGCTCCTTAAATGGGATCCGAAAGCAAAAGACAGTTCCAAGAACTCCACAGGAAAATGGTGTGTCAGAGAGAATGAATAGGACTATCATGGAACGCGTGAGGAGCATGAGATTGCATGCTAGATTGCCCTTACATTTTTGGGCAGATGCTGTACATACTACTGTCTATTTCATAAATAGAGGACCTTCAACCCCTTTGGATGATGGTATTCTAGAGTAGGCATGGACTGGTAAAAAGGTAAATTATTCTTTTCTGAAAACCTTTGGTTGTGAAGCTTTTGTCCATGTTGATAAAGAAAACATAACCAAGCTTGATACTAAATCTCAGAAATGTACCTTCATTGGATATGGGATAGATGAATATGGCTATCGGTTATGGGATTTTGAAAATAAGAAAATAATTAGAAGTAGAGATGTTATATTCAATGAGAAGGTTATGTATAAAGAATAGATGCAGGAAAAGAAGCATGAAGGACACATAAGAATATGTGGTGTTGGATGAGATTCCTGAAAATGAAATGCCATAGGTACCTGATGCTCAACAACAACAGATTGTCCCACAAACTCTTGCAAGTGTTAGATGTTCTACGATGTCAAGTAGACCCCCTAAAAGATTTTCTCCTTCTTTGTATTCTATATTATTAACTAATTCTGGTGAAGTAGAAGAATATGAAGAAGCAATGTAGGTGGATGCCAAACAACAGTGGGAGCTAGGCATGAAAGAGGAGATGGACTCCTTGATAAAAAATAAGACTTGGGACTTAGTCTCTTTTCCTGCAGAAAAAAGAGATTTGCCTAACAAATGAGTTTATAGGCTAAAGGAGGAGGAAGGAGGTCAGAAAAGATATAAGGCTAGACTTGTGGTAAAAGTTTTTGCACAGAAAAAGGGTATCGATTATGATGAAATATTTTCTCTAGTTGTAAAAATGACTTCAATTAGAACTGTATTTAGTCTTGTGGCTGCAGATGATTTACATCTTGAACAATTAGATGTCAAAACAACTTTTCTCCATGGTGATTTGGAGTAGGAAATTTACATGTTGCAACCACAAGGATATGAGGTCAAAGGTAAGGAAAACTTGGTGTGCAGGTTGAAGAAAAATTTGTATGGCCTAAAGCAAGCACCCCGACAATGGTATTTAAAATTTGATAGTTTCATGGCTCAACACGGTTATCATAGATGTCATTCTAATCATTGTGTATATTTTAAGAAATTGGATAATGGCAGTTATATTATCTTGTTGCTTTATGTTGATGACATGTTTGTTGCTGGGTCTAACATGCAACATATAAATGATCTTAAAGAGAAATTAGCTAGGTCATTTGCTATGAAGGATTTGGGTGCAGCTAAGAAAATTCTCGGTATGAGGATTACACAGGATAGGAAAAATAGAACCTTGAATTTGTCCCAAAGTGAGTATATAAAGAAGGTGTTGAAAAGATTTAACATGCAGGATGCAAAAGCAGTTAGTACACTTTTGGCTAGTCATATCAAATTGACTAAGGAGATGTGCCAAAAGACACAGGAAGAGGTTAATAAAATGTCTAACATCCCGTATTCATTAGCTGTTGGCAGTTTGATGTATGCAATAGTTTGCACAAGGCCAGATATTGCACATGCAGTGGGAGTTGTGAGTAGGTTTATGAGTAATCCGGGTATGGAACATTGGAATGCTGTGAAATGTATTCTTTGGTATTTGAAAGGAACTACTACGAAGGCGTTATGTTTCAAAGGATCTAATGCTGCTTTGAGTGGATTTGTTGACTCTGATCTGGCGGGTGATATTGATTCACGGAGGAGTACTATAGGGTATGTTTTTACTATAGGGGGAACTGCAGTTAGTTGGATTTCTAGGCTGCAAAGGGTTGTTGCACTTTCAACCATTGAAGCTGAGTATGTTGCTACTACAAAAGCCAGCAAGGAGATGATTTGGTTACAATGTTTTCTAGAGGAATTGGGTCAGACACAGGAGGATCACCCATTGTATACTGATAGCCAGAGTGCCATTCATCTTGCGAAGAACTCTGCTTTTCATTCAAGGACAAAGCACATTCAGCTCAAGTACCACTTCATCCGGACTGTTTTGGAGGAGGGTCAGTTACGACTTGAGAAGATTCACACAAGTGAGAATCCTACTGATATGTTCACGAAGGTAGTTTTACAGGAGAAGCTGATTTCTTCATTAGTTTCTGGTGGTCTTCTTGATTGATAATTGTGGAATTTATATCAGTTGAGTCCTAGTGTTTTATCTAGCGGATGTTGCATGTACAATGGTGTCGTGTAGTATCAGTCTCCAAGTGGGAGATTGTTCGGTGTGGAGCCTGATCAGTCTCCAAGTGGGAGATTGTTGAAATGTGGCGACTGATCAACAAAGTACTGTACACTCAGCATATATCCTTGCCAGGGTCCGGGGCTGGGCCGACAGCCCCCGAGGAAAGCAGGGGTTCGGGGGCGGGAGCCCCCCGAGATTTTTTTTTTTTTTTGCCATTTTTGTTGATGAAAACCGATATTGTAATAAAACCCTAAAAAGGCCGACTTTGTTTGTTGCCCTAAAAATGCATGTTATAAGCGGCTGGGATGCTTAAGGCATTGTAAGGTTGATATATTGTTTTTGCTGGATAATAAGAAAGATTGGATGGCTGTGTATGGTGGACGTAACCCATTTTGGGTGAACCACGTTAAATCTTTGTGTTATCTGTGTCCTATTTTATTTCTTTATCTTTTGTATTTAAATCTGCATATAATTGTTAGTTCATATTTGCTTTAGATTTGCTTGAAACCCTAACAGTTATATAGTGTCGTAAGGGGTCATAGGACACCATATGACCCCTTAGGACACAATATGACCCCATAGGACACAAAATAAACCCTAACAAAACCTAAGGGGCAATATAGTTTCCTAAGGGGTCATAGGACACCATATTACTCTTTAGCACTCTATACGACCCCTAATGACACCATATGGTATCCTAAGGGATCATAGAGCACCATATGACCCCTTAGGACACCATACAATGCATAACAACACCGAATGGTGTTCTAAGAGGTCATATGGTGTTCTAAGGGGTCATAGGACACCATTTGACCCCTTAGGATATAATACGACCCCTTAGGACACAAAATAAACCTTAACGACACCTAAGGGGTCATATAGTTTCCTAAGGGGCCATAGGACACCATATGACTTCTTAGCACACCATACGACCCATAATGACACCATATGGTGTCCTAATGGGTCATATGGTGTTCTAAGGGGTCATATAACACCATATGACCCCTTAAGACACCATACGACACATAACAACACCAAATGGTGTCCTAAGGGGTGATAGGACACCATATGACCCCTTGGGAGACCATATGACCCATAACAACACCATATGGTGTCCTAAGGGGCCATAGAACACCATATGACCTCTTAGGACACCATATAACCCATAATGATACCATATGGTGTCGCAAGGGATCATAAGACAACATATGACCCCTTAGAACACAATATGACCCCTAATGACATCATATAGTGTCCTAAGGGGTCATAAGACGCCATATAACCCCTTATGACACAATATGACCTCTAACATTGTCATATAGTGTCCTAAGGGGTCATATGGTGTCCTAAGGGGTTATAGAACACCATATGACCCCTTAGGACACTATAAAACCCATAAAAATACCATATGATGTCCTAAGGGGTCATATGGTATCCTAAAGGGTCACGAAACACCATATGACCTCTTACGACATAGTATGACCCCTAACAAAACCTAATGGATCATATGGTCTCTAAGGGGTCATATGATTTCTTGTGACCCCTTAGGACACAATATGACCCCTTACCACACCATACAACCCCCAATGACACTATATGGTGTCCTAAGGGGTCATAGAACACCATATGACCCTTTCGGACACAATATGACCCCTAACAATACCTAAGGGGTCGTAGGATACCATATAACCTCTTAACACACCATACAACCCCTAATGACACCATATGGTGTCCTAAAGGCTCATAGAACACCATATGATCCCTTAGGACACCATAAGACTTACAACAACATCATATGGTGTCCTAAAGTTTCATGAGACACCATATGACCCTTTAGGACACAATATGACCCCTAACGACACCTGAAGATTCATATGGTGTCCTAATGAGTCATATGATGTCTTATGGCTCTTTAAGATACAATATGACCCCTTATCACACCACATAATCCCTAACGATGCCATATGGTATCCTAAGGTGTTATAAGATACCATATGACCCGTTAGGACACAATATGACCTCTAACAACACCTAAGGGGTCATAGGATACCATATAAACCCTTAGGACACAATATAACCCCTAACGATACCTAATGGGTCATATTGTGTCCTAAGTGGTCATATGATGTCCTATGACCCCTTAAGACACAATATGACCCCTTAGTACACCATACAATCCCTAACGATACTATATGGTGTGCTAAGAGTTCATAGGACACCATATGACCCGTTAGGACATAATATGACCCCAAACGACACCTAAAGGATCATATGTTGTCCTAAGGGGTCATATGGTGTCCTAAGGGGTCATATGACACCATATGACCCCTTACAACACCATACAATCCATGATGACACCATATGGTGTTCTAAGGGGTCATATGACACCATACAATCCATGACGACACCATATGGTGTCCTAAGGGGTCATATGACACCATACATGACCCCTTAGGACACAATATGATGCCTAACAACACCTTAGGGGTCATATGGTGTCCTCAGTGGTCATATGATATCTTATGACCCCTTAGCACACCATACAAACCCTAACGACACCATATGGTGTCTTAAGGGGTCATAGGATACCATATGACCCCTTAGGACACCATACGACACCATATGACACTTTAAGACACAATATGAACCCTTAGTACACCATATGACCCCTAACAACATCATAGGGTGTCCTAAGGGTTGATAGGACACCATATGACTCATTAGGACACAATATGACCCCTAACGACACATAAGGGGTCATATGGTAAAGTTAGAGGTAAGGATAGGTCTAACAGAGAGATGACATTTGGGGAAGAGAGAATTAGAGAGAGTTGGGGGTAATTAGGTGTTGGGAGGAGAGGGGGGAATGGAAAGTATCAACAAAAGGAGAGAGGGAGAGATGAGGAGAGAGGTTCAAAGAGAGAGGTCTAGAGAGAAGGTAATTAGGGGAAGGGGAGGGGGGAGAGAGGGAGGGAGTATCAACAAAGAAAGAGGGAGAAGAGATGGGGAGAGATCCCCCTGATTACTCTCTCTCTAGTCCATCTCTTTGTTAATACTTCCCTCTTCCCCTCTACTCTTGCTAATTATCCTCTCTCTATCACTCTCTTCACCTCTCTCCACAACTCTCTGTCTCCTTTTTTTGATACTTACTCTTCTCCCTCTCTTCTTATTTGATAATTACACCCAACTCTCTCTCACATTATTTCTTTCCCTCAATTACCCTTGATCACCTCTCTCCTCCTATGGGTTTATAGATACTTCCCTCTCCCCCTCTCCCCATTCCCTAATTACTTTCTATTTCTCTCTTCACCTTTGTCCCCATCTCTCTTCTCTCTTTGTTGATACTTTCACCTCTCCCCCTCTCCTCCTACCCCCTAATAATCTCTCACTCTCCCTCTCATTCTCTCTTCACCCCAATCACCCCTCCCTCTCTCTCTTCACCTTCCACATAATTACCTATAGCTCTCTCTCTCTCACACTCTCTCTCCCCCCCAATTAATCTATCCTTCTCACCTCTCTCCCTCTCTCCTTTTTTTGATACTTCCCTATGCCTCTCCTTGTCTCCTTTGAATTTTGTTGCTAGATATGAGAAGGAAATGTAGAGAGACTATTCTAGATCTTAGGGAAGAGAAAGTGACATAGAGGAGGAAATTATGAAGAGGTAGAAATATAAGCACCTTGTAGAGCTTGAGAGATTGAATGAGGTATTCAATGACAGTTAGAGATATAGGTCTAGGGAGAGATGTATAAATATGAACAAAAGAGAGGGAGGAAGAAACAAATAGGTGGAGTGATAGGTTTAGGAGAGAGGGGTGGAGAAAGGAACAAACATAGATAACATGGTTTATCAAAATTTATCAAACTCAATAAAATTCATAAATTTTCTATTATTAATTAATTACTTATTTAGTTTATTTTGAGATGATTGTTACAAAAATTCATGCAGTAGGGAAATCATATGAAAAAGTCATGAGTTTTTTATGTTTTAAAAATGAAGGAAGAATTTAAATGAATTATAATTATTTTTTAAAACAAATAATTGAAAATATACCTATTTCATATCATAGATCTCTTAATTACCTTTCCAACACCTATAAAAAATCAAAATTTCGATATAAAATGCCAAAGTTATGCCCAATTTACTAAAATATATTTTTTTATTTTTTCAAAAATAGATATCCGATTTTAAAACATAAATTTTTTCCTCCATCTTTTGGTTGAGGTTTTCTTTGGGATTTGGCTTGGAAGTGACAAGCCTGGAAAGTCAACTAAAAAAATGTGTTTTTCAGTATTCCTTGATTTTCCAGACTTTACACTAGTGGCTGACGACTTTTGTTATAGCCAAAATTGATAAAATGAAAAGGGTTTTTTAAGGACATTCTTAGCTTTCCAACAATATAAGGCTTGTCTTATTTCGATTTTAATAAATAATAATTATTTATTTTCTAATTGAATTCTGACAAAAGTTCTGATTGATAGACTGATTGAAAAATACTCATAACTTTCAAACCGCATAACATTTTTTGAATCTGAAACATGCGTCACATCCTATGCTTCATCTACTATAGGGAAAAATTAAAATAAATAAATAAATCATAAGGTTTTGACCAAGTTAAAGTGGTCAGACGTAGGAGTTTCTGAATTTCTGAAAAGTTGGAGTAAAAAATTCATAAATAGTTATTTACTTTATAAAAAATTATAAAAAAATATGTGTTGCATCCGGACATGAGTTTAATATTTATATTATAAATCTTATAAAAAACAATTATGATTTGATTGTGATTAGGGTGGTCAGACATACACCTACTTCTTATCTTTTTCCTGAAATATTTGTACCACTGCAGTGAAATTTGAAATTTTCATCAAATAGGATTTTTTTTTTTCAAAAAACAACTAGTAGCTTAGAAACTAAATTCAATTTTCTATAGATTCTATTCTTACATATTTTAAAAATAATGTTCATAATTTATTCAATTTTTCATGTCAAGTTGCATAACTCTGATTTTTTGAAATTTCATTGCCACTTAAGGGCTTGTTTTGGTACACCATGATCCTGCACATACCCATTAGCAAGTTTGGATACCAATTTTGATTGTTCTGCTTCTAGAAGTATCTTATGAATCCACATAGTTTTTAATTTTTTTCTTTTGGGGCCTTTGTGGCCTTTTGGATTGTCCTTTCTTTTAGATCATATTTTGTTTTTGAGCATGTCATTTTGAGGGGACATGTTGATCCTTTGATTTTTGTGGATTTTGAGCTTTATGCTTTTTAAATTGGGCATCCAAATTGCTTCCAATGGCAATGGGATGGGTGCATGAGGATGAACGACTTAAGGATTTTATGGATGGTGGGATGATGGAAGGAGTGGTTGGAGGCATTCAATGATGTATTCCTTTGTTGATCTTGCTTAGGCATTATTTGAGGTGATGGAGTGGTGGATGGAGGGACGTAAGGACCCAAAATGGATGGAAGGAATGGAGGATTTAGCTTTAGAATATAGGGTCCCAAAATGGTTGTGGAAGATGAGGGATGGCAAGATTTTGATTTAGATGAAGGACATTTGGATTTAGGAGGAATAGAGGATATACCAAAATCTTGAGCGTTATCTTGAGGACCCTTATTATTTTGGAAACAAGATGCGAGTCCATTTTGAGGGAGATGCGATGTGGAAGGCATTGTAGGCGCTTGAAGACAATCGGCTTGGATGGGAGTGATGGGATCTAGAGGAGGATTAGGTTCATGTTAGGGATCGGGATTATGCAAAGGATTGGGATTATGTGGAGGATTAGGAGTGTGAGATGGATTGGGATCATGACATGGAGATGAAGGGATACTTTGATCTTGACTTTGAGGAGATTTGGCAACTTTGCTTCGAGGTAGGGATTTTGTCTCCTTTGCTAGCATGTCTTGGATAAGATTATGGATGATGGATTTGGAGGATGTGGATAATACAGATTTTGGAGTATTAGGATTAGATGGAGGATGGGTATTGGATGGAGGATTAGGATAATGGATTGGGGAATTAGGATTAATGCTTGGAGGACTATGGAGTAAAGGATTTGGATGGGGAGTAGAGGTAATGAATGTGTTTTAAAAGGATGGGGATTGGGATGTCAATGGGAGGAGAGATGAAGTATATATGTGGATGAGGGATAATATGGAGATATAGATGGGAAATAAGATGTATTTCCCTTGTCAAAGGTAGAGGAAGGATAAGAGATATGATACGGATTGGGATTAGATACAATGTGTTGAGGTGAGATGGATGAAGGTATGATAGGTGGATGAAAGATTATGGGATTGACTTAGTAGGCAGGTTGAGGTGGTTTGTGAACTTCCATGAGAATCTTCTCATACCAAGCTTTGAAATTCCGGGCAGCCATGTTTATAATGAAGGATTAGATGGGAATTGGATGAATATAAGGATTAGGAATTGGCTTCGAATGATGATGGGTCAAATTTGATTAGATTTTAATTGGATTTGATTTGGATTGGACTTGATTTGATTGGATTGGATTAGATTGGATTGAATTGGATTGGATTAGATTGATGAGGGATTGGATAACCGGATTAGAAAGATGGATTGATTTGATTGATTGGAATTTTGGAGATTTGATTGGATTAGAGGGAGAATGATTATGGAAGAACGGATAGATATTAGGAAGAATAAAGGGGGAGGCTACCCAAAGTTAGATGAATGATTTGGACAAAAATATTGGTTGAGGAAGGATGATTGTTTGAATGGATGAAAATGGATTGGGGATTTGAGAATTGCTTGGATAGATTGAAATGGATTGTTTTGATGATTGAAAGAGCAAGGGTTGATTGTTTGGAGGAATCATGGACCTGGCAAGATATATCAAACAATGAATACACGCTGGCCACTGGTGCACATAGAGAATCCAAACACAATATGCTATCCTAGGAAGTTGGATGAGAAGGAAAATCTTTGTTTGCTGACTCAAGTACACACCCAATAGCTAATCAAAAGACATCGTTGGGTCTCACACAATGGTTTCCCAACGTTGTATTAGCCGAATCCAAACGCTAATAGGGGCACAATATGAAAAATTTCTTGGGGGAGTTACTATCTCCCTTGCACAAATATTATCCACCTTTTGGAGTGTTAGGAACCAGGAAGGACAATTGAGAGGGGGTGGGGGGAGGGGGGGTAAATCAGTTGTGAACTAGTTATATATAAATTATAAACCAAAATAGATTATTCCAACTTAAACCTTAATGTTGGTAAAGGGTATATGAACCAAGTTGTGGTACCTAAAGGGGGTCTTAAGATGCCACTTTTTTTTTTTTTTTTTTTTTTTTTTCTGAAATCAGCAAATTCTGAACTTCAACGACAAATTGAACCTAATCACACTCCAAATTTGAAGATGCAACAAGAACAAGAGTTAGAGTGCTCCGAGTCTACTTTCTAAACTATTATTTTGTTTTGAAAATGGTGGAGTTTAAGGGCTTAAAAAAGGGGGGCCACAAAAAGTGGTCCTATTTTTATGCAAAAAACATAACATAGCGTCTGTTGTGGCCCCCTTAAAATGTTAACTTTTTTTTGAATTTTTAAAATCGCTTCGGTGAGAAATTAGCTAACACCTTTTAGTTTATGCCAAATTTTTCAACTAATTTTTTAATGAGTATATGATTTTTTACTAATTTTCAAAGAGGACACCTCCTAAAAAACAAAAATTTGAGCATGCTCCCCCTTAAAATCATTAAAAACTAATCAAAAATCAAAACCTTTTTTTAAAATTGTGTAGAATGGAGTCTAATTTCTAAAAATGTAAGTGTAGACACCTAAAATTGTCCAGTCTAATTAAATAAATATTTTTATTTATTTAATTATTTTAGCCTAATTCATCTATTAATTAAATAAATCTTTATTTATTTAATTAATTCATTTATCCTCTTCTAGCCTTATTTCTCATTTAAATAAATACATTTATTTATTTAAATTATACTTTTTCCTAAATTAAATAAATATCTTATTTATTTAATTGATCCCACTTCTTCTATTAATTAAATGAATCTTTATTTATTTAATTAATTCATTAACCTTTTCTACCTATGACACATGTCATTCATCTCTTAATTCATACACTACCTACCCTTTCATTATTTTTTTATTTTCTTTACCTACCCTGTAATCATACCTGACCTCTTTTACACCTCTCAATCTTATCCCTCCATTTCATATAGTGGCTTCTATATAAGGAGATACTTCCTTCATTATCAAACCCTCACTATGCATTCAACCCCGACTACGCTTTCGAACTTGCATATGCAATCAAGCCTACTTGCAACCACATTTCCGTTCTTTGTTGAGCTCTTGTGCACATAAAATCTGAGAGCAGATATATCAAGCAAGATCAATGGAGATAGGAAGAATGGAGATTCAAACCCTATTGGACATGTGATGGTATAATCTTTGTGATTTCATTTGATTTGCATTGTCTTAGGTAATCTTCATATGTTATGGTGGATCTTTGTTGTTGTTAGGCTGGGGTTTTGTGGTTGAATCCCCCTTAAAATTATTAAAAACTAATCAAAAATCAAAACCTTTTTTTTTAAATTGTGTAGAATGGAGTCTAGTTTCTAAAAATGTAAGTTTTTTCAAAAGATGATGAACGTGTAAAAATCTATACCCAAAATAGTCCATGTTGATTTTTGACAAAAAATGGACACACTAACAAAAGAAATTATAGATGAAAGACTTAACGAAATCAAAATTTGAAATAAATTACATTGTTGGATAGCCATGATGGAGCTCAAGTTTACCATGGTATTTTTTAAACTTCATTGAAATACGTGCAAACCTGATGAAGAGCACGACCAAAAATATGTCAAAATTTTTAATGTTCTAATAAAAACATGTCTCTAGCCTGAAATGGTCGTCCAAACCTTTGGGTGGATGCCCAAGGCAAATCAGACCCATAGGTTTGGTTTTTCCCAAAGTGGTTCGTTTGGCGCGCACCAAATATGGTGCTCACCCTATTTGGCGTGCGCCAAATGTGATGAATGGGTTTTCCCATTTGGCGCATGCCAAATGTGGTCCATATTCCACATTTGGCACGTGCCAAACAAGGAGAGCACCAAATGTGTATATAGAAACCCCCATCTCACCTCTCCCTTCCCTCATAGTTCTATCTCTCTCTCCCCTTACCTCTTCTCGGGCTCTTCATTCTTATAGATACATACTCTTCTTTGTCCCTCCCCTCTCTAGCTCTCACAATTCCCTTATTACCCTATCCCTCAAGCTATCTCCCTGTCCATCCTTACACCCATCTAATTCCCTCTCTCACCTCTTTCCACCAATTTCTTCTTCACTCCCTCCTCTCTCTAGCTCTAAGGGGTCATAGGACACCATATGACCCCTTAGGATAAAATATGACCCCTAACGACACCTAAGGGGTCATATGGTATCCTAAGGGGTCACAAGACACCATATGACCTCTTAGGTTACCATAAGACCCATAAAGACACCATATGTTGTCCTAAGTGGTCATAGGACACCATATGACCCCTTAGGACACCATACAACCCATAACGACACCATATGGTGTCTTAATGGGTCATAGGACACCATATGACCCCTCAGGTGTCGTTAGGGGTCATATTGTGTCCTAAGGGGTCATATGGTGTCATATGACCCCTTAGGACACCATATGACCCCTTAGTACACCATATGGTGTCAGTATGGTTTTTATCATGTCCTATGACCCCTTATCACACCATATGACCCCCTAGTACACCATATGGTGTCAGTATGGTCCTATGGTGTCTGATGATCCCTTAGGACACCATATGACCCCTTAGGACACCATACGACCCATAACGACAACATAAGGTGTCCTAAGGGGTCATATGGTGTTTTAAGGGGTCATAACACACCATATGACCCGTTAAGACACAATATGATCCCTAGCGACACCTAAGGGGTCATATGGTGTCCTATGACCCCATAGGAGACCATATGACCCCTCAAGACACCATACGACCCATAATGACACCATATTGTGTCCTAAGGGGTCATAGGACACCATACAACCCATAACGACACCATATTATGTCCTAAGGGGTTATATGGTGTTCTAAGGGGTCATAGGAGACCAGATGACCCCTTAGGACACCATGTGACCCCTTAGAACACCATATAGTGTCGTTATGGGTCATATGGTGTCCTAAGGGGTCATATGGTGTCCTAATGGGTCATATATTGTCCTATGACCTCTTAGGACACCATATAACCCCTTCTGTGTCGTTAGGGTTCACATTGTGTCCTAAGGGGTCATATGGTGTCCTATGACTCGTTAGGACACCACATGACCCCTTAGGACACCATATGGTGTCATTATGGGTCGTATGGTGTCCTAAGTAGTCTTTAGGTGTCTTATGATCCCATAGGACACCATATGACCCCTTAGGACACATATGACCCATAATGACAACATAAGGTGTCCTAAGGGGTCATATTATGTCTTAAGGGGTCATAACACACACCATATGACTCGTAAGACACAATATGATCCCTAACGACACCTAAGGGGTCATAGGACACAATATGACCCCTCACGACACTATGACCCTTAACAACCCCATATTGTATCCTAAGGGGTTATATTATGTCCTAAGGGGGTCATAGGACACCAGATGACCCCTTAGGACACCATGTGACCCCTTAGAACACCATATAGTATCGTTATGGGTCATATGGTGTCCTAAGGGGTCATATGGTGTCCTAACAGGTCATATAGTGTCCTATGACCTCTTAGGACACCATATAACCCCTTACATGTTTTTAGGGTTCACATTGTATCCTAAGGGATCATATGGTGTCTTGTGACCCCTTAGGACACCATATGGTGTCATTATGGGTTGTATGGTGTCCTAAGCAGTCATTAGGTGTCCTATGGGACCATAGGACACCTAATGACTGCTTAGGACACCATACAACCCATAATGACACCATATGGTGTCCTAAGGGGCCATATTGTGTCTTAAGAGGTCATAACACACCATATGACCCGTTAAGACACAATATGATCCCTAACAAAACCTAAGGGGTCATATGGTGTCCTAAGGGGTCATAGGACACCATGTGACCCCTTAGGACACCATACAACCCATAACAACACCATATTGTTTCCTAAGGGGTCATATGGTGTCATAAGGGGTCATATGGTGTCCTATGGGGTCATAAGACACCAGATGACCCCTTAGGACACTATGTGACCCCATAGAACACCATATAGTGTCGTTATGGGTCATATGGTGTCCTAACGGGGTCATAGGACACCAGATGACCCCTTAGGACACCATGCGACCCCTTAGAACACCATATAGTGTCGTTATGAGTCATATGGTGTCCTAAAGGGTCATATGGTGTCCTAACAGGTCATATAGTGTCCTATGACCCCTTAGGACACCATATAACCCCTTACGTGTTGTTAGGGTTCACATTATGTCCTAAGGGGTCATATGGTGTCCTATGACCCCTTATGACACCATATGGTGTCATTATGTATCGTATGGTGTCCTAAGAAGTCATTAGGTGTCTTACAATCCCTTAGGACACCATATGACCCCTTAGGACACCATATAACCCATAATGACAACATAAGGTGTCCTAAGGGGTCATGTTGTGTCTTAAGGGGTCATAACACACCATATGACCCGTTAAGACACAATATGATTCCTAATGACACCTAAGGGGTCATATGGTGTCCTAATTAGGACACCATACGACCCATAACGAAACCATTTTCTGTCCTCAGGGGTCATATTGTGTCTTAAGCGTTCATAACACACCATATGACCCGTTAAGACACAATATGATCCCTAACGACACCTAAGGGGTCACAGGACACCATATGACCCCTTAGGACACCAAATGGCCCATAATGACACCATATTGTGTCCTAAGGGGTCATGTGGTGTCCTAAGGGGTCATAGGACACCATATGATCCCTTAGGACACCATACGACCCATAACAACACCATATGGTGTCCTAAGGGGTCATATGGTGTCCTAAGGGGTCACAAGACACCAGATGACCCCTTAGGACACCATGTGACCCCTTAGAACACCATATACTATTGTTATGGGTCGTATGGTGTCCTAAGGGATCATATGGTGTCCTAACGGGTCATATAGTGTCCTATGACCCCTTAGTGCACCATATAACCCCTTACATATCGTTAGGGTTCACATTGTGTCCTAAGGGGTCATATGGTGTCATATGACCCCTTAGGACACCATATGGTGTCATTATGGGTTGTATGGTGTCCTAAGCGGTCATTAGGTGTCTTATGATCCCTTAGGACATCATATGACTCCTTAGGACACCATATGGCCCATAATGACAACTAAGGTGTCCTAAGGGGTCATATTGTGTCTTAAGGGGTCATAACACACCATATGACCTCTTAAGACACAATATGATCCCTAACGACACCTAAGGGGTCATATGGTGTCCTATGACCCCATAGGACACCATATGACCTCTTAGAACACCATACGACCCATAATGACACCATATTGTGTCCTAAGGGGTCATATGGTGTCCTATTAGGACACAATATGGTGTTGTTATGGGTCGTATGGTGTCCTAAGGGGTCATATGGTGTCCTATGGGGTCATAGGACATCATATGACCCCTTAGGTGTTGTTAGGGATCATATTGTGTCTTAACGGGTCATATGGTGTGTTATGATCCCTTAAGACACAATATGATCCCTTATGACACCTTATGTTGTCATTATGGGCCATATGGTGTCCTAAGGGGTCATATGATGTCCTAAGGGATCATAAAACACCTAATGACTGCTTAGGACACCATACAACCCATAATGACACCATATGGTGTCCTAAGGGGTCATAGGACACCATATGACCCCTTAGAACACAATGTGAACCCTAATGACATGTAAGGGGTTATATGGTGCACTAAGGGGTCATAGGACACTATATGACCCGTTAGGACACCATATGATCACTTAGGACACCATATGACCCATAACAATAGTATATGGTGTTCTAAGGGGTCACATGGTGTCCTAAGGGGTCATCTGGTGTCCTATGACCCCTTAGGACACCATATGGTGTTGTTATGGGTTGTATGGTGTCCTTAGGGATCATATGGTGTTCTATGACCCCTTAGGACACCATATGACCTAGGACACCATATGACCCGTTAGGACACCATACGACCCATAACGACACCATATTGTGTCCTAAGGGGTTGTATGGTGTCCTAAGGGGTCTATGGTTATTGTATAGGGTTGAGGATTTAGCATATTGGGTCATACGATCTAGGGTATTTGTTATAGGTTTTAAATGGTTTAATTTTTATGGTTGTTGCTATCAAACTATAGGGTATAGAGTATAGATTATAGGGTATAGAGTAGAAATTTATCAAAGGCTAAAAAATTTCAATGGAAGTCATTTGGCTAGTGCCATATTTGGCGCTAGCCAAAGGAGTTGCACTAAAAAACGGTTATATGGGACCCTTGACCCATGATCCAAGCCCACATTCTCTCATTTTGTCTACTTTCTGCACATGATCAGACAAAAATATGCTTTTTGCATGGTGTTGACATTTTATGCAATGTTATTTTATACTTTCCATCAGCCCTCCACCACCTTTTTTTTCATTTGACAACATCAAAGAGGAAGAACATAGTTTTTTTTATTTATCAAATTTGAATAATTGAGGTAATATTTTCTTGTTTTTTAGAATTCAAATACTTATTAAGTGTCATTTTATTTAAATGTTAGAATAAAAGTGTGAGTCAAAATTGATTATAATCCTATTAGATTTACATTAGATTTAACAATGCATTTGAAGGAAGTTGCATAAGAAAATTATTTGTTTAGTGGTTTAAAACAAAATTTGCAATTTCATACATCCTTTTTAAGATCTTATGAAATAATTTAAAAAAGGAATACATGAAATAATTTCAATTTCATATATCCATTTTAACATATGCATAATTAGGACAGTCATAGATGCATTAGGACTATCCTAACATAATTAGGACAGTCATAGATCCATTAGGACTGCCCCTTAAGCCTATTAAAATCTCTTTATGAATTAACTTTATTCTATTTTATGTGCATATACATGTAGAAATCATCATCATGCTGAGGAAATGACCAAAAAACGTAACACCGGAAGAGCATGAAGCTAAGTATGCAAAAAAAAGAGAAGGAATGAAGCAACTTCGTGAAGAAAGAAAATTGAATACAATAGAAGAAGAGGTGCCAATTGAAGAGGAACATGAAATATCCATCCGATCTAAGAGAGAGACAGAATTGGCCACACAAAGGTAACAAATGCAAAACCTTCGTGCAATGAGACAATTGAATCCTGAGGTTGAGAGCATATCTACCACAATTCAAGTTGAGGGCACCCCATTGAGGGCACCCCATCTCTTACATCTCAATTTGAAGGCACACCATCTCTTATTGGCACACCGTTGGCATCTACAACATCTCATATTGAATGCACTCCCTCTATGACATTTGACGTTGCAAGTACTTCAAGATTGACATCAAGTATTGGAGCTACACCATCTTGTACACCTCAATTTCAAGGTATGTCATCATTTTCATCTCCGGTTGAAGGTATGCCACCTGTCCCTAATGTTGTTGACATTCCTAATCTTGAGGTAACTTAAATTTTGAGAGCACCTCGTAGAGTTTTGCATAGAAATCCTAAGTATTTGATTTATATTGATGCTAATGTTTTGAAACCAATGGTTGACAAGATTCCAAATCGTACTTGTCAAAGACATGCTAACCAGATATGGAAAATATTTTTTGAGCCTTTAAATGAGACAGGAAGATGTCAACTATTTGTTGAAATGATGAGAAATCTGAAATTTAGGCCCATAATGAAGATTCTTGGGCTAATAACATCGATTGAATCAAGCGACAAATCTATTGCGAAGAATTTGATGAATTCATATGATACTATTGGTTCTAACTCACGCACAAAAGATAGTAATGCCACACGATGTGTCATTACATCAACAATTGTAAGCACTCAAACTAAGAAAGATCACCTCATTAGAAAGACAAGTAAACAATTGAAGATAAGTAGACAAACTCTAATGAGAGCTATGGGAAGGAGACAAAGAGCAGAGGATCCATATAACAATGAGTTATGGGCTTTTTCTGGTAGATTACCACGGAAAGATAAAGCAATTGTTGAATCCTTGAGATCCCTAATTGAATATTTTTGGAAGAATAACATAAGGGTCTCTCCAAATCAAAGAGATGTTGTAAGAAGGAGGATTGGTAGTAAAATCCATGATCCACATCCAAAACATTTTTTGGATATGACTCAAACACATTTTTTTGCCAAGTTTCAACGCATGTATCCTCAAATTAAAATTAGTCAAAGATTCTAAATGGTAAAACCTTTTAATGTCAAAATAAATCACACACACACAACTTGTTTTTGTAGAGTACATATCGAATTTTCTAACCATTATGATTTTTATCAATACATATGTATAGATTTGCATGCTAACAATATTTTGCAGGAATGCAACATAAATGGTCCACCAACATCTTCAAGGGAATGCATATCTAGCATCTTATGTGAAAGAGTAGATGGTCAAGTGTATTACAATAAGTGTTGCTTGGATGGCACATGTGTTCATTGTGGTGGATTGCGACATTTACAAATTTGTCAACATATGGATATTGGACAAGAAATTGGTAATGAATTAGTGGAATTTGAAAAATATAAGATAGTGGCCTACATGCTAAAAGATGAAAAAGAAGCAAAAAGGTGTGAATTGGTTAGTGAGAAGATTCCAGTGTATCAGTTTATGGGCATCTTTCATGAGAATATAGTGTATGAGTATGCAAGGCATAACCATCGATCTCGTTGGTTGGACTCACAATTTAAGTTATGAAATGACACATTTCCACTTCATACAATCATTTCAATTGTTGACTTTGCAAAGAACTACACACTACAACCACAAAATGAGGTGCAATCACAATATTACAACTCCACACAAGTTGCTATACTTGTGCATATAACATTCATTCATGCACATGATAGTATGGAAGAGGATAGGAAGATATTGAGGGAGTATCATTTTTACATTAGTGATGATCGCTCACACTCTACAAAGTTTGTGCAAGGTTTTTTTCAGATATTCTACGATGATTTGGCTAGCTGAGGCATATCATTCCGTCAACATATCATATGGGCAGATAATTGTGCATCACAATTTAATAACTCTCAGATGTTTTATTGGTTGACTAGGATGCATAAGTTGACTTCTATTCAACATATGAGAAATTTCTCTGAGGTTGGGCATGGAAAAGGGGAGCATGATGGTGCAAGAACATGTATTAAAAGAGCTTTATCATGAGAAGAGTTAAAGTACAAAGGGAATGCAAACTTGAAAGATGCAAAATCAATTGTTCAGTGGTGCAATGGTACAATTGGTCTAGGTAATCAAGGTAAGTCTTCAGTTCGCAGATTTTTTTGGTTGGTAGATGATACTAACATTGCAAAATTAGAAGATTGTTGTACATTGACAGGATCGAGTGAGCTACACTCTTTCAAAAGCTCTAATGCAGGTTCATGGACTATCCATATGCGACGGATGGCATGTTATTTTTCTTCATGTAGAGATGGTGCCTATAATGAGTGTGAGTCAAAGGAGTGGGTGGAAGAATGGTGTATGAGGCCTCCAATCCCACTTGAGACATATCGACCTCCAAGTGCACTACAACTAACACAGATGGAAGCATCAGTTGACTTTGACCATGTGTCAGATTTAGTCCAACTAGGTAAATTATCCACATGTAATTTTTTGTACTTTAATATTTTACCTTAGTTGTTTGTTAAATTCTTCTCACTTTATCATTGTAGGGCATGTTTATGTAGTTATTGCAGCTGGAGACAATGAAGAAGGAACAGATTATTACTGTGTCATTGTGTGGATGCAAAAAAGAAATTGGATGGCCTTATGGTAGATGGACAAAATATTGAGTACCCCACAAGATCAGTAGTTTTTACTGGTACATGGCTTAGAAGGTACCCAGTGAAGAAGTCTAACTTGTGGTTGTTCGAGGACTTCGAGACACATAGGAAGATTCTTCATTATTCTAACCTTGTTGTAGCTTCAAATGTTCATTTGATCAGATATGGGGGTAGACTGCTAAAGAAGAACCTATAGAAGGATCATGAGTTTGACAATGAGGCCATAATAGACATGATAAATAGTAGAGAAAATCCACATGGTTCATTGGATTAAATATAAATGTAAAAAATTGTAATATCAATAATATTTGGATATATGTACATGACTTGTTTTTTCGACTACTCGAGGCATTATAATATAAAAATTTGTCTTTTTGTCTTATTTTGTGTGATTTTATGTAAATAATGTCATTTTGGACCATTAGAGATCACATGGGATCATTTCATGAAGTTTTAGGCTAATATGGTAAAATATGTAAAAATTACTCATTTGTTGTCAATCACTCAAAGTGTGAAAAATTGTCAAAATTCGGCATCATTTTTCTTGATGTTAGTGACATGTAAGAATGATTCATCTGATCCTATGGGGTTGTGTTATGACACTCTAAAAAAGCCTTTCTCAGTTTAGGTAGACTCAGATTTAATTGCTCGTGGTGACACTTTCTCAGTTGTGACAAAAAACATCAGATGAGTTTAATGAAAAGTTGCACAATGCCCCATCTTTCAATCCGCTCTCCGCAGCACCGAACCGTCATCTCGTATGCATTGAGGTGGCTAGGTTTATGCTAGGAATTCCTTCATTTTTCTCTCTAGCTCGTTCGATCATTGCAGGCCACACCCTAGCAGCGAAATCACTTAAGTGCTCAAGTTGCTCAAAGTTGTCAATATTCGGCATCACGTTTCTCGGCCCCCGTTAATCAGAAGAACAAGTCGTCTGATCCTATGGGGTTGTGTTATGGCACTCTAAAAAAATCTCTCTTGCTTCAGGTAGACTCAAATCTAGTTGCTCGTGGCGACACTTTCTTGGTTGTGACAAAAGCATCAAATGAGTTCAATGAAAAGTTGCACAGTGCCCCATCTTTCAATCTGCTCATCACGACACCAAACCATCAGCTTGTATGCATTAGGGTGGCCAGGTTTATGCTAGGAATGCCTTCATTTTTCTCTCCAACTCATCTGATCATTGCAGGCCACACCTTAGCAGTGAAATTGCCTAAGTGCTCAAGTTGCTCAAAGTTGTCAATATTTGGCATCACGTTTCTCGGTGCCCATTAATCAAGAATGATTCGTCTGATCCTACAAGGTCATGTTATGGCACTCTAAAAAATCCTCTCTCGGTTTAGGTAGACTCGGATCCAATTTCTTGTGGCGACACTTTCTCGGTTGCGACAAAAAGCGTCAGATGAGTTCAATGAAAAGTTGCACAATGCCTCATCTTTCAATCCACTTGTTGCGGCACCAAATCATTAGCTCATATGCATTGGGGTGGCCAGGTTTATGCTAGGAATGCCTTCTTTTTTCTCTCCAACTCATCTGATCATTGCGGGCCACACCCTAGCAGCGAAATCACTTAAGTGCTCAAGTTGCTCAAAGTTGTTAATATTCGGCATCGCATTTCTTGACGCTCGTTAATTAAAAAAACCAACTATCTAATCCTACAGGGTCATGTTATGGCACTCTAAAAAAACCTCTCTCGCTTCAGGTAGACTCGGATCTAGTTGCTCGTGGCGAAACTGTCTCGGTTGTAATAAAAAGAGTCAGATGAGTTCAATGAAAAGTTGCACAATGCCCCATCTTTCAATCTGATCGTCATGGCACCAAACCGTCAGCTTGTACGCATCGAGGTGGCTGAGTTTATGCTAGGAATTCCTTCATTTTTCTCTCCAACTCATCCGATCTTTGCGGGCCACACCCTAGTAGTGAAATCGCTTAAGTGCTCAAGTTGCTCAAAGTTGTCAATGTTCATCATCGCGTTTCTTGGCGCCCATTAATCAAGAATGATTCGTCTGATCCTACGGGGTCATGTTATGGAACTCTAAAAACTCTTCTCTTGGTTTATGTAGACTCAGATCCAATTTCTCGTGGTGACACTTTCTCGGTTGCGACAAAAAGCGTCAGATGAGTTTAATGAAAAGTTGCACAATGCCCCATATTTCAATCCACTCGTCACGACACCAAACTGTCATCTTGTACATGTTGGGGTGGCTGATTTTACGCTAGGAATGCCTTCGTTTTTCTCTCCAACTCGTTCGATCGTTGCAGGCCACTCCCTAGCAGCGAAATCGCTTAAGTGCTCAAGTTGCTGAAAGTTGTCAATATTTGGCATCGCGTTTTGCGTCACTCGTTAATCATAAGAATGAGTCATCTGATCCTATGGGGTTGTGTTATGGCACTCTAAAAAATTCTCTCTTGGTTTAGGTAGAATTGGATCCAGTTGCCCGTGGCGACACTTTCTTGATTGCGACAAAAAGTGTCAGATAAGTTCAATGAAAAGTTGCACAATACCCCATCTTTCAATCCGCTCGTCGCGGCACCGAACCATCAACTTGTACACGTCGGGGTGGCCGGGTTCAAGCTAGGAATGGCTTTGTTTTTCTCTCCAACTCATTCGATCATTGTGGGCCACACCCTAGTAGTGAAATCGCCTAAGTGCTCAAGTTGCTCAAAGTTATCAATATTCGACATCACGTTTCTCAGTGCCTGTTAATCATAAGAATGAGTCATCTGATCCTATGGGGTGTCATGTTATGGAACTCTAAAAAATCCTCTCTCGGTTTAGGTAGACTCGGATCCAATTGCTCATGGCAACACTTTCTCGGTTGCGACAAAAAGTGTTAGATGAGTTCAATGAAAAGTTGCACAATGCCCCATCTTTCAATCCGCTCATCGCGGCACCAAACCGTCATTTTGTATGCATCGAGTTGGCCAATTTTACGCTAGAAATGCCTTCATTTTTCTCTCCAACTCGTCCGATTGTTGCGGGCTACACCCTAGCAGTGAAATTGCTTAAGTGCTCAAGTTGCTCAAAGTTGTCAATATTCGGCATCGCATTTCTCGGTGCTTGTTAATAATAAGAACAAGCCATCTGATCCTATGGGATCATGTTATGGCACTCTAAAAAATCCTCTCTTGGTTTAGGTAGACTTGGATCCAATTTCTCGTGGCGACACTTTCTCGGTTGCAACAAAAAGCATCATATGAGTTCAATGAAAAGTTGCACAATGCCCCATCTTTCAATCTGCTCGTCACGACACTAAACCTTCATCTCATATGCATTGAGGTGGCTAGGTTGATGGTAGGAATGCCTTTTTTTCTCTCCAACTCATCTGATCATTGTGGGCCACACCCTAGCAGCGAAATCACTTAAGTGCTCAAGTTGCTCAAAGTTGTCAATATTCGGCATCGCGTTTCTTGGTGCTTGTTAATCATAAGAGCGAGCCATCTAATCCTACGGGGTCATTTTATGGCACTCTAAAAAAGCCTCTCTTAGTTTAGGTAGACTCGGATCCAGTTTCTTGTGGCGACACTTTCTCGGTTGTGACAAAAAGCGTTAGATGAGTTCAGTGAAAAGTTGTACAATGCCCCATCTTTCAATCCACTCATCACGGCACCAAACCATCAGTTCGTACGTGTCAGGTGGCCGAGTTTATGCTAGGAATTCCTTCATTTTTCTCTCCAAATCATTCAATCGTTGTGGGCCACACCCTAGTAGAGAAATCACTTAAGTGCTCAAGTTACTCAAAGTTGTCAATATTTGGCATCGTGTATCTCGATGCCCGTTAATCATAAGAAAAAGCCATCTGATCCTACAGGGTCATGTTATGGAACTCTAAAAAATCCTCTCTCTATTTAGGTAGACTCAGATCTAGTTGCTCATGGTGACACTTTCTCAGTTTCAACAGAAAGCGTGAGATGAGCTCAATGAAAAGTTGCACAATACCCCATCTTTCAATCCACTCACCGCGACACCAAACCATCAGCTCATACCCATCAAGGTGGCTTGGTTTACGCTATGAATTCCTTCATGTTTCTCTCCAACTCACCCAATCATTGTGGGCCATACCCTAACAACGAAATCGCTTAAGTGCTCAAGTTGCTCAAAGTTGTCAATATTCGGTATCATGTTTCTCGACGCCCATTAATCATAAAAATGAACCGTCTGATCCTATGGGGTCTTGTTATGGCACTCTAAAAAATCCTCTCTCGATTTAGGTAGACTGAGATCCAGTTGCTTGTGGCGACATTTTCTCGCTTGTGACAAAAAGCATCAGATGAGTTCAATGAAAAGTTGCACAATGCCCCATCTTTCAATCCGCTCGTCACGACACCAAACCGTCAGCTCGTATGCGTCGGGGTGGCTGGGTTTATGCTAGGAATTCCTTCATTTTTCTCTCCAACTCGTCTGAATGTTGCAGGCCACACCCTAGCAATGAAATTGCTTAAGTACATGCTTTAGATGAATAGAAGTGTATGGGCTATGCAATTTTTTTAGAATGGGCATGGGTACAATGGTGCCTTACATTGTCTCTAATTTTGGTTATTTCCATGTTTCCTTTATATAGTTTTATTTTGACTATCTATTGAATTTGTGTTGATCTCCATAAGCTTGTGTCTTGGATGACAAACACATATTTAGGTTCAAAGCTTAACTAACAATAAACTTTGTGCAATTATTCATTTAATCATTTGTACTACAATTATGGATAACCATGATAAATGATTTGCATTAACCAAATAGCTACAAATCCATACAACATTGCATACCATTAAAACTATCAAATATATCCAATACAGACAAATAGGCTTTCCAAAAGCCATATGGACATAGAATTTCATGTATTCATAAAACAAAACATATGTTCAAAACTGTTATAAAGGCATACGACATGATATCTAATAAAGTCAAATAGGGGCTTTCCAAAAGCCATATGAACATAGAATGTCACATATTCATAATACAAAACATATGTTCAAAATTGCCATATAGGCATACAAAATGGTATCCAATAAAGTCAAATAGGGCTTGCCAAAAGCCATATGGACATAGAATGTCACATATTCATAATACAAAACATATGTTCAAAATGTCCATATAGGCATACAACATAGGACCCTATTCTATTCATTTCCCTCTAGGGGAAGGAAACAGATCACAAGATATATTTTCCTATCGAGGGGATGGAGATGTATATGATGAAGGTGTCTTTCGAGTATGTCCACTCGACCTCCTCTCTAGACTGTTTTGTAACTCCACCCGATACAATGAAAAGAATGATGTTAGCATACACAAAAATTGAATTTTAGAATGACATTTAATAGAATAGTCACTTATCGCACACAAATAATCATGATGTTCATCCACAACAGGTGCACGTTCATGGTCTGGAGTGACAAGCCCCTCCTGTAAGCATTACAATGTAAATTAAACTAAATACAAGTGTCGTTAAATTTTTTAATAACATATTATTAAGATAACAAATGTAATGCTAAATTTACTAAATTTACAAATATGTCTCATACTTTTGTGAAAGTAGTTGAACTTGCTACTGCTGTAGCAACACCGCGCTCCATTGATGTGCGAACGGCAGGAGGAGTCTTTGATGTCAACATCTAAAAATTAAATAAAGTATATTGATTAATTGCCAAAACTATCAATATTATTTAATAACAACATTAAAGATAAATTGCTTACCTGGGTGAAAGATTGTCGATGAAATACACTGCGAGGTGTTGATGTTCAAGCTCTAGCATCAAACTATTTGACATCCAAAATGAGTAATTAGAAAATCATTCACATAAGGTTCAACTATCTACATATAATAATTATATTTCTTCACTCGTTGTATACCTGTGGAGTCGACGAAGTCATGAAAAAGGGTGCTGCAGGAATGTTGCTAGTATTGTGAACACTTTGACCCTGATTTTTTATCATAATAATTTACTAATTTAGATATATTCTCAAATTTCCATATAATATTTAATAAAAAGAATGAAATGAACTTGTAATGAAATTCACCTAGGTATCAATGCCAAATATTTCGTTCAGCAAAGATTCTGTCATGACAATGTTCTCTATAGCAAACTTCGCCCGTGCACGTGCATTCTCAGAAATATTAGGATCATAAGTGCAAAGAGAACCACAAAATCGATAAAAATGAGCTAGAACTTGATGCCTAGAAGAATCACCATCATTTCTCTCATCACCCTCTACTAGAGGCCTATCATGCTATATAAGGGTCCGAGTGAGCGAGCTAATGGAGTCTAGAGTTTCGACCTCAATACTCTCCTTCACAATGGAAGGAATAATAACATGATCCACCATAGGTCTGGCCAAGGGTCTTGGTGGGAGATTTGGGTCACATTGTGCAACCTCTCTATCATGTGAGGAACCCCCACCTCTACCTTGAAAATCTAGAAAATCAAAATAGTTTGGGATCTCATTAAGTTCAAACTCACAATACAGTTTTCTCAAAAAGTATTGGGGTACCTCATGATTATTGCATGGGGGCTGATCAAATACCATCCACCACCTATCCCAAAAATTGTTCTTAATCCCTTCATGATGACACCAATGAATAGGGAATCTCCTACATCCAGGGTGTAAAGGTTGATTCGTTTGGGGGTCCGTTAAAAGAGCACACAAGTCAAATTTATTAATTTTCTTTTTCTTCACTGTTGCATATGATAATTTGTCAGCATAAACTTCTTCCTTCTTATTGGACCAAAAATTTATTTTCCCACTCATAGATTGTATGTGAGATACAATAGATTGCAAAGAACTGGCAAGGTTTGTCCTATGGGTGTTTGTTCCAGTGGGATCTTTTAGCCTTGTAATTAAACCTTCAAGATCTTTTTGGCTATTTTCTATTTGACCTAATAGGTTTTCTTGTGTACCTATGAGATGTCTAGGGATTGTAGGAGGTTCTTGATGTGCTTCTTCTTCAATATGGTCTTTATGAGGAGGTGATTGAGTGTTTTCAACATTTTCTTGTCTAATCTCATTTCCTGATAATGAAAATAAATTTAAATCAATAAACCTAGTTTAATCTTCAAATTAATAAAAAAATGACAATAAGAAAACAAAAATACACACCTCTTCAAGCTTTTCGATGGCATGGAATTTTTTTTATGAGAGATGGACAACTTAGTTCCCAATATCAAGCTTCTACAAAGGGCAAGTGCAAGAAAATGGCACCCCAAATTGCAAAATTGCGGGTTTGGGAATGCAGAATGCACCCAAAATGCGGACTTGGGTGTTTTTAAAGTTTGCAAAGGTAATAAGGTGCGTGCCTTATGACCTTTTTTTTTTTTTTTGAAGTGTGGCACCTTTTTGGTACCACAACTTCGTGCATATAACCTAAACGAAACTTAAATGCTGGTGAGATAGATTAATAGTTATAGCAGTTCCAGTGGAACTTAATGCATGAAATAGAAAGAGAAACAACATGCACAACACATGACAAAGATTTTGACATGGAAACCATGTAAGGGGAAAAACCACGGTGGGAAACCTTAGCCACAATCAGATGATACTACTGTAGATAGTAAGTGAATACAAATGGGGTCTGCACATGCAGAAAGGCCAACCGCCTAGAGCTCACTGCTCAATCACAAAATAGGAGTCACACTGACTACATAATTGGATGGTTAAATCCAATGATAATGTACTGCTCAAAATAGAATCTACAATGTTGGATTCAGTACTGGTTTAAGCTCTGATCATGAGTGCTAAACACCTTCATAACCTTCCTTCAACCTTCAAATAGTGTTTGCGTGATTCACACAGGATCTGCTTATTTTTGCTCTTCAATATTTGCTCATACCATTTCCATATCCATGTAAATATCCGATCTTCAATAAGATCTTACATTTATAAAAACCTAAGATCAAATGTTAAGGTCGGCTCACTAAAGATATTACAATTAAAATCAATTACAAACAAGTCTTAGTGCAATACAATATGCCAGCTCAATACAATTACAATCAATAAACCATTTCCAAAATGTGTCGTGCTGATCTAGAATAGATATCATGTATTGGTCTATAACTTAGACCTATCTGTTGGTTAAGGCAAATGTGTCAACCCGATTAGACCAATAAAAAAAACACCAAATCCAAACATTCAATCCATGTCTTCGACATAACCAAATGATCTCCAGATGATAATAAGTCATCATCACTGTCGGTGAACAATATAACCTGTCGGTGAAGCATATACTAGTGATTGTGCATAAGCCAATATCCAAGCCGAGACCACAATGCACCGGTTCAACAATAAACCAATACAACCATAGTGCCAAATCAACAATGTAGACCTCCAAGAAGATAAGTGTTGACATCAATGACAAAACCAATGCAACACATGACAAAGTCATCCATAATACCAACAATCTCCCCCTTTGGCATTGATGGTAACTCTAGATGGAAAAACATCTAAGTGCCAAAAAATAGAATGCCAAAAACCAACAAACCAACAATCTCCCAAAATAGATCAATACAAAGTTCCATGCCAAAACAGAAACCCTATACCCAAAAATACATCTCTCCAAAGTACAGTATTTTTCCATAGATATCTCTCCCCCTTTGACATCAAATGCCAAAGCAATTAAGAATAAAAATATAACATACAACTGACTACTCCCCCTGAGCAGTAGCTCTCCTCCATCAAAGCCGGAAAAAGATTTTTTTGTTAGTTCCTGCCGGTTTGATGCCAATCTTCATCTTTCAAGTCTCCGGCGGTGGGGAAATTACCCCAAGCTACTCTCTGAGATATTCGAATGTTTCCTTAGGCAAAGGCTTAGTAAAGATATCTGCAATTTTCTCTTTAGTATTCACATAAACCAATCTTACTTCATTTTTTTCAACATTCTCTTTCTGAAAATTGTACTTAATAGAAACATATTTTGTTTTAGAGTGAAATACCAGATTCTTTGATATATCAATTGCTGCTGAATTATCACAATAAATAATTATTGGTTCTTTGCATTTTACCTTTATATCCTTCAAATTTTTCTTGATCCATGATACCTGAGTACAATTAGTGGTTGCTGCAACATATTTTGATTCTACTGTAGATAATGATGTACAAGTCTGCTTCTTGTTTATCCATGAAATTAACCTTTTGCGAAGAAAGATGTACTACTAGTGGTACTCTTTCTGTCATCTACATCTCCTTCCCAATTAGCATCGGTGTATGCACATAACTCAAAATTATCATCCTTAGGATACCATAAACCAAGATTTGTTGTGCCTTCTAGGTATTAGAAAATCCTTTTTTGCTGTTGATTCATGTTTTTCTTTAGAATTGCTTTGAAATATTGATACAATACATACTGCATTCATTATATCAGGTCTGGTTTGTGTCAAATACAACAATCCTCCAATCATATATTTGTACCTTGTCGAATTTATAGGAGCTAAATCATCCTTCAATGTCAATTTATCAGTTGTAGTCATAGGAGTGCTTACTGATTTGGAGTTTTCCATACCAAATTTCTTCAAAAGTTCCTTCAAGTATTTTGTTTGACATATGAATATACCTTTACCTATTTGTGATATCTACAAACCTAGAAATTTTTTTATCTCTCCAATCATAGACATTTCAAATTCTTCTTACATCTTATTAGCGAAGTCTTTACATAATCCATCTTCACCTCCAAAAATGATATCATCTACAAATGCTTCAATAACCAATATTTTATAATTGGTAACTTTGTAATACAAATTTCTGTCAGCATTACCTTTTGTGTAAGCAAGCTTTAAAATATATTTATCCAATCTAGCATACCAAGCTCTGGGAGCTTGCTTCAATCCATATAAAGCTTTCCTTAACCTGCAAACCATATCCTTATCATCTATCAATGAAAATCCATCAGACTATTCAATGCAAACTTCCTTCTCAAGACCTTCATTCAAAAATGCACATTTTACATCCATATGATAAACTTTATAGTTCTTATGAGCTGCAAAAGCAAGAAATAGTCTAACTGCCTCAATTCTAGCTATCGGTGCAAAGGTTTCATTATAATCAATTCATTCTTTATATGAATAACCTTTACAAAATAATATTGCTTTGTTTTTGATTACTTCACCATCCTCATTAATTTTATTTCTATATACCCATTTTGGTCCAATTACATTTTTGTCCTTAGGCCAGGGAACTAATGTCCAAGTGTTATTCTTTTCAATATGTTCTAATTCTTCTTCCATTGATTTTATCCAATGTTTATCTTGATAAGCTTCATCAATTGATGTTGGTTCAACTTGAGAAATTAAACATACCTCTTCATTTGCTAATCTTCCTCTAATCATAACACCTTGATTCTTATTTCCAATTATTTGATTTTCTGAATGATTCAATCTTACATATTTGGGTTTGTTCTAATTTCCACTCACATGTTGTTGTTCTTCAGTCACTATTGAGTTTTCTGATGATGTCGATGTGACTGGGTCTTCACTTTGTACCAGTTCAATCTGTGTCAGTTCATTTATAATCATTTCAACTTCCGGTTTTACATATATTGAAACTCCTCTAAAATGTTCATCTATCTTCACATAGTACTCTCAATGATTTTCTGCAATCTTTTATTATAACATCTATATGCCTTACTTCTAGATGAATAACCAATAAATATTCCTTCATCACTTCTAGGATCAAATTTGCCAATATACTCATCTCTCCTAATATAGCATTTGCTTCCAAATATTCTGAAATACTTAAGAGTAGGAGTATGACCAAACCATAGTTCATAAGGGGTCTTACCAGTTTCACTTTTGATGTGGACTCTGTTGAAAGTATAAGCCATTTTATTCACTACTTCTCTCCAGTACACATGAGGTAGATTTGCTTCCATCATCATGGTTCTTGCTACATCTAGAATAGTTATGTTCTTCCTTTCCACAACTCCATTCTGATGCGGTGTCTAGGGTGCTAATAGTTGTCTTTTGATTCTATTCACTTCACAAAATGTATTAAATTCTCTAGATGTAAATTCTCCTCCTTGATCTGATCTTAAACATTTGATTTTCTTGCCAGTTTCATTCTCTACCATTGCCTTGTATATCTTAAATTTCCCAAAATCTTCTTTCTGGACCACATAAATCAATATGAATAAAATCAAGAGTATTATTAGATTTCTCAGAAATGCTCTTAAATGTTGTTCTAACTCGCTTTCCCATTTGACATTCTTTACATACCGGATTATGAGGTTACACAATCTTAGGTAAATCCCTTACTGCCTTAGTTGAACTGATCTTTACAATGTAATCAAAATTCACATGACAGAGTCTTTTATGCCATAACCAACTTTCATCAATGTGTGCAATCAAGCATGTCTTATCACTGGTATTCAAGTGAAAGATATTACCTTTAGTCTGATTACCAGTTGTAATCTCGAATCCAGTTCTATTCATGATTTTACATTTTCCATTCTTGAATTGCAACTGAAATCCTTTTTCTACGAACTGACTAACACTCAAAAGATTATTCTTTAAACCTTCAACATAGTAAACATTGTCAGTATTGTGCTTACCATCCAAAGATATAGCGCCTCCACCTTTGATTAAACAAGCTTTATCATCTCCAAATCTTACTAGACCTCCATGAATTTCCTGTAAAGATAAGAATTTTCTTTTATCACCAGTCATATGATGTGAGCATCCACTATCTATTATCCATTCCTCTTTTTCTTCAATTTTAGCTGCTAGTGCCTGCTCTATCGGTTTGACAATAGGATTTGGTTGATCTTCCTTTATTACAACAAATGCCCATCCACTATCTGTTGGATCTTCATCAGAGTCATCTATAACATCTTCATCTTCATAGTAACATGACATCTCTATTTTTCTTCAATCTGTATCTCTGATATTCAGGGTTAGGCTTATATATTCTTTTTGCTTCCTCTCTTAATCTTGCATGTCTGTCCGGACACCTACAAGCTATATGACCAACTTTATTGTAGTTAAAAAATTTAAAGGGTACTTTACCTTCATACTTACTTCCTACTGGACCTTTAGGCATCTTCCTTGCAAATGGTGCTTTAAGTTCTTCAAGTTCTTCATTTTCCCTTCTTATATCTTCAAGTTCTTTTGCATAAAGTGCTTTCCAATCAGATTTGTCAGATGATGATGATGATGCTACTGATGATGATGATGCTTTGAAAGCTAAATCAGTTCTGATTGTATCAACAAGACCAAACTCTTCAAGCTCAAATGTAGAAATTTTTCCAACCAAGGTATCTCTAGAAACTGATGTATTAGGCATTGTTCTCAACTCATTAATAGTAGTCACGTTCATTTTGTAAGCCAGTGGAAAATCTCTTAAAACTTTAGAAACAATTTCATCTTCACTTAAAGATCCTCCACAATATTGTATTCCTAAAATAATTTCATTAACTCTTTCCATAAATGCATAAATTCTTTCATCTTCTTCCATTTTAAAATTTTCAAACCTAACCTAGTAACATTCCAGTTTTGCAATTTTGACAGTGGTATCTCCTTCATTCAATGTTTCTAGTTTATCCCAAATAGCTTTAGTAGTAGATCGGTCTGATAATCCCATGATTTGCTGATTTGATAATGCACTCAGAAGTGCTTCTCTTGCTTTGCGATCATTCTCCAAGTCCTTAGACAATGTCGGTGGATGATGTTGATTCTGAGTAGGACCAACATAGCCATTCTTTGTAATATCCCATATATCTCTTCCAATGTAGTTCAGATGTGTTTCCATTTTAATCTTCCATATACCATAGTTAGTTCCATCAAGTTTCTGACTATCCTTCTTGAAAATATTTGCTGTCATAGGATCTCCTCAAGCTGTTAGGCTTCTGCAAAAAGAGGACTTAGCTCTAATACCAATTGTTAGGAACCGGGAAGGACAACTAAGAGGGGGGGTGAATCAATTATATATAAATTATAAACCAAAACTGATTATTCCAACTTAAACTTTAATGTCGGTAAATCAAACTTAAATGTCAGTGAGATAGATTAACAATTATATCAATACCGGTGGAACTTAATGCATGAAACAGAAAGAGAAACAACATCCACAACACATGACACAAATATTTTGATGTGGAAACCCTGTAAGGGGAAAACCCATGGTGGGAAACCTTACCGACAATCAAATGATAATACTGCAGATAGTAAGTGTATACAAATGGGTCCTGCACATGTAGAAAGGCCAACCGCTTAGAGCTCACTGCTCAATCACAAAATAGGAGTCACACTGACTACACAATTGGATGGTTAAATCCAATGATAATGTACTGCTCAAAATAGCATCTACAATGCTAGATTCAGTACCAATTTAAGCTCTGAACATGAGTGCTAAACACCTTCATAACCTTCCTTCAACCTTCAGATAATGTTTGCGTGATTCGCACAAGGATCCTCTTATTTTCATTCTTCAATATTTGGTCATACCATTTCCATATCCATGTACATATCCAATCTTCAATAAGATCTTACATTTATACAAAACCTAAGACCGAATGTTAAGGTCGGCTCACTAAAGATATTACGATAAAAATCAATTATAAACAAGTCTTGATGAGATACAATATGTTGGCTCAATACAACTACAATCAATAAACCATTTCCAAAACATGTCGTGCTGATCTAGAATAGATATCATGTACTGGTCCATAACCTATATCTATCTATCGATTAAGGAAAATGTGTCAACTCGATTAGACCAATAAGCAAACACCAAATCCAAACATCCAATCCATGTCTTCGACATAACCAAATGATCTCCAGATGATAATAAGTCATCATCACTATCGGTGAACAATATAACCTGTCAGTGAAGCATATACCAGTGACTGTGCATAAGACAATATCCAAGTCGGGACCACAATGTTTCGGTTCAATAATAAACCAATACAACTATAGTGCCAAATCAATAATGTAGACCTCCAAGAAGATGAGTGTTGACATCAATGACAAAACTAATGCAACACATGATGAAGTCATCCATAATACCATCATGGAGGTGAACTAGGTGGCTTCTATTCCTAGGGTTTTAGTATGGATTTTCATTCAAAGACTACTCCTTGTAGTCATGTAAGAGCGATTGAGGCTTATAGCCCTATAAAGTACTAAGCAAGATGTAGTCACGCAAGCGTGATTGAGACCTCAAAGGGCCCTAAAAAGTGCTCAATATGAGAGTGAACTCTCAAATAGCTCCATCTTTCAAAACTTTCATCTCAAGAGGCCTATTTATTATACTGAGTCAGAATGTCCAGGTCTGACTGTACTCACTTGGGTCATTCTCGTCTCACTGATGCCTAAGCAAATTGGGAGGGTAGGCCCGCTAAGGGTAAAAACGTGCAAGTAAATAAGAAAAGGTTAGAGGGTCAGGATTTTTGATTGTCTATGTAGACAAAAGCATACTCTCCTACCTCTATACTTTCCTCAAACACAAAAAGCAAGAGTTCTTTTACCCCTAATTAAATCTAGGTGCCTAGAATAAAAGGATTAAGAAAAACACAATATTTGGTTGGATTTCTTTAGGCAACCTGCAAAATATCATATGAGCAGTTTTCTTTTATGTCTTTAACCACTTGGGAAGGATCTGTAAAACTCAAAAATTTGATTAATAGTTAAAATTTTACAAGAATAGCGCTCGCACTGTTCTGCAGTCACCTGCACTGAAACGCCTATGTAAGTGTTGCAGGGGGTTTGAGAAGAGGAAAAATGGAAAAATGCAGAAAAGTACTAAAATTAAAAAAACAGAATATACATGAGGCGTGTTGTTTTGATGGTGGTCGCATTGAAGCACGTGCACTCATGCTGAAGCAGATTAGCACAACCAAAAGTTTGAAATTTTAAAAATTAAAAAATGGGCGGGATTCTACCAGAGCACCCACACTATTCACAAAGTGCTCACACTAAAGCGACACTTCAAAAATAAAAAGGATAATTAAACACAAAACTAACTAATTTTTTAAATTTTTTAAAAAGTTTTTTCACTTTTTAGTGTGTTTTTTAGGTACCAATTCTAGAATAAAGATAGAAGATGGAAGAATGGAAGAGAGGAGAAGGAATAGGATGACATTGCAGGTAGACATGATATTCCCGTGGCACTTGTGTTGTTCTGTAGACCTACAAAAGGGAGGGTTAAAATTTTTAAACTTCAATCCCACGTGCTAAAGCACGTGCGCACACACCAAAGTAGGCAACGCTCGTGTTGATCCCATGGAGGTCGTTCTATTTTGCAGCTGCTTGCATTGTTTTTATACCTACGATCAAAAAAATTACAAAAACTTCAAAAAAGATTAAATTTAGGGACATGGGTCCCACCATGCGTGCCATAATGAAGGGAAAAAGATGGAAGAAGAATGCATGGACAAAGGAGGTAAGAATGCAAATAAATCAAAGAAGACACAATATAAATGCAAAAAAAAAGCTTTATACCTTGTCTTTCACCTCTCCCTCGGATTGAGCTTGATGAAGTGGAAGATGCCCCTTTAATGCTCCACTTGATTTGCTCCTTGCTTGATTTGGATGTGGATTGCTCTCTTTTTCTCAACAAGAGGGATTGGTTTTGATAGGATTTGGATTGGAAGATTGAAGAAAGAAGATAGAAGAGAAATGAGAAGCATGAGAATGCTATGGAGGAAGTGGATATTTTTGTAAGGAAATAATCCTCCAATTTATAGATTGGAGGAGGCCAATGAAGGGCCAAGATTGATTTTCTTATGGAGGGTTGAGATTGATTTGAAATGGTGGGAATGGATCAAGGGTACCTTGGGAAAATAAACAGGATATAAGATTCCTTGAGAAGAGGAGGGGGAAGGAAATTTGAATTTCAAGATGAGGAATTAAGAATTCCAAAATAAGGATGCATTGAGGGATTCAAAGAAATTTGAATTTCTTTGAGAGACTCAATGTTGATATGACATGAGTGGAAATATAAAATTGAAGGATAATGATAAGCATGATTATGAGAGATTCTAGAAGGATTAAATAGGTTGAGTGGGATTAGGAAAAGTGATTTGTAAGAATCACATGACTAGGTTAATTAATTAGAATTAATTAGCTGAGTGGATTTAGAGAAAATAATTATTGGAGGGGACTTTAGAAAAATAAGAGAATAATTAATTTGTTTAATAAATTAATTAATAGTGACAGGATTATTTAAATTGGATTTAGTGAACACGGAGAGGAATAAGGATAACACAATTAAATCAATTAATTATGTTGACAAGCTTAAATTAATTAAATATTAATTTTAGGTGTCTACAATATGAAATGTGTATAAATTAATTGAAATATTTGTTGGACATCCATCTAACAAATTTATTTGCATAATGTAAGAAATGTTTTCAATTTTTTAATAAAAAAAAAAAAAAATCTTTCAACTACTAAAGTTTAGGGTCTATTGAACATTTTGAATGTGCTTGAAAATAAAAATAAAAATATTTTATTATAAAATAAATTATATTTAACTCTCAATTAACGAACATTAAACATTTTGAGTAGGCTTTAAATTTAAATCGACAAAAGTGGGCTTGTTGTCACACCTTGGTCTTTTGCACAATATGGGGCAGTTGAGAGTTACCACAAGTATCCAAGTGCTCACGTAAGATACATGAAGTCTTTCAAAACCCCTCTTAAACATGTTAATGGGTAGAGACATCAAGATGCCAAGGAAATAGAGTAGTCAATAATGTTTACAAAACAACATCCTCAAAGACATCCAATAGACTCATGCAATGTACTCAATCATTCAACAAATTCAAACATTCATGTGATAACTCAACAAGAATCTGTAATGGGTGAATAATTAGGGTTTCCACCACAAGAAGGATGAAAACCACTAATTTTTTCTTGGTGACCTATTACATTCAAAAGAGAGTTGAATCCAATAGATTTAGTCACAAACCAACAAAGATAAGGACTGAAAATACTGATTGGATTCAAGGGATGAATTTGTTTGCCCTCTTTTGTAAGTTGAATTGTTGAAATTAGGGTAAAGTGCTGAAAATGAAGGTAAAAACATAGAAATAGCAAGCTACAGTCGTCAGATTGAGGCATGCACCTAGATCTGAGAAATATAAGCAAATTCAAAGCTGATATCTGAAAGAGCTCCAAAAATGTTGGACTGTGGCGAAATTCGCCCTAGTCCTCCAAACTTTTTGCACACCAAAGGGGGATCGATTCCTCTCTATAAATAATGTTGATTTTGAAGATTGCCACTCTATACCTGTTTCCTACACACAGAAAGAAAGGGAAATAGGTTGGGAATAGGGGCTTGCCTAAGTCAAACTCCGGTTTTAGAATTAACCATGGAATAGAGATAAAAGATAATTGAATTGTTGTTATTGAAGATTCTCCTTTTGAGGGAGATACTAAACAATTATTGAAAAACGAAATGATATACCTCCTTGTGAAGTTTTATTTGTCTTCACACAAGATTAGGGTTTCATGAAGTCTTTGACAAAATAGGATGTGAATGTCCACTTCAATGCTTGAATCTTGACCTTTTTGTTGCTCCAAAGCTTGAAGGAAGATTGATTACTTTCTCACTTGACTTGAATGCTTGGATTCTTGATGTCAACTTGAATTTCATGTGTCTCTTGCTAAATGAGAGGGGAAAGCCTCCTTTTATACTTGCCCGTTGAAAAAATTGCTAATTTTCTGACATGAGATGATGCGGGGCTGGGTTTTTTGCTCAAATTTGAAATAGAAAAAAGGGTTTGAAGAGGGGCCCCAATAGGGAGGACCAGGGCATGGCGCCTTGGTCCTACACCTTTTTAGGGCTAGGAAAAGGAGCCTAGTTGATGTAAATAACAATAATAAAGCCATATTTGCATGGTGTGAGTAGTATCAGGTCCCAGTCAAGACTAAAGGCACAAACACTAAGGTGGGGACCCAAATGCGGTCAAAATTATACATGGGTACAATTTTAGGATGCTACATTTAGCCCCCACTTTAGTGGGAGTCTGAAGTCAATCATACTCTCGATAAAGTACAAGGGTTCACATTGAAAAAATTTCACCAGGTCACCAAGAGGGCAAGATACATCAAGCCCCCAATGGACTTTAGGATATTACAACTTCAATGACAAGATAAAAGGGGCATCATGAGAGAAACACAAATAGGAAACCATGACTACAAACTAGTAAGGTTCTTTTACTATGAATCATGAAAAGAAAAATACCAAAATTATGAAGCAAGACACTAAGTTCGCTAAGTAACTTAAGTATCGAGGTATGTAAAAGATAGATATCATTAAGCAGAGTGTATGCCCCCACATTAAAGTGATTGCACACACCTCATCAGGAGAAAATTGCTTTAAGGTAGGATACACCTAAAAAGACAAACACGTTATCACAATAATATGCCCCCAAGAAAGGACAAATCAAAGGATAATGATCACAAGACATAAAACATGGAGTGGTATTACTTAAATTTGGGGTTAGTATGCTTTGTATGATAAATAATGTATATCATGTATATGTATTTTCATAGAATTGTCCTCATCCCCCAAAGAAATTAAAACCACCATGGAAGAAGGGCAAATGTGTCTTTTGAGTCAACATGGGAGAGACCAAAAGAGATCTCAACACTTTGCATCGTCCTCAAGCAGACAACACTAGTGACAACAAATAGAAGAATTGAGAGACAAACAAAAGAAGTTCACAAACGAGAGAGAGAGAGAGAGTATACAACATGAATGAAGCCAATCATGTAAATCATCTGCCTCCCAATTTTGTCATCACTATTTTGGGAAGGCGGATGACATATGAGAGGAGATACTTCAAGAACTTTAGATGGAGGTATCACAAGTTCCAAACAAGGAGCATGCTCTAATGATGAGTCACTTTGTCTGTTACTAGGATCTAGGATTAATGCTTTCAAAAATTGTTTAGATAAAACATTGTCAACATCAATATATCCATATCCATCATCTAAATTATTGGCATCAACATTCTCATCTATTTTTTCATCAATATTAACAAAAAAAGGAGCTCTAATAGGAATAGAACTTGAACGATCATTTGTCTTAAGCATTTTATGTTTGGGAGATTTAGGATTAACCTCTTGGTTAGGAGAAGGTTGAGAAAATTGTATTATACCAATAATTGATGTCTTCAGGGAAGAAATTGTTTGAGAAACAAATTCACGAGCCCTAGCATGATGTCTCCATCGACGTTCTCTCACACAACGGTTTCATTCAGTTTTAGCTAAAGGTTGTGAAGGTATAGGTTCAGCATGCATAGAATTCTTCTCTTTTTTTAAGGAAGGATGCACAGGAGAAGGTCTTTTAGGTTGAACAATAGTAGATGTTAGGTGCTTTCCTTTGTAAGATGTAGGAGGCGGAACCATACCATATAAAGAAGGAATGAAAAGTGTAGGAAGGAGATCGGTCCATCATGAGGAGGAAGAGTAGGTCTATCCTTAGGAGGAATAATATGTTTATCCTTAGGAGGAAGAATAGGTTTATCTGCAGGAGGAAGAGGGAGACTATCCTTAGGAAAAGGAATATGATCATCACTAGGAGGAAGATTAAGTGTTGGATTTCTAGGTTTTCTCAAGGATAAAATCATGTCATTTTTCCATTTTTGATAGGATTTAAAAAGAACATCACTTATAGGCTGAAGAGGTTGAAATTTTTTAGACCAAAAATAATCAAGGCAAATATCTCTATGCCTCATCGTAGGTTGATACATGCTATGATGAATAGTTATAATCTTATTATCATGAGGAAATTCCAAACACTTATGGACAATAGAAGCAATCACTTTCATGGAAGAGACCCAAGGATATCACATCTTCACACAAAATTGATCGAATGTAGGAATGATAGCAAAGACAACATCTAAGCACTTAGTGCCAACCTCAATAGGAAGTGTGATAGAACCAATAGAATGACAAGAGAAGACATAAAAAAATTTAACTATCACATCATTTTCATCATATGTCACTTGATGCAATTGTAAAGTAAAAAGAAATTCTTTAGTTATAACATTAACCACACAAGTTGGATCAATGAACACCCCTCGAGAGGGTATATCTTTAATTCTCGTAGTGATATATAATGGGCCATCATGTGCTTCAATAGTCTCACTAGGATCAAACATAATGCATAAGTCCTTAGGAGGTTCAATTTTATCAATAAGATTCACCACATTATTAGACTCAAGGACAATATCAGTAGGGGAGAAGGCAAGACGATCAGGACTCTCAATCACATTAGTGGAATGGGAAGGTAAAGGATTAGTAAAAATTTATAGATTTTGATTAGGAGGAGCTACAAATTTATTTCCTTTATCATTCACACAAGCCACAAATATGGTATTATTATCAATCAAGTCTTGAATCTTACTTCTTATGGAATAACACTTTTCAATGTCATGACCAGGTTGACAATGATATTGGCAAAAAGCTTTGGAATCAAAGTAAGGTGAGGAGGTCCTTGATGGATCAAGTGGTTTAATAGGGGGAAGCTTCAACACATTTCTTTGTAATAATTGTGACATACTACTATGCAAAGATTCATTAAGAGGAGTGAATTCTTTTCTAAAGTATTTGAACAAAGGAGGCACTCCTGTTTTTGCGGCTGCTACTTGAGTGTAGTTGTTGTCATTGAACTTGATGAATCCCTTATTTGGTTTGAACTTCACAAAAGGTTTTTGAGTACTTTCACTTTTATCAGTCAGAGTCATTGAAGGTTATTGTTCCAATCGATTCATAGTAAGGTGATAATTGTGAAGTACTGCGCACAACTGTGTAAAGGAAGTAAACTTAGAAAAGAGAATTTTATCTCTAATGTCTTTTTGCAAATTAGAAATGAAAATTCTTTGAATATCTTGATCAGGCACAAGAAAATCAATGTGTGATTATAGATGTTTATATCTACCAATAAAATCACTCACATTTTCTTTAACACCTTTCTTACAATGCATCAAATCAATCAAAGTAATATTAGGACCAATATTATTGTGAAATTGTTGAATAAAAGCATTAGCTAGTTGTTGAAAGGATGTAATAGAATACGGAGGAAAAGAAAAATATCATTGCAAATATTTTTCCATAAGTGTTCTAGTAAACAACTTAGCCAAAAGTCTTTGGTCATGAGCAAAGCCACTACACAAAGTTTGAAATGTTTTAACATGGATCAAGGGATCACTTTTCCATTATAAAGATCTAATTGAGGGACTTATACATGTTTAGGAGGGACCACAAGATGGTGTACAAAAAAGTGGACACACACCAAAAAATAGTTGAAAAAACAACAACCATGTTCGTGGTTTTAAAATTAAAAAAACCCCATATGCGGTCCTTTAGGAAATAAGACTGTGTACGCGGTTATAATTCCTAAAAGACTGCGTATGTGGTCCCTGCCAATATTTTTTAATTTTTATTGTCGACTATATTATTTCCTTCCATGGTCAAGAGCAAGTTCAAAGGGTTTTTCTGTTGCAAACAACGCACTCCATAGTTTCACACCTAGACGCCATGGAAAGAGGTCGTTTATGCATTTTTTTTGTTTTTTTCGCACATTTGATAAATTTTATTTACGTTTTCAATTTAAATTCGTTGATTTTGATTAGCTTTTAAATTTTTTTGTTACCAATATCAGATTCTAAAAATCCAGAACCACAAGAAGATGCACCTCAAAACCCACAACAAAACCCTTAGGATACACCTTGAGCTCCTCCTTTAGACCGTACAATAGCTGCTGATGCCCTCCTAAATGGACAAGGTTAGCAAATGACAAACAACACAAAAGACACAAGAAAATCGTTAGTGTTAGTCAATCAAAAACTAATCTGAACAGGCATATCAAGAGAGACACTAAAAGCATGCTAATGCATCTAATAAACAAAACAAAGATTATGAGGCATCTCCAATTACCTCTTAGCATGGCCTTGGCTCCTCCCTTGTTCCTCTCCTCTCCAAGTTCCAAAATAGTGTAGCTCTCAGCAGCTTTTTGCACTATGGATGCTTATGGAGGATTGAGATTGTAGTATTGCTCTAAATGTAAAATAAAGAAGCTAAAATGATTGATTTTAACCCAAAACGATAAGATATTAGTTGATTATTCTAAAATGCTCTCTTAAAATACCTATAGCTTAAATGCATACAAGTTTTCAAGATCTAGATTATGAAGAAATGGGCTCTATTTATAGGAAAAATGGAGCAATGGATGGTTGAGATTGAGCAATCTCAACAAGGGTCAGTATTGAGTGATTTCAAATCCATGTGAGGGCTTTCAACCCAATCCCAAGATGACAAGTGTCAATGTGAGATAGGTTGAGAGGAGAGGGAATAAGCATTTAATGCTTGAAATGACCTTGAGATTTTAAAGTCAAGGTTGGTTGAATGAATAAACTCTTTATTCAAAGAATAAAACTTTTATCTAATGGATAAACTCTTGTGCAAATGTGAAATGGATGAATATGGTCAAAACAATAAATGTTTGGGGAGACAAGTTTGAAATAACCATAAATGGTTATGTAAGAGCTATAAATAGTCATGTAAGAGCTATTAGTGGTCTTGGAAGACTTTGGGGGTTAATTTGTTGAACACACAAAACATTAAATGCTTTTCAAAGACTTTGGAGTCTTTGAGAAGTGACTTCATTTTGCTTAGGAATGTGACAATAATTAGGAGATGGATTAGGCTAATTAGGAAGGGGTTAGAAGAATCTAGAAGGGGATTAGATTTGCAAGTGGATTTGGTGGGTGAGGGAAAATAGGATTTTATTAAAATAAAAATTCATTTATTTCAATAAATGTGTGCAAGTTGCACTTGTAGGAAAATGCAAGTTGGGGGGGATAATGATTTAAATAAGTGTTTTTATTTAATTTATTTAAAAGAGGAAAAGGGGATTTAATTAATTAAATTTATTTTATTTATTTAATTGAATGGAATTTGATTTAATGAATTAATTAAAATAAATTGAATAATTTATTTAATTAATAGAAGAATGTTTGGGGATGAATTAATTAAATATTTATTTAATTAATTGATGGCTAGTGGATTTCTAATCAAATAAATAGCAAATATTTATTTAATTAAGCTGGACAGATTTATGTGACTACAGCTACATAGGAGGATTTACTTAATCAATTAGGGAAAAAAACTGCTAAAATAACTAGACTGATTAATAGATTGAAAACATCTTAGCTTGAGCATCATTTATCTCTTTCCACTAGCCTAGAAACATTGGCTAGTGGTGCCACTGCAATTTTGAGCTAGATTACAAAATGGAGAAACTATAGGGATAGTTGTCGCACTTATTATGTTGATGGGTTATCATATGATGCAATGAAAAATAAAAACACAAGTAAAACATAAATATGTGCTCTTTTTGTTGATCCTAGAACTGGTGAGTCCTTACCTCTTAATGCAAAGAGGTTTCTCATACATTGGTGTACCAATATGCAGATGAATAATCTTTTTTGGAATAATGGTGGATGGTTTTTGATGAACCACCTTGTAATAATTTTGAGGTTCCATTATATTTTTTGAGGAAAGTATATTGTGAGTTTGTCCTCAATGAGAGGCCCAATTATTTGGATATGAGAGAGTTCCATGGTAGAGGTGGTGGCTCTTCCCGAGATAGACCTAGATCCCATAGGGTATTAGACCCACAAAGTCGTCACCCCCTAGCACCCAAACCCAAGGTGCATGCAAGGGTTCCAGTAGCCCTGAAAGAGTCGATGGAGCTAGAGACTCTTCAAGTGACCATAACATTGACTGATGCAATCATCCAACATGGGACACAATTAACACACCCTCTTGGCCCGAATGATGATCCATTAGCTGAGGCAACTGGCACTAGTAAGTCCATTGAGAATGTGTGTCCCACTTTCTCAGTCATATGCATAGTGATGGATGTCGAGGCTAGTGCATATGGTTTCATATCCCATATGTACATGATTTGCAGGAGTAGATGTCAGACCCACATGATTGAGGATGTAGCGCTTATAGATGAATTGATGGACATGGTGTTTGATAGTCAGCCATAGACATAGGTGTGTTGATTTTAATTCATAATATTTTATCTATCAATCACTTAAAATTTATAATTGTAAATGAATTTTCATTTATAGATCGATTTAAATTGATACAAACAATATGCATTTTAGGATGCAACGACGACTTTTAATACACCATCTGATATTCCTCCTGCACTTATTGTAGTTGCAACTTCGATTCCCAAGTTATAAATTTTGTAACATGTTAAAATAGAATAGTACTTGAATCAAAAATAATTATAAGATATACTAACTATCTTTAATGCTTGACAATTTTTTGTTTTGTAGGCATTGGCAGGGGACCAAATGCCCCACATTGATGATGTCATGCTCTCAACAATTGATTTTGGCCTACAAAGCTATGTGGTATCATATTTTGTACACCTTATTTTATGTATTATTTTGATGGAATATGAAATTCATTTAATTTTAGATTTGTTAAATTATGTTTAATATTATCTAGTAATATCTCTTGCATTAATTTTGTTTGTTTTAGGGTACCCCCTCTGTGTATAGGCCTTGTCCTTAGTGAAAGAAATCCTCGATGATGCGTAAACATGGGAAGAAGGTAATTGAACACATTTTTAATTATACAATTGTTTGAAAAGGTTTAAATTGCATTAGTTGTAATTTGTAGATTGATTAGTGTTTTTTGTCTGTTTTATATACATCGACCATTGGGCTTTGTAGAATTGTTGAATGCACTTGATACACTCAAAGATCGAAAGAGGATAGAGGTATGTATCTCTACTTAATTTTATTGATTTGATTATTATATGCACATGTACATGTGAACTTTTGATAAATTATAATCTTATCATTTTTCATATAGGAAATATAAAAAACCGTTTCATCAATGACGAGCCCTCCTTCATGTACTAGAGAAGCATCTTAGGCTCTAGTACACTTTTGTTTTATATATTGCATTAATTGTATTTAACCTACAATACTTATTATTTTATTAATTGTGTAATGGTGAGAAAAAAGGGGTGATGAGGAGATCAAGTGGAAAGCTTTACCCTCCTCAAGAAAGAAGTGAAAGTTTCACAAAGGATCCTCTTCAACCTCTCACACACATTACATTAAAAGAGGGGGTTGAATTCACTAGATCCAATATCAATGGAATGAGATTGAATTATAAGTGAATTGACAATTAATTTGAAAAGTAAAATAACCCTTTTTTTAGAATGGACAAGTTGAATTAAACAATTTGAGACTAAGTGTAAAAATGGTAAAGAAATGATTATAATTTGAGATAGAAATGTGGGATGAAGTTGTGCACATGGAATTAATAATAAAATTTCAAGATGAAGATCCCCTATAAATTTGAGAAAAAATTGTTGGGACCGGGTTGAAAGTGTACTTGGTCCTCTGAAAAATCCGCACGTTGAAAAGGGTTTTTCTATCTCTGAAAATGAAGCCTAAACTTGCGAATACAATTGTGCACCTGCAACCCACACACAGAAAATAGAGGAAATGTTGTTGGTATTAGGGGTTTGCCTTTAGGTCAAACCCCATTTTGGAATTAACCAAATGATGAAAAATACTTGCAAGTAAATGAAAAGAAATAATAGAAGTAGAGTTCACCTCAAGAGAGGATGCAATTGAAATGTTGATAGAGTTGTTTGAAAGGATATGTAGAATTGAATGTCAAAAGAGATCTGCACTTCAATGGTTGAATCCTTGATTTGAATACAACACCTAGCCTTGAAAGGAGTCTTGAGAGGCTCAATGGATACTTGAATGGACACTTGAATGCTTGAATGATTGATTTCTCTTATGCAATTTCTCTTAGGATCGCAATTTTCACCTATTGAACTTATGTAAACGGGAGGGAAAATGGCGTCTTATATATTCATCAATTAGGTTTATTTGACTGATTTTTTGTCTTAGGCTGACATAAGGAAACTTTTCCCGCTTCTCATTTGACAAGCCCAATGTAAGACTTAAATGGAGGGGGCCCAAAATAGGGCAAGGATAGGGGCACCACACCCCTATCCTAGGGGGGACAAGGGCGCCACACCCCTATGTTGCCCTAATCTAGGACCTGAAGAGGAAATAGGCAGTGTAGATGAAAGGAAATACATGTTTCACTAGGTATGAGCATGTCTCGGGTCTCCAGTCAGGCTTAGGGATTTATTCACCAATGTGAAGACCCAAATGTGGTCAAAAATTGTAAGGTTGCAATTTTATGACGCTACAAATTGTATTTAATCTTTAATCATTTTTCATATAGGTAATAGCTATAGTTTCTTCATCAATGGTGAGAACTCCTTAGACTACTGGAGAGGTATCCAAGGCTCCAATACACTTTTGTTCTCTATAATGTAGTTTGTTAGTGTTTTTGATCTATATATGTTATTACATTGTATTAATTGTATTTAATCTATAATAGGCCCCTTCGCGGTTCAACCATAACTTGGATCCTTTGAAGTTTGTGTTCAAGAAAACTCCTAAGACTAACAAGGAGAAGAAAAAGAAGATAGTAGATCCTAGATCAATAGATGAGGTAATCTACATTTCAATTGCAAACAAATTATGGTTAAATGCATAGTTATGTTGATAATTCTGAACTATTTTCTACAAAAGGATTTTAACTTGGCTTTTGAATTGTGGTTGTACAACCATCTACACAAATGCGTACTACATCAAAGAGGCTTGAATTTGATGATCCACCACAAGTATAGGATCATATAGTGTTAGTTGTGGTCATTGAATGACCAATACATGTAGATATATTCTACATTTTTATCGTATATCAATTTGGACATGGCATATGCCACATTTTTGTAAAACTTGTATTGACTTGGCATATATGCCTTTTTTGATATATATAAATGTTGATATTCGATCCAATAAATGTGTATTGTGTTCATTATTGTGCATTTCATTTATATTGATAGGAATATTCGATATATATAGGATTTAATCATTGTGTTGATTATTGTGCATTTTGATATATATAAATGATTATTTATAATTGATAAGGTTAATTTTTGCTCAAACTATTCGGTGTATTTGGTGGCTGCCCTTTTATAAAGTTAAATGAATATTTGTCTATGTAATCAACAATATGAATATAAACAACAAAACTCTATGATATAAAGCATTACAATTGTGGAATATGATTTGATAACAATCACAATAACATTGACCAAACTAATAAGAACAACAATTCAATGATTTGAAATCATGCAAAACAAAAATTTCACTTACTTCTACATATAAAACTATCACAAAAGCACAGTAATAGTTGCAATGGGGCCTTCAATGACCTCAAATACTTCTTTTGAGGTCATTGAGGTTGTTGGGAAACTAAAAGTATGTCCAAGAATCACATACGCGGTATGTTCAGTAACCCAGTGCGTGCTTTTAGTCCCTAAAAATGCTCAGCAGACCAACTTCCATATTCCTAGTACCCCGTATACACTTTTAACTGATCAAAACCTTGTATGTGTTACTTGTAGTAAATAAAATGTGAATGAAAAGGGAGGGAGGGAGAGGGAGAGAGAGAGAGAGAGAGAATGGACAGGGAGAGAATGGACAGGGAGAGGGAGGGAGAAGGAGAGAAAGGGGGAGAGGGAGAGAGAGAGAGAGGGAGAGGAATGGAGAGGGTGGAGAGAGAGAGAGGTGGGAGAGAGAGAGAGAGAGAGAGAGAGAGAGAGAGAGAGATGGGGGAGGAAGGGAGTGACAGAGGGAGGGAGATGGGGGGAGAGGAAGAGATGTCACATGATGTCGTTAGGAGTCACGTGGGGTCCTAATTGAGCCACACATGTGTTACAACATCATATGACCCCTTAAGACACCATATGACCCCTTAAGATATTATACATGGTCTGAAGGGGTCATATGGCATCATTGGGGTTCATGTAGGGTCATAATGAGGCCGCACATGTGTTAGAACATCATATGACCCCTTAGGACTTCATATAGTCTTAAGGGGTCATATGTGTGCTAAGGGACCTTACATGATGTCATTAGGTGTTATGTAGGTTCCAGAGAGAGAGAGAGAGAGAGAGAGAGAGAGAGAGAGAGAGAGAGGAATACAATGTACAATAAGATATCAAAAGACAATATATATCAATATACATGTACATGTACATACACATATACATATAATACACCTAAAAAATCAAAAGATAATACACATACATACATATTATATATATTATATATTTATATATTATAAACATACATATATATACATATGTCATACACATATTATATACATATACATACATATGTGTGTGTATATATATACACATATTTTATATTTACATATATACATACAATATCTACATATATGTATGCACACACACACATTTTAAACATAGACATTAATTTCTTTATGTTAGAGTATCACAGGAAGAACCGCGTACATGGTGCTTAATCAAATCAAACCTTGTACGCGGTTCGTATTCAAAAGGAACCCCATACGTGGTTCTCATTCCAAAGAAACTCAGTATGTGCTCTTGTCTGTTTAGCCTTGTGAATAGTCTTGGATGAAAAAGTTGGGGTTTGGAAGTTTGATTTGCCTACATTTCCCTCCTTTTTGACATGTTTTGTTTTATGATCTTGGTTTCTCGACTTTGTCATCATCAGGTTTACACTTCATCAAGTGGGTATTTATAAAACCACCACCATATTTTCACCCATCTTTTGAGCTTTCTAGTCATATAATTTTTTTAAAATTTGAACAACAATAACATATTATTATTGAATTTCTTTTACCAGTGTCTCCATAGTTCTCAGAGACATACATGTACCATTTTTTTAATAACTTTTGATCTACTTATCCAAATTTTAAAAAATTAATATATTATTTTAGTGCACTTGATTCTTTACTATTTTTTAATTTTTTTTTGCATTTTCAATTGTTTTGGTGCAAGTCATGCTTCACGCATAAACAAGTACCTAATTTTCAGGATGTGCTCAATTAGAAAATCATAAAAAAAAAAAATCAACAAAAAATTTCAAAAAATTACACATCTTCTAGTGCTCACTCTTAACTATCTTTCTTCCAAAGGATTTGTCAAAATACTAAATCTAACTATGACTTTTTTAATGTGCACGTCAAACACTATGTTATGTTATTCAGAAAAAATCAGGGTCTATTTTTCATGCACGAAGGATTTGACCCCCTTAATATTATCCAATTTTGAAAACAATTAGTATTTTGAAAACTAGATTCAGAGTACTACAATCTTTTTTGTTTGAGTATCTTCATATCTTGAGTGGATGACTCTCAACTTTCTCCTCCAAGTTCAGGTTTACCTGATTTCATAAAAAAAGTGTCCACTTATACCCCCTTTTTTGCACACCATCTTGGTGCACTTACCCCATACGATCAATTTCATTAGATAATGGGATTGATACATAAAATGTGGGTACATTATACCTATATTGATTCATGAAAGCTATTTGTTTTTGTAAGGAAGACACTACTTGGGCTAGATTATTGATGGTAGCTTCGGTGGATGGATTGAAATTAGACATGTTGGATTGAAAAGGAGGAGTAACATTGTTGAAGGAAGGAGGAGCTTGAGAATAAGGAGGTGGGACGCTATGATAAGTAGGTATGGGAGATGATTGTGCAACAAATGGTAGACTCATAGGAGGAGGGATGAAGGAATTATGGTTAGAGGAATTACCCCATTGACTAACATGTGTAGGTATGACATTTTGTGTAGAGGTATCTGTTGTCACAAAAGTTAAACCCTCTTGATGACCATGTATTCTCATCAACCTTGTGCAACATGGAAACAACCTCCCAAGTGTGGGACCTGGAAAAGTGAGGTTGAATCTTTAGAGAATGTTGGATTCCTATCCATTTGAGTGCAAGTGTTGAACCAACCCAACACTGATAAATCCTAATCTATGATCTGATAGAGAAAAGGGAGAAAGAGGGGATGCTTGAAAGGGGGTAAATAAGGTTTTCACCTACAAGTAATTTGATCTCTTTGCCTGTAACTACACAAAACAATAATAAAACTACCCCAGGTATGCACAATATTCTACCTAATTCAGCTCCCTATAGATGAGTGAAGGTTGGAATTCTAAAGAATGGCAAGAGGAACAAAAATAGCTCTGAGATGTTACCCAAAGAGGGGATCAACACAATCACTTATGCAAAAGGAAACAAGAAAATGACACATTCAAACAAATAGGTAAGCTGAGAAATAAACACATTTTTTTAAACTGAGCAAAGGCAAGAATAGTAACTTTATTAATGGAAGGAAAGGCAACATTTACAGTTGCAAAAAAAAAAGAATTATGCAAGAGCAAAGAAGAAAGATCCCTATACAAGGTTACAAAATTGTCTTTAAAGATCAGATATAACTCAGTTTGAGCTGGAGTTAGAAACCCTAACCCTACTAGGGTTAGGTTACAAAATATCAGAGAGGAAGAAGAATCAAATTGGCAAGCTGATCTAATTGCATGCAAGGATAGCTCTGAAAATATCTTCCTCATCTAGGAAGAAAAAAATCCTTGCGCAGAAGGAGGGAAATTTCTGTGTAGATGCACCTACAGGGCACAAAAGTCCTCATTCTGCATTGAATGGGCATGGGTAGCATCTAAAACGGCTTGTAGAGGTCATGTCTCGAGTAATGGAACTCATCCCTTGACCCTCTAAAAGTGGTTGAGATGGATCATATTTGATTTGGTTAGCCGATAGGGTCAAAAACTGACTTTTGACCCATTAAGTTGACAACCACTACCGAGCAGTTGTTTGAATTTCAATGATCACCTCTAGTTTAAATTTAGGCCACTAGATCCTCCTTATCACATACTGATGGATGACCAAGATCACACCACAAAGGCCAAGCCCATCAACTAAACAACCACATCATGATATCACAACCAAGGGTGGGATCCAGTTCTTGATCACTGCGAAACAATGATAACACTCTCCTCTTGGCCGCATCGCTTATCGCCCTGTTGCATGAAAGTGGTAAAGTTGCATTTTTCCTATTTGTAGGAAAAGAGTGATAGGAAAATCAAGTGATAAAAACTTCCTTTCCTCTCGGTAGCATCACTTATCGTGCAGTCATGCAAAAGTGGAACACAGTAGGGAGCAGAAGTGGAAAGTTCAGGACTGCACAATAAGAAATAAAAAGAACTCCCACCAATAGGTAGTGAGTGAAAGGGGTCAGTCCCACCATGAATAAGGGACCCTCTAGTTGGTAAACTTAAAGTGAAATGACCATCCCAATGAATTAGCAAAGGAAAAGAATAAGGCCGAAAAAGGTTAAGGCAAAAGCCTTAAGGGTTTAGGGTTTTAGGCCTTAGGATTTTAACAGGGGTTTTACCAGTGATGATTTCTCAGATCAGTTATCTGCATGGCTAAAGTTGACACAAAAATGGTCAATAGTAGCCATGATGTTAGATGTAAAGGTGGAAATACTAGCCATAGGAGTAGTCATAGGAATGAAATGATTAATTTGACTAGGAGGTTGTGTATAACTAAGGACTTCAACACAACTCTTCATAGGCATAATATTAGTATCAACAATATGGGCAATACCACACAACACATCAACACCAAGTTTATCACTTTGAACCATTATTTTTAATCCTTCAATAAATTGTAGAGCTTCACTTCCTAAGTATTGTTGACTCATCCATTGTTGAAGATTTTCAAATTGATTGTCAATCTTCACCAATTGGTCAATAAAACCCCTAGTTAGTGATTCATCCACATAATGAGTATTAAGGAAAGAATGTGGATAAATAGGATCATTTGTAGGATTAGAAGAAGCACCAACATCTTAATGGAACAAGTTATCCAAATTAGGCTCCATCTTCTCGGTAATTAAACTTTGGGAAGCCTTAATTCTACAACTTCTTCTCATGGGGATATTATAGGTTGGACTAATACTTGTAAAACTCATGCACAAAGGAGGGAAATCGGAATTTTGAATTTTGAAATTTGATATTTGAAATTTGAATTTTAAAATAATTAAACAATGCAAAATTTTGTAAAAATGATTGTTCAATTAATTAAGCCAATTGATTTGTGATTTAGAAAAGATAAATTCATAAAGAGCATGCAATCTACTAGTAAATTTAAATTTAAAAATTAGGGTTTTGTGAAAATAACCTCTTAATTTTTAAAATTAATTTGAAATTGGATCTAAGAGTGCAATTTTGAATTTGAATTAACATTAACAATCAAATCTAAAACAACTAATCCAAAAATTAGACAACCCACAAGCTCAATTTTAAATTTAAAAATTAGGGGTTTTGAAATTAACCTCTAAATTTTTAAAAATTGATTGGAAATTAAACCTGTAAGTGAAATTTTGAATTTTAAAATAGGAAAAAACTCATATCTAGAATATTTTTTTCAAATTAAGCAATTCACAAGCTCAAATTTAAATTTTAAAATTAGGATTTTGGTGAATTTAACCTCTAAATTTGTAAAATTCACTTGGAAATCAAACTTGTAAATGAAAATTTTAACTCAGATCTGAGAACATAAATCAGAATTAAAGGTGTAAGGAGTTAGGTTCACTAAAATGTAATGGGTGAAAAATTAAGGTTTCGACCACAAGAAGGATGAAAACCACTAATTTTTGCTTAGTGACCTATTACATTCAAAAGAGGGTTGATTCTAATAGATTTAGTCATAAAACAACAAATATAAGGATTGAAAATAGTGATTGGATTTAAGGGATGAATTTGTTTTCCCTCTTTTGTAAGTTGAATTGCTTAAATTAGGGTAAAGTGCTAAAAATGAAGGTAAAAACACAGAAACAAGCTATAGTCATCGGATTGACGCATGAACCTAGATTTGAGAAATATAAGAGAATTAATATCTGATCCCTAAAACAGCTCCAAAAATGTCATGACCGTGGCAAAATTTGCCCTGGTCCTTTGAAATTTTTTGCACACCAAAGGGGGATTGATTTGTCTTTGTAAATAATGAGATTCTGAAGATCATGTCTCTATATCGATTTCCTGCACACAGAAAGAAAGGGGAATAAGTTGGGAATAGGGGCTTGGCTAAGGCGAACCCCAATTTTGGAATTAACCATGAAATAGAGATAAAATATAATTGAATTGCTATAATTGAAGACTCTCCTTTTGAGGGAGATGTTGAATAATGATTGAAAAGCAAATGATATACCTCATGAAGTTTTATTTGTCTCCACACGGGGTTAGGGTTTCATGAAGTCTTTGACAAAATAGGATGTGAATGTTCACTTCAATTCTTGAATCTAGACTTTTTTGTTTCTCCAAATCTTGAAGGAAGACTGATTACGTGCTCACTTGACTTGAATATTTGAATGAATGCTTGATATCAAATTGAATTTCATGTGCGTGTCTTGCTAAATGAGAGGGGAAATCCTCCTTTAATAGTTGGCCTTCAAAAAATTTGCTAATTTTCTGACATGAACCAAGACTGGGCTAGGTTTTTTGCTCAAATTTGAAATAACAAAAAGGGTTTGAAGAGGGGCCCAATTAGGGAGGACCAAGGTGTGGCACTCTGGTGCTAATTAGGGCTACGATGACTCCCTAGGTGTGGTGCCCAAGCGCTGGTCCTACCCCATTTTAGGGCCAGGACAAGGTGCCTAGTTGATGTAAATAATAATAATAAAGCCATATTTTCATGGTGTGAGAAGAATCAAGTCCTAGTTAGGCCTAAAGGTGCAAACTCTAAGGTAGGGACCCAAATGTGGTCAAAATTATATAGGGTTGCAATTTTAGGATATTACAGAATCATACAGAGTTTATTTTATTTATCTAAAAAGAGTATTCTCATAGTTCATATTACAACAACCAAGCTCACATGGGTATCCTAATATTCAGTTTGATTGTACTGCATAGAAACCTTTAGCCTATAAAGACTTGGACCTTGTGTGCCATGCAAAAAAAATTCAGTTTCCTTAGTAATTAATGAAGGGCATTTTGTTAAAAAATTCATAGGAATTTTGTTTGAGAACCTATCAATTAGTCCTGAAGAATCCAAGTATTCACCTAAGAAGCAACAACTCTTTCAAAACCCCTTGTAAATGTGTTAATGGGTAGAAGCATCAAGGTGCCAAGGAAATAGAGTAGTCAATATTTTTTTGCACAACACCATATCCTTAGACATTTAATAGACTCATGAAATCTACTCAATTATTCAACAAATTCAACCATTCATGTGAGAGCACACTAAGAATCATACAAATGTCATTATATTTGTCTAAAAGGAGTATGATAATAGTTTGTATTAAAACCACCAAGCTCACATAGGCATCTTAATAGTCAACTTTATTGTACTACATAGAACCTTTAGCTTGTAAATACCAAGACCCAATATGCTTTGTAAGAAAATTTCAGTTTCCTCAATAATTGATGAATGGGAATTTTGTCAAACAATTCACATCCATGTCATTTGAGAGATTTTGATTGAAGTGCACTATTTTAATTTTTATCACATTACTATTATATAAAATTCATAAACTATTCATGATTCTCACTAGTTGAAGGCACAATATATGTGATAGTTTGCATTGGACAAGATACCAAAGTATAATGTAATTTAAAAGGAAAATTTGTTGTCATAAGGAATAGATGTACAAGGCCAAATAAAATGACTTTTATATCTTTTAAGAAATAGTAAAATGTATTTAACAAAGGATGGAAATCCTCTACTCAATCCAACTTTTCATCATTTGAAATGTCATTTCCACTGCTAGATCTTGCTCATAAATACTGATTTTACTTCTATTCTACTCAGTCACCTTGACATTAGTGCTCTCCATAATTCTCTGAAATCACTTTTTATAACATCTATATGCTTTGCTTTCATTATAATAACCAAGAAATATCCCTTCATTACATCTAGGATCAAACTTCCAATTCACTATTAGAGATTCTAAAATACTTAACTGTAGATGTATGACCAAACCATAACTCATAAAGTGACTTACCGGTAAACCAAACTAGATCCAAGATCCAAGATCCAACAAATCTTTGCTGGTTAACCTTCAAATTAACTTCCAGAGATCTGAAATGGGCTTTCAGACCACTACAAGGGGCAATGCAAGATCTATCATCAAATTGCCTCACCCTAAGGCAAATGTCTTAGTTACCAGATGAGTTTCCTATCGGTGTAGGAACATTCTGCTCTGGTGGTTTAGTAAGCGAGGTATATCCTTCACCCAAATGAACATCTGGGGCAATTGATTTTGTTGATTGAGCCTCAGACTTCATAACCAGCTTCTTCTCATGCTCCTTCCGGATGTCATCATCCTTCTGCTTTCCCTTATCATTAGATTTATCACTTCCTGCCGGTAGGTTCTTGCTTCTACAAACTTTAGCAATATGTTCTACTTTGTTGCATGCATAACAAGTGACAGTGTTCTTCTGAATTTCTTTACTATAACCTTGACTATTCATTGACCTGCATTGATTAGCCATATGTCCAAACTTTCCACATGCATGACATTTCACATTTGCTCTACAATCTTCTGTCCTATGACCATACTTCTTATAATTTAAACACTGACCGAGAACTGCATTATTATTCTGATTTTCTCTATTTCTACAAGGTCTTGCCATATGACCAAACTTATTGCAAACAAAGAATCTGTTGGCAAATGCACACTCCAATGAGAAATTGTAGGTGATTGAAGGTATTGTCATTGATGGCAACCTTTCAATCCTATGACACCGACAAGCACCGACACTGGCAGACTCTACATCGGCATATAGTTCACCGACACCTAAAAGATTGATTACTGACACCCTGGCCGACAAGATTTTGTTTATTACATAATGCATTTAATTGTAATATATTTTTGTAAGCCGACAAGGCATATTGTAATAAGGCTCATATATAAGTATGAGATCTTGTAGAACATAATATATAGGTATATGCATGTGACATAGATGGATAT